>NC_091460.1:42957187-43286830 GCF_027789765.1 Dendropsophus ebraccatus
GCCACAGAGTACAGTGAGAATGGAGCTAGAAGCAGGTGGCTTCATTTCTTGTGTAGCGGCGGCACCAATGTACTGCAGCCTCAGCTCCTATTGACTTCAATAGAATTTTTATATATTTGGTATCATTCTCACTTAAGGAAAGGACCCATTTATGGTTTTGCTATAAGCACATCAACAGGGAGGGGGCAGAGGTTCTGGTCTTGTGTATAGGGACCTCCAGACAGATGGCAGCTGTGGAAATTACCTGCCCAATCCTTTTGTTCCTGTAGAGTTAAATGGGTACTCCAGCAAAAAAAATCTGCTGCCATCTCTGTCCATGTCATGAACTGTTCAGAGCAGTAGCAAATCCCCGTAGAAAATCTCTTGCTCTCTGCTCTGGACAGTTCTTGATATGGACAGAGGTGGCAGCAGAGAGAATTGTGTTAGACTGGACAGAATACTCAACTTCTTGCAGGACAAATAGCAGCTGATAAGTACTGGAAGACTTGAGATATTTAAATAGAAGTAAATTCCCCTTTAAGCCACCAAGAGAGGGGTCTGGCAGTGGTTAACCTATACTACCCCCATTCAGAACACATGAGCGCTGGGTTTGGGTGGGGTACTGTAGCTGTTGGCTGAACAAACATTTAACTGATGGCTATTACATGTATATGGGTACCTTTAATTTTGGAATATGAACCCCACCATTTTGGATTTTTTACCACTACCTTGTAAAAGAAAAGCATGCAACTTATACACAGAATCTTCAAGGTCTCAATTTGATAATTTGCACATGCACAGTAATTCCCAGTGGATTTGCTCACCTTTTCCAATCCATACATTATCTATTCTATTACCCCTGTCAGTCTGATGAAGAACAAGAAGAGCTTTATTTAGAGCCTAATTTAGACTTCAACATATCAGGGCTGATGATTTTCTAATTTTCTAAATTTGATAGATGTCAGTTTCCTGACGGTATCGTTCGAATAAGGAAGCTTAATAGCCATAAAGTGATGTAAAAGGCTGAAACTAATTTTAGTAACTTTGTCGTTTCAGTAAACAAGGTAATAAATTACATCAACGCCTCTTCTCATTATACAGCAGTTTTATGGTAAACAGTCTTTCTGATCCATTCGCTAATCAATGAAGCTAGAAACACTGGTTCTCCTTTGATTTTCCATTCAAATTGGGCTTCAGTTTAACTGAGCATGTCTAAGGTCTAATTCATACAGCTAGCACCTCTGCCAACGGATTCACAGAAGAGCCAGGTGCCCATCAATAGTTAGCTGCTTAGTAGGTATTTTACCACCAGTAGGTAGTAACCCTCCTGTAGGTAGTCAGGTGTCTCCTCCCCATGTGTTTATAGGTGCCTTCCAGTATATAGCCAGGTGCTCCCATAGGTAGTTAGGTTCCCCCCAGTAGGTAACTAGTACTCTCAATAGGTAGATGCTCCACTGTAAGTAGACTAAGCAAAATCAAAACAAAACAATGAAACCCTCGCTGCCTCACAATCAGTGCCTGCTCCCCCTCCATGAAAAAAGAAGCCATTGTGTGTGCGTCAGAGCCAGGGCAGACTCTGAGTTCCTGCACTGCTCACCCCTTACAGCACTGAGGTGAGGAGCCATCTTTCTCTTGCAAGTTGAGCCTGCTTGCATCGGGGATCCAGGGCAAGTGCCCAGGATTTCCAGTGCTAGCGATTGCCAGCTATTACACTTAACCAGGTTGGCTGTCGGTGGTGCTCTAGGCGAGTATCTCCCCAGCATAGGCATTGCTTCTACCTAGCCAGAATTCTGCTCCACACTGATGAGGGGCAACACCCTGAAACAGCTGTCTGTGGATAGATACCTGGTTTTGGTATTTCCCTGGTCACATCATCAAACTCTTAATGGAATTGCATATTGACTGAAGGGACCACTTAATATGTTGGTTTTGTGAGACTCGTAACTAAGGCTCGGTGGACCTTTTTGCATATTGATACTCCTTGTCTCAGCATTGTTCCTATGGATGTGGAAATCATAGTTCTGCAATATTTGCACCTATTGCTGTCATAATAACCAATGTGCTTCCACAACCGCATAGAATAATACAGCAAAATACTTCTGCCTAATTCAGTCAACCATAAAGCACATCACTGTGTCCTTGAGGAGTGAAGAGTTCTTCAATAACTGGGTGTCATGTTACATGTTCCATTATTATTATATTACATTCTTAATTGATGAACCTCATACTTTAATCTCTTATATGATTAAATGTTTATTTCATTCTAATCCCATATGAATCCTTAGAAGCTTCAAGCTGACAGGAATCTTAGTTTCATTTGAACTAGTAAGTAGACATGTATAATGCAAGAACATAAAGGGCGGGATGACGGCTGAGGCTGTAATAAGCTCCAATGACGTAGGTGTCTTCAAGACAGATAAGATGGGAATTTCCTATACTGCTCTGGTATTGTGACTGATATGCTCATTCTGAGTGTAATAGGATGCCAGATTACTTCAGGACGCATTGATATTGTCAAGTGATTGGACCCCAGACACTTACTTTCTATACAATGTATCGCGCACTTCTCTGGATTGAAAAGGAACAGAAATGTTAGCATTTTTATGAGTACATTTTAATACACACTTATTTACGTCTTCGGAACTGAAAGGAAACCTTTGAGCGGAGTTTTGGTTTCAGAACCAGCAACATGCTTGTATAGAAATAAAAGAAGTTAAAATACTGCTGTGTACCGTTCACCTATAGAGGGCAGGACCAGTCACTGTGTCCTCACTGACCCCCTGCCCATTTTACTGTGACTGAAGCCCCACCCAGCACAGGAAGCACTGTCTCACATGCTGGATGGGATGGCAATCACAGTCAAGAGGGCACAAGCAGCTTGCCGGTAGTGTTGTATCCAAAATTCTGCATCCGCTGTTAGGTCCTACTGATCTAAAACTAACGGTACCTTTTTTTTCCTTTATTATACTTTTCCTGGAAAGCTCAAAAGTTGGAGAGGGGGAGGGAGGGAGGATGCATGCTGCTGTGGGTTATTTAGGGGTTAAGGGGTGACCTAATAACAATGTGTAAAGGTCAATACACAGATCTTTCCTATGATCTATTAATACCCAGGAATGTATATAAAACAAAAGGTCATCCTCTATGAAAGGGGAGTCTTTACTGTAAGAGCAGTAAGACTATGAGACTCTCTGCACGAGGTAGTTGTTATAGTGAACTCACTACAAGGGATGCAGTTCCGGAATGTAATAACAGTATAATATACAGTCACTAGAGTGTACAGAAGGATTGTTGATCCAGGCATTAAGTCTGATTGACAGATGTAGAGTCAGGATTTTTTTTTAGATGAGGAAAATTGGCTTCTACCTTAAAGATTTTTTTGCCTGCTTCTGGATCAATGAAGAATCATTAAGACTGATGGACAGTAGTCCTAAATTAGGCCTTGCCCCCCATTCATCCCGCCAGATATACTAAGAGGTAGGCACATAAATCCACACCACTTCAGAGCCGTGATTTACATCTTATTCCAGGTGTAAATCATGACAAATGAGGCCCAACAACCCGATATTAATACAATTTATCTAATCTCTGTAGGACTCACAAATCACATCATTTGACATCATTCTTAGCATCTGGAAAGTTACTTCAGGTTTATATTTAGGAAAACAAAGGAGTTGTGAGTTGTCCTGAAACCCAAGATGCGATTGATAAAGGTTGACGTTCAGGCATTGAACTGTGTAATATGCTTTCGGGATATTCCCTCAGTTACACTAATAAGCACTGTTTCCGCTTGTACCCGATCTGACAAGTAACAATATAAACTGTGTAGATTTTGGAGCAAATTCTTTGTGAGTTAATAGTTATGTAAAATAAATAATAAATAAAATTATATATATATATATATATATATATATATATATATATATATATATATATATATTGTAGGGATCTTCCCGGGGGATGGTGTGTTAGGACACAGTTCAGGCAGCAAACTTGGACTTAAAACAGCTTGGGTGTTTATTTGTAGCATAAACGGTCCAGCAACATAAATACAGCAACACCGTGCCTTGATAATAAACAAAACAAAAAGTCCTGCCCGTCTGGGCGCTTACTAATACAACAGGTTACCTCTCTGTCACTTCACTGGGCAGGTAATATTGCGGGGTGTGAACAGGCCCCAGCAGCGGCTGTCTTCCCAGCTCTCACCAAACAGCATGCAGGCTGTTCACTCCTGGCTGAGAGAGTCCCCTGCACACTGAGCTCACCTTTTGCCTTCTCAGGCTGATTGGGATCAGAGCTCACCTGATCCCAAAACCCATACTGGATCGAGGGGGAGGGAATGGCAGATCCCACTACCAACCTATCCACCATTCCAGTAAATCCAGGCCCGGTAAAAATAAATAATAACTCAGCAGCATAGCACTGCTGAGCAACAGATCCCTCCTGGACTTACCACCTCACACTACGCATCAGCCTAGGTGAGATGTACACCCCCTCGAACACATCTCCAGTGACATGTCCACAATATATATATATATATATATATATATATATATATATATATATATATATATAGCCAGGATTACACGTCCATTACACAGCCACATTGTATTACCTATATTATGGCTGCATATCGTGATGGCCACTGGGAGCTCTTTTGCCTCACTGCTTTCTGCTTTCTGAGTTTCTACTGGGAAGCTTGACAATTTTGCTGATTATTATATGACAGCTAGCAGTGCCTGAAAACAAATTATAAACTGCAAGATAAAAATAAAACCACAGTATAAAAAAAACACAAAGTAAGGGAAGTAGAACCACATTAACACTTAAATTAATCACTCATAAAAAAAAAAATGTTGGACTTGGGGTCAGCCAAAGCTGCTCCTGTTGCAACAGATGAGGCTGCTGTTGTGGAGGTGTTTGCTGCTGCTCTGGATTTGGCTGCTGCTGATGCTCCGTCTGGTGGATGTATGATGATGGATAATACAACTTGGCTCTTGCCTAGTATCGGTCTTTGGCTCTAGAGAGGCCGAGAAAATTGTTGTACAACTGTGCCCTTTGAGCTGTTGGTAAATGGAAGAAGGCTTTGCATCTGCCATCTTGTGTATTAAATTGTGTTTAGCAGGTGTGTAGCTTACGATACCAGCAGAAAGATCCACAACCCCCATCAGGGCAGTCTGGCTTCTGATATGGCGGTCTGCAGAAGGTGACCTTCTGGGTCTCCTGGCTCTGGTGCGCAGGGCCGGCGTTAGGGGGGGCAAGCAGGGCAAATGCCCAGGGCCCCCATCCCCCTGGGGCCCCCTACCGCAGTTCCAGTAGGTGAGGAGAGCACAGACAGGGTCCTGCAGCGTCTGTGAATGATCCCTGGCTGCTGCGCTGGTCTGTTGTCTGCTCCCCCTCCCTCCAGCTCCTCTTACTGCACGTGACTTCCTCCTTCTGGTGTGGAGCTGTCGGGACGATTAAGGAGAGGGCTGCCGGGTGAGGATGACAGCCTGCTGCTGCAACGAACATGAGGGAGATTCACCAATACACCCAGCATGCTAGAGGGAGTAAGTATACTGTACATGTAGTGTGTAATGTGTATGAATGTAAGTGCAGTGTCCCAGAACATGCAGACTACTACTCCTATTGTGGCCATTTCTCTTGCTGTGTCAATGCCTGTTCTGGTAAGTGTTTGCACTGCAACTGCTGCTGGTTTTCCCCTAGTATTCTTTAGTAATGTGCATTCTCATGTGTATTCTCATGTATTCCTGTGTATTATTGCATTGTACAGTGGTATGCAAGGCTGTTGATCACGTGACCTGTAACCATGGTTCCTCCAATGGCCGACTAGCTCTGGCCAGGAGCAACCATGTGACCTCCCACTTCCTGCTGACAAGTCAGTTCAGCCCCTGTTTTCAAGCAAGGAGGTTGTGTTGTTCTTTCCTCTCCCTCAGAAGAGTGACTGAGTCTGCTGCTGTATTCAAGTCTTCGGCTGTATCTGCCTGCTCGGGTGACCGGATTCTTCTCTCTCATCTGGGTGTCATTCTGTTATCTCTCCTCATCGCTGCAAGGATTCACAGCAAGTATTATTCTCAAGCTAATCCACCCAGCAACGCTATTTCTCTCATACTCCTACTCCCATCATCCGACACGTATTCTCACAGCCTATGCAGCACCACTCCTGCTTTATTTGTCAAAGCCTGCTATATACCCGGTTGCATCCGGACAGAACTGTTGCTACTAGTTACCTCATCTATAATAAAACCGCTGTTACTGAACCCTGGCATTGGTGTCCACTAACTGGTGCCCTGACTAGGTGCAGCGAAGAATCGCATGCCCATCATCACCCGCAGATTCCACAGACCGTCCCTACAGCGGTGCTGCCCTCAGGCCTATACCGTGACAAGTATAACCCCTGCAGCTGCCCCGGTCATTGCCCGCTCATAACACCAGCACTGCGGAAGTGGCCCCCAGGGGCCAGGGCATCGCATTTTTGGCGTCACGAACAGGATTAAAGACTGTGTTGTACAAACTTTAAGAGCCCCAAAACTGTACTGAAACCCCCCAGAGACTTTGCCGATTACTATGGGGGTGATTGAAGTGTTCCGGGCCCTAAACAGTACACAAGATGGCCGCCGTCTTCTTCAATTTCTGGCTACGCCATACCCCGGTGAGGAGGGGGTTAACACCCATGCTGCCAAAGCGCGGGAATCGTCCGGCGCCATAGACTTTCCATTGGCTGCTCCTGATTGGCTGCCTGGGCCGGATGACGTCACTGTTGCTGGGCAGATTCTGGAACCTGATCCTCCAGCCTGGTGCTCCTCCCCTTCCTGCTACAAGTTCCGGCCAGAGCGTGACAAGATGGCGGCCCCTGAGAAACTTTTGCCTGCAGCCGCAGCACCAGTGATGCCGGAGCTGCCGGAGAGCAATCCTGCCTGCCTGCTAGCACCGCTCCCATCCTACAGCGACACCAGCTGGGCCGCTGCCCCGCCGGACGATGGAAGTCTTCGCCGGGCCCTCATCCCGGCCTCTGCTGATCAGAATGAGGGGCCCATACCTGAGACCAGCATTTCTCTGGGACCCGGTCACTCCAGCACCGCTGACCTCGCTTCTTGTACCGGAGGGTCCTCATCACCGGACAGCGAACAGATTGTAAGTGGACCGACTCTGTTGTCCTCAGTCCCTGGCCCTAAAGGGGAGAACTCTGCTAAGGCCTTCATATCCCCGGGTCTGTGGCAACCTCCAGGGCGTGATTCGCCGCCCCTGCCGCAATGGATGCTCGGGCCGGGGCCTAAGATTATGCAGCTGATCGAGGACATTCAGCAGGCACTCGCTGCCCTGTTGCCTGCCACTACAGCTGCCACCGCTATGCCTAGCGCTACTCCTGCAGCTTCCACTACAGCGGGCCCGTCTACTACCGCAGTCCCCTCTACTGCCCCCACTGCTGTGGCTAAGGCTGCCTCTTCTACCACGACCGTCACCTATCATGTGGCCCCCATCATCTCTCCTATCACCACGGTGGCGCCCAGCATTGTAGTCACTACGGCATCCAGTGATGCTTCTGCTCCAGGCCCTTCACGCTATCGCTATCCGTGGAAGAAGAAAAAGAAGAAGCCTACTCAGGGTCCTTCAGGACATTTCTGCTAAGTGTCCTTACAGAGACCAGAGCCCTTAAACTGTTTTTGTTGTCTAACTGTTTTGTTTCAGGTTCCTGCTATGCAATGTTTAAGGTTCGTGCCTGGTCCTCGTGACCAAGTTTCCTGTACTAACCAGCCATCAGCTGATGGACACTTAGGGCTCGTTCCCACTGAGCAAAAGCAGCTGAATTTCTGCGCTGAATCAGTGCTGAAATTTCAGCCGTTAAAATAGGTGCAGAGCTAATTTCCATTGTGTTGAATGGAAATTCTGCTCTGCAGTTCACACAGTGGAATTTCCGCACTGAACTAATCCGCTTTCCGCCAGAAGAATGAACATGTTCATTCTTCCGCTAGCGGAAGCCTATACAAATCAATGGGGCTCTGATTTTCTGTTTCAGCGCGGATTCAGCGCGGATTCAGCGCGGAATACAAGCGGAATACAAGCGGAAATTACTCGCTGAATCAGCGCGGAAATGGGGAAAAGGGGGGGGAGGAGGATTCTAGTATATGTTCTGGTATAGTCTAGTTTACTCACCAAATACTCGCTGAATTTCAGCGCTGAATGCATGCGGATTCAGCGCGGATTCCTCGAGTATTCCGCGCTGAATTTGTCAAGAGCTGATTACGAGCTGAACACTTTCCTAGCAGAATACGCAGGGATTCTGCTTGCATTCTGCTTATATTCTGCTCGGAATTCAGCGTCAGTTGATTTCAGGCGGAAATATTTCCTTGCGTAATCCGCTCCTTTTGCTCTGTGTGAACGTAGCCTTACCATAACAAAAAGTTCTCTAGTGCCTGTCCCAGAGCCTTTTACATGGACGATGTCTAATTGCCTAAAAGAGACTCTACCTAACAGAGACACTTAACCCATTCCTTCCTAATGCACTTTCCTGTGATTGTGTGTTCCACACAGGGTATTATTGCACTTATTTCATTATTGCACTTATTGTACTATTGCATTCCAGTGTTATCGAAGTCTTTGTATTTCCTCCTCTGAGTAAGCACAAGGTTACATAGATTGCCTCAGAGTAGAGTGCCTCTTTTGTAAAACAGTATATTTTCCAGTGTCTAAGTCAGATAGCTCCTCCTCTGAGTAAGAGAAGTCAGTTTACATATACCTCAGAGAAAGTCCAGTTTATGTAGGAGTGTATTTTCTCATCCAGTCTCAGTATTGTGTATTATTATCATATCTATAGCTGGAAAGATTTAGTTGAGCCAGTTCGTATGCAGATTTTTCTCAGATTTTCATTCAGATTTTTCTCAGATTTTCATTCAGATTTTTCTCAGATTTTCATTCAGATTCATGTGAGCCAGTTCTCCTCAAGACCTCGCAGTATTTGTTGTCCCTTGTGTTTCCTTTCCTTTTGTTTCCAGTATTTGTTCACCTCTGTCTTGTCCCAACACAGTAGTAATCACACATAGTCTTACTTAACATTCACACTGGTCCATACATATTGCACCTTGGATACCCTTTCGTGTGTTTGGCCTATTGAGTAATTGTGTTGTATGATTGACCCGTATGCATGGGCGCCCAGATGTATGCTTGCTTTTATTATTTTGTTCCATTCTCTTTCAGGTATCCAAGACATTTCACAAACACGCCAAGATAGTACACAGGTCTTCACGTTCTCCTCCAGTAGGGTAACACATTTAACAGAAAACCTACTGTCTAACTGGCTGGAATATTGAGGGTCACCCGCCAGCAGTTAAGTTGTCCTGGCTTACACGTCAGATGGTTCACGCACTAGCTACCTGGTCGCCAGAGTACGTTAGGCACCCCTAGGTGAAGTCCTGCCACTAGGGTTTCTCATCCTCTCTCTCTTCTCACCTGTGCCTTGGGCGTGGGAAACACACACCTCATCACACTCACTCTCATCATTCATTCCTGTTGTTTGATTGTCCAGTCTATTCATGGTTGCTGCCTTCTAGATTCGCCGAGGTCGGCTCAAACTTGCTAGGGAGGTATGCAGTGTCCCAGAACATGCAGACTACTACTCCTATTGTGGCCATTTCTCTTGCTGTGTCAATGCCTGTTCTGGTAAGTGTTTGCACTGCAACTGCTGCTGGTTTTCCCCTAGTATTCTCTAGTAATGTGCATTCTCATGTGTATTCTCATGTATTCCTGTGTATTATTGCATTGTACAGTGGTATGCAAGGCTGTTGATCACGTGACCTGTAACCATGGTTCCTCCAATGGCCGACTAGCTCTGGCCAGGAGCAACCATGTGACCTCCCACTTCCTGCTGACAAGTCAGTTCAGCCCCTGTTTTCAAGCAAGGAGGTTGTGTTGTTCTGTCCTCTCCCTCAGAAGAGTGACTGAGTCTGCTGCTGTATTCAAGTCTTCGGCTGTATCTGCCTGCTCGGGTGACCGGATTCTTCTCTCTCATCTGGGTGTCATTCTGTTATCTCTCCTCATCGCTGCAAGGATTCACAGCAAGTATTATTCTCAAGCTAATCCACCCAGCAACGCTATTTCTCTCATACTCCTACTCCCATCATCCGGCACGTATTCTCACAGCCTATGCAGCACCACTCCTGCTTTATTTGTCAAAGCCTGCTATATACCCGGTTGCATCCAGACAGAACTGTTGCTACTAGTTACCTCATCTATAATAAAACCGCTGTTACTGAACCCTGGCATTGGTGTCCACTAACTGGTGCCCTTACTAGGTGCAGCGAAGAATCGCATGCCCATCATCACCCGCAGATTCCACAGACCGTCCCTACAGCGGTGCTGCCCTCAGGCCTATACCGTGACAAGTATAACCCCTGCAGCTGCCCCGGTCATTGCCCGCTCATAACACCAGCACTGCGGAAGTGGCCCCCAGGGGCCAGGGCATCGCATAAGTGTATAATTGATGAATGTAGTGTGTGCTACATGTCATGTGTATAATGTATCGACTGGATGGTTTGAATCTGTTTAATGTGTTTTCATGGATGTGTGTGTGTGTGTGTGTGTGTGTATGTATGTATATATTATATATTATACTATTATATATATATATTATAGTGTGTGTGTGTATAAGCACTGCTGACCCCAAGTGTTGAGGTGAATAGACTGTGTATAGGAGCTGCAGCCGTTCTCTGGCCTCATCAGTCCTATGTAATTGCTGCAGGTGACCACTGAGGCCGGTGATTGGCTGCAGCTCCTATGTATATAAGGCAATATGGTGTATTTTATTGAGAAAAAAAATAAGGTGGTATTCAGTCCTTAGGTGGTGGTCACGGTATGGCGGTAATATTGGTCTGTATATAGTGTCATTATGCAGCGGTCACTCTTTGGCATTAATATTGCTCTGTATATAGTGTATATATAGTCATTACTGCCATAGATTGACTACCACATAATGACACTATATACAGACCAATATTACCGCCATACAGTGACCACCACATAATGACTCTATATACACACTATATACAGACCAATAGTACAGCCATAGAGTGACCGCCACATAATATTGGTATGTATACAGTGTATATAGAGTCATTATACAGTGGTCAGTCTATAGCGGTAATATTGGTCTGTATATAGTGTGTATATAGAGTTATTATGTAGTGGTCAGTCTTTGGCGGTAACATTGGTCTGTATATAGTGTATATATAGAGTCATTACTGCCATAGATTAACTGCCACATAATGACTCTATATATACACTATATACAGACCAATAGTACAGCCATAGAGTGACCGCCACATAATATTGGTATGTATACAGTGTATAGTCATTATACAGTGGTCAGTCTATAGCGGTAATATTGGTCTGTATATAGTGTATATAGAGTCATGCGGTGGTCACTCTATGGCGGTAATATTGGTCTGTATATAGTGTATATAGAGTCATTATGGGGCGGTCACTTTATGGCGGTAATATTGGTCTGTATATAGTGTATATAGAGTCATTATGGGGCAGTCACTTTATGGCGGTAATATTGGTCTGTATATAGTGTATATAGAGTCATTATGGGGCGGTCACTTTATGGCGGTAATATTGGTCAGTATATAGTGTATATAGAGTCATTATAGGGCGGTCACTTTATGGTGGTAATATTGGCCTATATATAGTGTGTTTTCTTCAATAACGGTATGGAGGTAATATTTGGTCCTGATTATAGTGATTTTTTTATTTTATTTTTTTAAAGCAATTCATATAAATAGTTCTTGTGTTTACACCACTAGTGGCAGTCCTGACATGTAGCGGAAGTCCCGGCATGTAGCGACAGTCCCAGAATGTAGTGTAGTCCTGGCATGTAGGGGCAGTCCTGACATGTAGCGACAGTCCCAGAATGTAGGGGCAGTCCTGACATGTAGAGACAGTCCCAGAATGTAGCGGCAGTCCTGGCATGTAGGGGCAGTCCTGACATGTAGCGGCAGTCCCAAAATGTAGCGGCAGTCCCGACATGTAGCGTCAGTCCCGACATGTAGCGGCAGTCCCGGCATGTAGGGGCAGTCCCGGCATGTAGCGGCAGTCCCGACATGTAGCGCCAGTCCTGGCATGTAGGAGCAGTCCCGACATGTAGCGGCAGTCCTGGCATGTAGCGGCAGTCCCAGAATGTAGGGGCAGTCCCGGCATGTAGTGGCAGTCCTGACATGTAGCGGCAGTCCTGGCATATAGCGGCAGTCCCGGCATGTAACCTTCTGAACTAAGGGCCCTAATACATGGAGCGAAAATTGTCCGAATCAGGACGATATCGCTCTGTGAGGACACCAGGGAAAATGATCAGGTAGTATATATGACAGTCAAGGCCTGAGGACACCGGGGAACGTGATCAGGTAGTATATATCTTTATTGTTTACTATATACAGCAAGGATTGCACACATATCACTAATGATATACTGTATATGTACACATAGGGGGAGATTTATCAAACATGGTGTAAAGTGAAACTGGCTCAGTTGCCCCTAGCAACCAATCAGATTCCACCTTTCATTACTCATATTCTAAGTAGGTGGAATCTGATTGGTTGCTAGGGGCAAATGAGCCAATTCTTCTTTACACCAGTTTGATAAATCTCCTCCATAGCTTTTGCTGCATCATAAAAGAGCCATGTAGTAGGCTCTCTAAGCGAGCTCCATTCTACCAGATTCGAGCTCACTTCTGCGGAATATCAGGCCGTGTAATACGGCCTTAAAAGTGGCCGTACACTTCCAATAACTGCTGGCTGAACAATCCTTCAGCTGACAATTATCTCTCCCATCCGGTCCCGTCCTCCCCATACACAGAAATTTGGCACATCTGAGTGTTTCTGTGTTCTCTATGAGAGGGGAAAGCCATAGCCATACAGATCTGATGGCGGCTTATCTCTCTGAGAACAAAGAGGTTGGGCGTTGATTTTCCATCAAGCCCGACCCCCTATGTCCACTGATATCATCTGTCAGAGGACTGTCCAGAGAGCCCATACACCTTACACTGATGGCTGAACCCACCAGGAGTAACAGGTACCACCAACAAAAGAGTAAAATGTATGGGGACCTTAAATTGTTGCTAAAATATTTCAGCATTTGGGGCCCCATCTTCAACTTTGCCCAGGGCCCGATCTAGTCTAAAACTGGCCCTGCTGGTGCGTAAGGTGCTTCAACACTTACACATCAAACAGAGTCTGCAAATTTGTGGCAGGTGAAGCTCAGGCCACGGATCTTTGGGCTGAGTCAGAAGAAATTACATCCCTCCAACGTCTATGAAAAAGGAAGAGCTCTAGTATATAATTTTAATAGATTGCAAAATTACATCCCATTTTGGTGCTGGCATTGTAACACAACTAGTGGCTCATTCTTCAATATATAACCTATGTACTATAAAACTTCTTTAGAGCTCCTTTCATATCTGTACCTGAAAGGATACAGAACAAGATACAAAACTTTCCACTCAAATACTGAAACATTTAATTGACAGTGTGTCTCCTGAAAGCAATGTGCCAGCAGCAGATGTGAGAGACAAGTTAATCTGCTGTCATTGCGGGAAGTTTTACATGGGGTTATCACAGCAGGTATACTGTATGCTTGTATTCACTTTAAACAACTGCACAAATTCCTCCAGAAAATAGCAGCAATCAAACTGAACAAAGTAAAAAAAAGTTCTGCTTTTCTGTTTTATCAGACCTAGTCCTCACATAACTCAGGGTATTGCTGAGCCCTCTTCGGCTGTGTTGACCCTTCCTTTAATAAAACACCCATCCCCCCACCTTCCCATTTTACCCCCTATCCCTCACCCTTTTTCTCTTCCAACTATACCAACAAAATCAAAAGACACTAAGTTAAGGTTGGAATAAATGGCCATAACAGCCTCTCTATTTAATAGAACAGTATAAATTACATATCACAAAAAACTTATTAAAGGTTCAAAATCTAGTGAGGTCTGACAGAGTGCCATCCAGCAGTAACAGTACTGAAACCTTCCCCCAGCTGCACCTCGCAGACTCGGGAGCTTAAAATCTAATGGAAAATGGTACTGCAATTCCACCACTGTTCCCCAGGTCCTCCTCCAGTGGGAACAATACTGTATCTCCCAATCATACGTGATAAGAAGTGGGGGGGGGAGTACCATCCCTCTAACTGGTCCTTCTCTTACCAACACACCCATCACTCCTCCCAGTGAGTAACCTAACAGCCCCCTCCCCTCCTTTCCATCTCATATTTGACTTGTCCTTAACCCCTTATTGGCCCTTCTACATCCCTTTTAATTTACTCCTCTTAACCCCTTAACTTGCCTCCTATTTCAAATAACCTGGTAACACTGGGCCTACACAAGGCTACCTCCGGCTCTGTGCCTATCCTGTGCAAGGACAATGCAGGACTTTATTTAAAATTACAAGAAAAAAGACTCCTATAAAACTCAAATGCAGACAATTTTACTTAACATTCTATTTTTGTTAACCATATAAGGCAATATTCAAGGGATATTTTTATATGTATTTAGGCTTGGGCTTGTGGAAAATAGAAAGAAACCCTGTACTCATCTTCCTAGCTCCCCTGCTGCCACTGTTCTAACAGAACCTGGTCCAGCTGTGCCACAGTTCCTCTGATCACTTGCTGCAGTTGCTTGCTTAGCCAACCAGTAGGTGGGGCAGGACACAATTTTTCATGCCAACCACACTCCAAAGTCTTGTCATTATATCACAAAAAGTCTCCAACCATGAATTGGTCACGTTAGACTATACATATGCGGGTCATAAGTAGTTCTGGCATATACTTACAAATCCCAGTCATCAGCCAGACATCTACCGTATATGACCTCTAGGCTCATAGTGCAACTACCAAGATTCCGCACATCAATAACTCAGTGCTTGCCATCACATTTCTTTCCTATCCAGCTCACATGTTACAGCACAAAGCTTTAACAACAAATATGTTTACTTTATCTAAGGTGTGCAATGTCTTTGTGACAAAAATAAGATATAAATATTGTGATCCACAGAGACATGGCAAAAGTTCACAGACGGCGCAGTGTTCCTCTCACAAATCATGGCACGTTGTATATTGTACACAGGAGTAAATAAAGAATGACATCAATGAACTTCAGCATTGTTGGAGCAGAGAACATATGGGAATCAACGTGGCAAAAGGCTAAAAAACTTGATTAAACTCTAAGAGAATGGTTGGTTGAAGCCTCTGCTTACATAGAGGTCATCCTAGGTGGAGCACCAAGGTCATCTATAGGTTATCATGGGAATGATTCTCTAGCCTCTGTTATTGGGTATTTAACTCCCTTATAAATATCTCCTATAAAACCATGAACACATGAAACAAAGGATTGTTCCTATAGATCCATTTTCACTAGAAAATTGATCTAGGTAGAACTAGCAAAAATAAATGACTTCCTAAAGCAATATAATTCTTGTGAAACTCTTGTGAACTCATCGTGCAGGATAAGTAACCATTATATTTTCATAGTTCGGACAAATACGCACGCAGAGATACCTAATATACTCCTTTCTTTTCTTGTAAAATAGGAAAAATACTTTTTATTTTTAAAAGCTTTTTTTACTTTTTTGAATTCCCTCTAGGGGAGTGTTTTTATAACATTAATGTCACAAAAACATTTTTTAAATAAAAGGTTTTACACACTTTGAAACATATGTATAACAAAAGCATGTTTCAATAATCTCTACTCATTTCAATATCTCTACTCATGTTCCTAATTAGAGATGAGCAAAGCAGCCGAAACTTTGTTTTGCGAGGTTCACAAATTTTAGGTCAAACTCGTTATGATTCACAAATGGAATTTTAATTTTTTTTTAAAAAAGAGCCAAACTATAGAAGCTTCAATACTGAGACTATTACAGAATGATGAATTTGTTAAGACGTTCTGGTAAAATTGTCAAAAATTGGAAAATTACAATTTAAAAAGAAGTCAATCAGCCAGTCAATCATTCAATTTCAGCCGTGGACAGCAGTGGACCTTGGTGAAACAGCCTCATAAAATATATAGACTTTCTAATAAACCATTTAACACATTCCAATCCCCCTTCAAGTACCCTTGTGTGGCACCCTTTCTATCCCCATTTAGTTAAAGTAGCACCAACTGCCAATTTCATTTAGATTTCTTTTTTCCTTTTAAAGCCACTGTACCAGCAGGTACATCGCTTTAAGATTTTTACATCAAAAGACCGAGGATGCCAGTGCCACGGTCCTCTTTTAGAACCACGGCCACGGCACAGTGCTGGCCTATTCCCAGTCACCATCCTGGTCTGAAGCACTGGAGGTGTGGTGTTCTGTGATGTGAGGTTGAGGTGCGAGGTGCTGACATCACAGAGGGGCCTTTAGTTAATTAAATGGGTGCTAGGGAGTATGGCTAAACCTTTTCTCCTGCCCAGTGACGCTCCAGGCCCCTATTTTTTTGGCCTAACAAATCGGCATGAATTCACTTCACAGAAGGAAGCATAATAATAATAATTGTTTTATTTGTATAGCGCACACAGATTCCGCAGCACTTCACCTATCTGTATGCTTTATTGACGATTCGTGCAATTCGCAGCAAATCTTGCTTCACCGAATTCGCTTAGCTCATCTCTATTCCTAATAGTTTACATGTGGATAGTCTAGATGTTGTGAACAAGGGAATATTTCACATACCAATTTTTTTTCCATTATACTGTGGTCTAGAGCTGGTATATTACAGAAACTTACAAAAAATAAATTCAGAGGCCTACTTACAGCAACAACAGCAACCAAAATCTTAAGCCCCCGGTGGATAAGGTGACGTATGGAATAGCATGAGATGGTATACCAGCTTCTTCAAATATACTGTTAGTATAAAACCAAATCTATGGTGGATTAAAGCATTTAAAAAAAAAGTGTTATAAATGGCTGTTCAAAAATAAAATCAAAGGCTTTTAGATTACACAACAATGTAGACCTTAAAGTGCACCTGTCCGATTAATATTTGCTATATTCACTATAAACATTTGCATTCACTATAAAATAATTGCAATGTCATGTCTTAGGGTCCTATTCCACGGGCCGAGCACGGCCCGATCAACGATGTACGTAAATGAGCGCCGATCTGCTAGATCGGCACTTGTTTACTGGGCCTATTTCACGGCCCGACAATCGTTTAGTAAGGGCTGCAGGGACATCGTTACCAATGTCCTTGCAGCCCTTGTTTCATACATTACCTGTCCAGGCGCAGGTCTTCTCCTTCTCCTGGTCCCGTGCCGCAGCAGCTTCGGAGCGGCCTGTCTGGACTGACAGACCGCTCAGCCAATCACTGGCCGCAGCGGTCCTGGCCATGGATTGGCTGAGCAGTCTGTCAGTTCAGACAGGCCGCTGCGGGACAGAAGTTTTAACCTTAATTTATTCCTCTCGATAATGTAAATGAAATATGTTATCAACTGTGTTAGAACTCTCTTAAACGGTCTAAGGGTATGTTCACACAATATGTACCCGTGATGGTATTGTGCGCAGCCCCCACTTCAATCTAATTGGGGTTGCGTGCATTACTGTCTAGCCATGGTTATCTCCATGGATACCTGAACGTCCAGCCTCCAAGTGAAATTCAATGCAGATTGGGTCAGTGGACATGGTGACAGGCAGTGAAGGGATGTTTGTTGGGGGGTGAAAGGTGGCCCTGAAATTCTCACTAACTTCAATGGGAGCTGAACCATTGACATCAATGGGAACAGAGTTTTGGGCAGTGACTGCTTTGTTTTGGACATGGAAATTAGTCCAGAACTGATTGTCTTTTGCTAATGCTCGCTAGTTGGTTTATGTTGCTGTATTTAAGAGTAACATAAACTAGTGACAGAGAAGCTGAACAGAAAGATGACTCACTTACATTGTTCTTCATTGTTCTGTGCAGCTGATTCGGCGATATCCTCTTGAATACCATGGACAATGAATAGTCCTCTCCATTATGTATGTGCACTCAGTAGTCGTGGATATTCATGAGCATCAACAAACTCTGCCCAAAAGCTGCTGATTGGCAGTTATCTATCTATGTTGTGTATAGGAAGTCAACTGTCAATCAGCCACTAGAGGGCGGGAGGAGGGGTGGAGCAAGAATCATATTTTCCTGCATATTAGGAGAACGACATTTAAGGCAGCATAAACCTAGTGACAGAGTCCCTTTAACACGATATAATCAGTGCTTAAAGTGTTAGACTGTGTAAAAAGAATGATCAATACCAAAAGAGGCACATCAAAATACAGCGCTCTAAGAAAAACATTCCACCATTGGTATTTCATGGGGGATGCAAGTATTTTCTAAAACAGACATATCAGGACAGGTTAGTGATTGGCTGAGTGGGCTGCCACTCTCAAGACAGACTCCCAAAACGAGAGTGACAGCCCACTCAACCAATCACTGACTGATTTAGACAGGATAGACCCACGGACAGTGATTGGCAGAGCAGACTGTCACTTTCCAGCAAGAGTGACAGCCTGTTCAGCTAATTACTGACCACTGCGCTGTCCTGACTCAGTCAGTGATTAGCTGAATGAGTTGGAGGCAGCTGGAGAAAGCGGATACCTGAAAGAGGACACTGGGGGAAACATGGACATACACCAGGGGAACTGGGACATTTTTCATGCCATCTTTCCAAACTTGTTCTGAACTTTGCAAAAATGTCTAATGGTATACAGTGGTGTGAGTACTATAATATAAATCTTTGAAGCAGATACTTACAGCATTGAGGCCAGAGAGCTGGTGAGAACCCATCACTACTATAACGGTTATGACCTGCCACTTTACAGAATGTGTCTTGAAAAGGTCAAATACAGAAGCCATTTTAATTTTCCTCTGTATCTTGGTCTCTGCCAGCACAACTTCAATATCTTGAGATACATCCTTCCTTTCAAGAAATGCACGGAAAGCTTGATAAAATAAAAAATGTATTTACTATAGAAATGTATTTGATTTATACAATGTTTTATACAGGTATACCATAATCCTATGAACCAGTACAGAATACCAATAGAGAACCATTACATATTTAATAGAATGTTCTCTATTGCTTTCTATCAAGAACATTTATACAATGTGTAAAAGCAAGGACCATAGAGTTTGATTTGTGATTTGTGAATTGGATTTCTTTCTAATAACTGGAAATCATCTTTATCACACACAGCTCGGGTTTAAAGACACCATAGGGTAAATGCACACAGGGTGATAATGCTGCAGAGTTTCACATAATGTTGTAATTGAGTGGATGGCCGTCATTTAATGGCAAATATGTGCTGTTATTTTAAAACATAATGGAAGTTATTTACCGTTATATGGCGGCCATCCACTCAATTACAAAATTATGTGAACAGAGCCTTTCTGTGTTTTCAATCCACTCCTGGTTTTGGTTGCTATGAGGACCTGACATGAGGACCAAATACAGCCTCAAATATACATAGTGTGAACCCAGCCTAAGGGTACAAACCCACTTGACGTATTTGCTGCGTGAATCAGTCTTAAAAATAAGCAGGCAAAACGCAGGTTGGCTTTATACAATTGCTCTGTGTTAAAATACGCAATTGCGTATTTTTGAAGCATGAAGCTACATGCGTTTTTCGCACAGGTTGTTAACAACTGATGCTTTGCTAACAACAAGCTTCACGCTTCAAAAATACGCAATTGCGTATTTTAACGCAGAACAATCGTATAAAGCCAACCTGCGTTTTGCCTGCTTATTTTTAAGACTGATTCACTCAGCAAATACGTCAAGTGGGTTTGTACCCTTAAACTGAATTAGTTTACAGATCTGTATGACTTTCAGTTGATTTGAAAACATTTTTTTTTTATCTGGAGTACCCCTCTAAGTTCTGTTTCCTAGCAGGGAGGAAGGGAAGAGGGGGATGATCCCAACAAGTCATAGGTGAGAGGCAAAGTTGACTTCACAAGAAAAGATGAAGAGGAAGTGGTGAAGCTGTTGACTTTTTCAGAAGCCCAGAGAGATCAGATTTCTTTCAGGGAAGGAGCCGGGATCTAAGCATCATCTCGTAGAAAAATTCAGCTGGGTTGTGTTGGGATGGGCTGTGCTAGATCAAGCTAGAGAGAAACCTGTTTCCAGACAGAAGACACAAGATGATGATGATGATTATTATTATTATTATTAAGCTGAATTTATATTGCCCTATATTTTCATTTAATTCTTGGTAATCTTAAAGATTTATAAAGCACAAATTAACATATTCATGTTACAATGAACAGATTCATATATTCTATGACATAATATAAAGCAATAAAATGTTAATGAAATATTAATAATGGCAGTAAGTAAAACAAGCATGAGAATGGAATATGAGCAGAATAATTTACTTGTGGGGCCGCTTCCAATATATTTTTGGTTTGCATTTTAAGAGGTAATCCAGTTATTTTTTGTGTAATTAAAAGTATTACATTTTTTAATATATACTTTCTAGATCTTATTTCAACATCTCTGCAATCCATTATTTTATAGGAATTTCACTGTTTACAGGAAATAAAAATCTGCCCTGGGCATGTGATGGATCTTGTTAGACGAAGCTCTAATGATGTACATGTAATGAGCCTTGCAACTAGAGATGAATAAGTTTACAGTACTAGTCTAGAACTTCGTTAGCTCGGCAGTCGGCTTATCAGCCGGCTGCCTCTAGCGTCTAGAGTCCTGCAAATAGTTGATGAGTAAACCACCTTTAAATTCAAGACTTCACATACTTTTTCTCCCTACACTGTGGATGTTTACTCAATGATACTCAAGGCACTTATAAATTTTATAATAATCTAACAAAAATTATAACTCATCAGATTAGCTTATCTATAATTGTGAGCACATATTTAAGGGTTTACTTACTTATACTGCTGTACGCAATTATATGTTATCATAAATTGCATCTTTTTATTATTCCATTTACCATCTAAAGAGTATTTATATGATGTAATAGTTGTATTTTACACACACACACACACACACATATATATATATATATATATATATATATATATATATATATATATATATATGTATATATATATAATTTATTTATTTTTCACTTTTTTGTTTTAACTAAAGTGTAATGTGATGTGCAGATGACTACATTATTACTTTGTGGGCAAGGTTTAGGCTCTTGGGCCCTCTACTTGAGACTACAGTATTTCTGCCAACAGCAGCTGGAGGGGTTAAAATGACCTGCTAGCTTTCCTAGATTTTTTTTTGTGCTTATTATTGTATGGGATTTTTACTAAAGCATTTCCCTTGTGTTTTTCCCATTCTGTATGGCTACCTTTCTCTTATCATCTTTCTTTTCTTTAATTATAATAAATGTATGCCTTCATTACATACAATTTTGTGAATTACTGCCTCCTGTAGTTTTGTAGGCTGGAAGTTTACATAGCAGATGAAAAGGCCAGATAAAGGGATGAACACTCAACATCAAAAAACAAACAACGTTATAATATGTATTGACTGGATAAAATTACATTATGGTAACAGAATTTAGCAGTGCATCAAAGTATCTGGAAGCATTGGGATGCATACAGGTAGGTGAAGCCCCTTAGAAAAGTTGACTACAAAGTACTGATCTACTTTCACTCCTAACCTCCCTGGAATTAAAGAGAGCTGAGCATAGCTAATAAAAAGTCTGCTGAAAAGTCACTACAGAAAAAGCAAAATCAAAAACATGAAAATATGAAAATAACCTGATCGATAAGTAACTAAGGAGAAGCATTTCATCCTTCTACAGCCTGAATATCTAGATTTATAGAAAGATAAGTAGTTGCTTTTCATGCACCAAATGTTTTTGCAAAGCAAAGTTATTAACCTCTTCCCAACTAATTTTGAACTGTGTGATGTACAGATATACCTTGGATATATACAGTATGTATATTAAATTCAATGAAGGTCATGAATTTATTGATTGAGATTTTAGACTAGTACTATAATATCCAAATTGCCAGTTTTTGGAGCATAGGGTATGTGTGTGCAGAAATGTAATTTTTGCACCTGGTTTTCCACTTTCACTATTTTGAACAGTCTTCTTTTATTAGTTCAAGGTCAACAACATCTTCCCTTGACTTATGGGAGGTGCATTGTTTGCAATGAACCCCAGTCATGGCAAGGTATGCTGTGTGGTTATTGTGTTACTTTTCTGTTGTTGTACTGCTGGTCAGTTGGTCTACTGTAGAACATTGTCACTGAAATACCAAACATGACAGCTGCCATTTGCCTCTTATTTCAACCACATGTGACCTGTCAGATGTCTGTTCTAGTGATGAGGGAACATGTTCGTAAATGTCCGTACATGACGCTAATTGTTCTTGCTCGTCAATCACAAACAATTTTTTCGATGATCAGAATGGTTATAACGATCATTTTCGAACATATTTAAACTTTTATTTTGTAATGTACGCAACTGCGCAATTAACACTTTGCACCTGATAATCTGTGCGCATGTGTATAGACCAAAATGTATGCTTCTACTGTACGTTCGTTATTTGTTTGTGAGTGACCGGCGAACACGAACCGATCACAATCTTTTTTTTTTATGTTCATTTTCGGGATCTGAACCGAATATTGGGATGTGCGCTTATCACTAGTCTGTTCATGGTTCACCCAGTCCTGATACGATATTAAAGGGGTACTCCAGCGGGGGGGCACTTTTTTACTGGGACCGGGGAGGAGGTGGCTGAGCAAAAAGATGTCCACTCATCTCCCTGATTCCAGCGGTGGGTCCCGCATTGCGGCGCTCCGGTGCACGGTTCTCGGCCGCTTCCGGGTGTCTGACGCGGGCCCGAGACGTGACGTGATGATCGAAACAGATCCCAACTCTGTCACTGAGTGGCTGAGCAGACCTGAGACGTCCTGTCTCGGACCGGCGTCAGACACCCGGAAGCAGTTGGGAACCAGGCACTGAAGTGCCGCGATGCGGGACCCGACGCTGGAACCGGGGAGGTGAGTGGACGTCTTTTCCCTCAGCCACCTCCTCACCGGTCCCAGCAAAAAAGTGCCCCCTCCCGCTGGAGTACCCCTTTAATACCATGGTTTGGGAACAGCCAACAAGGGTGGGTGTTTCAGAAACACTGGAACCACACCTCCGCGCTTCAACAATCTGCCGACTATTAGTGCCTAGAAAAGTTGCTGAATATTTTTCTGGCAGCCCTAGGGCAGCATTCAACTTCTCATGATGCTGGGAGTCAAGGGCTGAGCATTCAAGTTTGGACAAACGTTGCAGAACAAGAACTTTAGGCAAATTCACTCATCATTACCCACTATCATAGACACTCAACACATTTAATCCCATGACCTCTCCTTGACCTCTGCTGTTCAAAAGACAGGTCAACACATTATTCTAGAGCTAATCGTGACATGGCCACCACATGGTAGCGTGTTATTGGTTACAAGATGTTAAGGCCCTATTCCACCAACAGATCTGACGACAGATTATCTGCCAAAGATTTGAAGCCAAACCCAGGAACAGACTAAAATCAGAGAACAGGTCATAAAGGAAAGACTGGATTTCTCCTCTTTTCAAATCCACTCCTGGGTTTGGCTTCAAAACTTTGGCAGATAATCTGTCGTCAGATCTGTTGGTGGAATAGGGCCTTTAGGCAACAGCTGGATCTAACATAGTCAATGGAAAAGAATACATTCTTATGCTCTTGTTCACATTAACAGACTGCAAAACACTGACGCCAATTGTTATCATTCTGTTTGGCTTTAGTAAGCTATATGGTAGTCTAAGTTTAATTGTACATAAGTCTTTCCTTATAGCTGGAAGCCACTGCTTATTTAAGAAAAAAAAACTCATTACAGTTTTGGTGTAGGATTAAAGACAATAGCAAATCTAAAGGGAAATACACACAAGTAGGGAAGGGATAAATGTGATGCCCAGCCACCTCCGCCACCTCCACCATCCTGGAAGAATCGTCCACTTAATTACATTATGCTAGATTCCGGTGTACAGTGTGCAAACCTACATCCCACTCACAGCTCTGCGTATGAATAACTTATAGTCTTCATTTCAAAGACTCGCCTACACAAAGGGCAAATAGTTTTCATAACAGAAAGAACAAAGAATACTGAAATTACTTTATGTGACTTCAAATACTTTAAGAAAAAAAAGGGATAATGCAATATTCTTCATACATACAGCAAAGAACTAAGACTGTACAGATGGTAACACAAGGAACAGCTGGGAATTCTCTTGCCCTGGGTACTTTCAATATTGCCACATCAGTGATAAAGAGGGGGGATACACTGGGGTTAAGAGTCACTGTTTTTTTTTTGTATCGTGCACACGATTCTGCAGCGTTTCACAGCGTTTGCAGCGTGCCTGCCCTTGCCTCCATGTTGGCTATTGCTGGGCATCCATGTTGACTACTGCTGGGCCTTCACTGGCATCCATGTTGACTACTGCTGTGCCTTCACTGGCCTCCATATTAACAGACTATTTTAATAACAGGGTACAGTGGCTCAGTGGTTATCACTTTAGCCTTGCAGTGCTGAAGTCCTGGGTTCAAATCCCACCAAGGGCAACATCTGCAAAGAGTTTGTATGTTCTCTCCATGTTTGCGTGGGTTTCCTCCAGGTACTCTGGTTTCCTCCCACACCCAAAAAACAAACAAACATACAGAAACGCCCCTATTATAATCCACTACTGGCTGTACGGTACAATCTGGTAATGGCTGGACCTAGACACACTCTCTGACACACCCTTTACTCTGTGAAAGCAGTTGTGATGTGATTGAAATTAGATAGGTCTTGCGTATAAAATACAGAAATCAGGCAAAATGCTTGTGCTCCCACAATTTTTGGGGGGGCTGTACGGTACAATCTGGTAGTGGCTGGACCTAGACACGCTGGGTTACCCCCTTAAAATGAGCAATGAAGTTTTATGCAGGTGTACTACAAATCCCAGCAATACAGTGTAGTACCCACTAGTTTAGGGGGGGCTGTACGGTCCAATCTGGTAGTGGCTGGACCTAGACACACGCTGGGATACCCCCGTTCAATGAGCAGTGAAGTTCTATGCAGGTGTACTACAAATCCCAGCAATCCAAGGTAGTACAGCAGGACCACCAGCCCCAAAATAAAAAAAAGAGTACACTGAGCACTTCTTAGGGGTCTGTATGCAATACCTAATGTCCCCTTTCTGCCAGCAGCCGATCACAACAGTGTTCCGAGTAAATCGTGGTAGCAGCACTGCAACTCCCAGCCAGCAGTCTGTAGTAATACTATTAAAAAACGCTTTTAGGCTGCGTTCACACTACGTATATTTCAGTCAGTATATGTATATTTCAGTCAGTATATTTCAGTCAGTATTGCAACCAAAACCAGGAGTGGATTGAAAACACAGAAAGCCTATGATCTCACAATGGTGAAATTGAGTGGATGGCCGCCATTTAATGGCAAATATTTGCTGTTATTTTAGAACAACGGCCGTTATATTGAAATAATGGCAGTTATTTACTGTTATATGGCGGCCATCCACTCAATTTCACCATTGTGTGAACAGAGCCTTTCTGTGTTTTTAATCCACTGCTGGTTTTGGTTGCAATACTGACTGAAATATACGTAGTGTGAACGCAGCCTACAGCCCTGAAAAGGTCTGTTTGTTTGTATTGCTTGTATTCCCTGCCTACTGGAACGCTAAATCCTACACTGACACTCTCCCTGAGAAGCAGCAGCTCTGTCCCTAATCTCTCACAGCATGCGTCTGAAACAAGTACTGCCGGCTGCGCGCTTTATATGGCAGGGTCATCTGTGCTGGCCAACCAATTGCTGCTATCGACATGAATGGGTCCCACATGATCGCAGGATGTACCAAAGAGTCTCCTGCATGTTTATTGGGTGAGAAATAGCACCCAAACTTACAGGAAACGGATGATGAGATTTCCTCGAGTATCGCGAGATGCTCGTCCGAGCTTGGTACTCGATGGAGTATTAGGGTACTCGATGGTACTCGTTACTCGGACGAGCATGCTCGCTCATCACTAAAAGAGAACAATAAAGACAGGGGGGAGAGCATCAAAGTGCTATTTCATGATAAAAATGCTTTTTTCGGCTATGGAATTACAACGTTTCTTAAAATTGCCTGTACTATCGATTTCTGAAAGTAAAAAAATAAAAAAATTAAACAGGTACACTTTAAGATTCCAAAAAAGACATAGGGGGACATTTATGAAGGTTCCGTCTGATACGTACGCCAGGGAGAAAGCGCAGATTCGCCCCATCTCCCTGACATACGCCTGCCTTATCCCCCAGTCGCCCTATGTAGATTTTTGGCGCAGGGGGATTTACTAACAGGCATGCACCGCTTAGTGAATCTGCATGGGAAAAAGGGGGCGAGGCCTAATTTAAGTACGGTGTACGAAAATAACTTCCCCACCATACTGTATATCCATCAAGTTCAACCAGGGAAGCAGAAGATTATATGGATAAAAGGGAAGAAGTGAGGAAAATAACTTGAAAACTTGACAAGAAATGAGTCATTGAGAAAATAAAATCTTTCCTGACCCCCTTGAACAAACAACGTGTGGAATATTACATAAGCATTGAAGTTATTTTATTTCAATGAATCATCTAAGCCGTTCATGCAACAATTGATTCTGCGTATAGCAGTTCCTGAGGTATCCTATTCCACACATTTCTAAAGACACCTCAAGGTCTCTGGAGAGAATTGTTCAAACTCTCATTTATTCAGGTGATGCTACAGTAAACAACAGTCTACCTTATTTTCTGTATTGTCCTTGTATATATTTGTATAAGAGGATCTCAATGGGTTAATCTGAACAATCTCCCTTCATTGAGCTGAATAGGCAGTAACAAATTCACAACTTTAGTAATAATCCAGACCCAACAGCTTGGCATGTAACATACAGCTTGTTTGGCTGAAGCAAGGCTGAGGTTATTGATGAGGTATGGGGGTCCCTTCCTGTTTTTCTGCAAAACCACTAGATCGGGGTTATAGTTACTCTCAGTCCCAAAGGTAATCTCCAAAAGAAAACAGGCCGTGTCACCGGTTGGCTTCCAGCAGAATACTCCTGTTACTGGCAGTTCCTCAGTTCGTCCACAGTTGCCAGCATCATGGTGTATACTGATGTTTATTACCCCTTTAGCTACTCTAGATGACCAGGCCTAGCCCGAAGCCCACCAAATCCTGGATTGCAACAAAGCATATGTACACAAACTAGTTCACTGGTGTAATGGTACTCAGTGCTCTGGACCAATAGACTTATGTACACAAATAAATGTAGAAGGAACCCCTTATATAGGACTGATAATTCCTGGGTTTTGGACATTTTCGATGAGGTGAAAGCTATGACTTGGGTTCTGTATTGACTGTACACTTTCCACTAAACTCTGAACTAACTTTTGGGTTGAAAGGATATCCTTCTAACTATATAGAGAATTGATTGGCAGAGAGGGGACCTCTGCACTTTCTAGAACCTTCTGGGTGTCTAATGCAATAAAAGTCTTGCTCTTGCCATTTTGCTATTTAGTTTCAGTAGAACACAGATTATGTACATTACTCTGCAAAAATACACAGTACTACCATGTATAGTAGTAGTATAAACAGGATTGTAAGTGAGTGTATTAAAGGGGTTGTCCAGGATAATTTACTACTTGTGGATCCTGCAGGTACAATGAATACTTACCTGTCCCACTCCTCAAGGTTATTGGACGTTGGGACGCCCATTCCCCTCCACTGTAATTTTTTGGGGAGGGAAACATCTGGTGATGTTCCGCTCCATCCAGAAATTACTGCAAAGAGTCTATACTGTTTGTGCTGACCAGCCATTTCTTGAGAGAGCGGAATGTCACAGGATGTTTCCAAAACACTGACAGCAGCAAGGAACAGGCAGCTCGCAGTCCGGCAGCTGTGGGCCAGCGAGACAGGTAAGTACACATTACTGTCATGTTTCCTGCAATGCTAGTTCACAGTTCACAGTGTAGCAGTCAATAAAATGCCTTCCCATTTGCATCATACCAACATCTGAAAAACCTTACTATTTGAGAAGCACTGTTTTAGATGAGGATACAGTAATTCTTTGTAAAGGGGTAATGTTATGTCCCTGAACCGCAATTCTGTGCAAATTCATGCCTGCATGATAGTATTCTACTGGCCCCAGCAGCCTTCCCATTCTCATGAATATTGAGGGGTGGCCGGTGGGGTGCATGGGTCCACTGAGGGCTGTTGTCCCGCCCCAAGGGCACTAAACTGCCTAATTTACATATTAATAGAACTGACGATTTTGCAAAAAACGGTGTTGATGGTGAAGGTAAGAAAATTATCTTATTCTCAGCCTCCATGGCCCTATTGGAACATAACAGCAGGTTAGACTCTTCTAACCGGCTATTAGTTTGCCTTTAAATTATATTTCTAAATGGAAAGTGTGCATGTATTCTCTCTGCTGAAACTTATTCTGAAAATTATTCTTTTATTATAATGGCATATAATAATCTCTGCTAGGGTAGTATAATAATAATAATAATAATAATAATAGTACATTATACTTACCTTGCTGAGCCTTGTACTGGTGCTCTTTGTTACTAATACTAACAATTTGCCAAGTTTCCCTTAAAAAAAATCTAATTCAGAATGGATCAACTTTAATATGATTTTTCAGTCTTTGTATCAAATGGAGGGAAATGAGAAAATTGAAAGCAAAAAGGAAAATCCAAAGAAAATCCAGGTAACAAGAAGAGAAAACTATGTATTGATGTTACCTTACATTGGGATCACTTTTTGCTTTTGCTATTTCATTTGAGAAGTGTGCGGAGTATGTTAGCTAGTGAGCGAAAAGCTGATGTTTTATTCATTGTTTTTTTTTCAGCAGAAAGATCAAGAAGGAAGTGACAAGGCACCTGACATTTATCTTTCATGAGGGAATAAAGGCGCCTTGTGACTCTGGAAATTGCGATTACGCACTGAAAATATAAGTATCCGAAGAAAGTCTACTACACCTGAGGCTACAGTGCTGCCGTACACAAGTAGAGCGTGTTTGTTAGAATATACTTCAAAGTAGTCATGGAATTTAATGAATATTTCTTAACTGCTGGAAACTCCTGTCACTTTCTTATTTCTTAAGTGTTAAAGGTTTCGTTGTTTTTTTTTTTTTTTGTAATATGTGGGATTACTTAGAAAAATAAGAGAAGTATGCGTCATAGTCTTACAAACATCTTCTCTGATTGTAGTCACTTTTTTTTTCTTTTTCTCTTTTGTATCTGACCCGCACCTTGATGAAGGCTTGTCTAGTTATAGCTCACGTGTCCAGGCACTGGTACAATGGATATAAAAAGGTTACACTGCTTAGATTTTTGATATGTAAAAAAATCTGACAAATTATATATAACAAAGTGGTGGTTGGTAATTTAGAAAATGAGCTGTCAACAATGGGAAGAAAAGAACAGACTATGATGGGAAGAAGTCAAGTTTTCTAAAGAAGTTTACTTAAAAAAAAAAAAATGATGTGGACAAACAAGAATAACTATGTTAACTGAGATGGGAATACCTCTTTAAGATGAGTAAATTTATTTAGCACTAGTGCTGAGTGAGCACTAAAATGCTCAATTGAAATCAAGGGAGATGGAAGCATTTAATCAGGTGTCCCCTGCTCGGCAGAATAAAGGGTGCCTGAATAATTTATTGCATTTTTTCCATTTTAAGTTTTGGAGATTTCGTCCCTTGAAGAGATGTTTAAACAACATATACAAAAATTAGAATGAAAAAAGGTTATAACTGTGGCAGTATGCTGGCAATTGCAGGCATACAACCGGAGTTCTAATGTGCCTTGCAGAAACATGCAGATACTGTGAAACTGCTATAATAAAAAATAACAAAGCCGTACTTACTTGTCCCCGCTCCTCATGATTCTCTCCAGCACCAATTCTGGTCATCTTGCTCAGCCAATCACTGTGCTGTCCTGACGCAGCCAGTGATTGACTGAGCCGAGGACCAAAATCGGGAAGAGGATGGACAAGTATGGCTGCAAAACTGTTTACTGTGTTGTACCCTTGAACAGTTTCAGAGCTTATAGAATCATAATAAATGAAGCTAGGAGCTTCAAAACTGTTGAAGTATTTGTGCTACTGTAATGACATACTGTGTTAATAGAGTAGCACAAATATTTAAAAAGCAACCTGAGCACTCCAAGATTAGGCATCAGGCATGCTCGCCCAACACTATTCAGCACATATCAAAATCATTTCTAATTTCCCCCAAATTCTACAAATCTAAACCTTCTGAGATTTGTTTTGGATACATTTCAACTGGTAGCCGCTACTACTGGCCCACAGAGGTCACATATTCTGCCTTTTCAATCATGCTCCATATTGCCCTGCTACAGGAAACCCTAACCTGCAAAAATATTGAAACCTGAAAGCTAGCAGACCTTAGGGTGTAATATATGACTTTTCAGGGCAATCGGGGCATTTTGGTTAGGGACACAGTTATTCAGAATAAATCGGACTAATAAACTAATTTCAGGAGTTTCACTCATCTCTGTCAGACACTGATCACTGGTTGAGAAAACGTTCCATAGCATCAGGAATCTGAAAGTGTAATGGGCCCAAAGGTCTAGCAAGAGAATTTCGGTAAAAATTTACTTTTTTTAACAAGTGCTGGGGAGAGAGGAGGATAAAAAAAAATAACGTTGTCTTACCTCTCCAGCTTCAATGCTGGTGGTCACGTTCTGCTGCTCTAGTCCCCGGGTCCCCGTCAGCTTTCTGATCCATTATGGCCGCTGACTGGCTGAGTGGCTCGCACATGTCACAACCTAGGTTCCCGCTCAGACCAGGAAACTCCCCGGACCTGGGGAACCGGAGAGGCTGATTGTGGAGCCAATCGCTTGATACTTTGGTCTATTAGATCTTATTGATGATACATTGTGTGTATACAACAACAAATATTAAAATGCATTGGTAGTGGAGGAGCATAGGTTGTCTTCTAATGCTAAGGAACACTAGTCACACATTGATCTCCACCATCACAACCTCAATTAGCTGGGTCACTTCTGTGTCTATAATTCTACATGAAGTGTTATTGTAATTGACTAACAACCATAAGATTTCTCCATTATTCCATATCTCGGGATCAGCGGGATAAAAATACAATTGCAGACATTACTGCAGACATTATACAGACGTGTTCAGTCAAACCGTGACGTTCTCAGGCTTCAGAACTAAATCCAATCCAGGACTCCGGGCTATTTGTTTTATGGCCTTTAAAATAATTCACAGCTATGTATAGGACTCATTGCAATCCAATCCCGCAGAACGCGCAAATAGAAATTTCCATAAATCTGTGCAAATGCATAAAAATCCATATTCATTAAAAACTCATTGTGTTGACAGGACATGTAAATTATTGTAAAACATGAATACCTCAAAGGGCAAAAGACACATAAAGATCGGTAAAAAAAAAAAAAGTACATATACCTAAATAAGATATCTGTTGGGACTTCATAATTACAGAAATAATTGCGCTTCTTCTGGTAGATGAGAAAGCCAAGGGCCATATTTATCCCTGTCAAATCCTATTCTTAATCAAAAACATGGCATCACAAGCATGTCCTTTCCTTCATCTGCTTCTCAATGTCAAGTGGAGGAGAAAATAAGAAATAATGGCTGAGATGCATCAATCAGAGCTAGAAAGAGAGTCCTGGAAAGAAGCTACTATCAGCTAGACTGGTTAACATGGCGGAGGGAGATTGCTGTGGGCATAAAGTAGGAGGACACACAGTCTTTGACACAATAAATTCCTTTAGTAGCTATATAGTATAGTGTGTATGAGTTGGGTAGGATGGAATGCTGAGATGTTGTTAAAAGTACATTGGGTTCTGAAATACAAAAACAGAATACATGCCCCTCAGGCAACAAGGTTAAAGTATACCTGTTGTTAGAAAGAAAAACTTTTGATAAGTCAAAAGTTTTGTTGAGACCAGGTCTGAGCCTGACGATAGAGCAGGGAGAGGACTGCAACTGGAGCACGTCTGCTCACTGCTCCAAGTTTTTTTTTAAAAAGAAAGAGTTGGGCTCCATAGGAGCCCGTTATAAGCCCAACTCTTTTTTTTTTTTTTTTTAAATTCAGAGCGGAGATTTGACTTGCTGCAGCTGCGGTCCTCTCCCCGCTCTATCTCCCGATTGGTACAGGTCTGAGCACCTAGACCTGGTCCAATCGAAACATTTGACAAGTCTCTATGATATGTCAAAAAAATTTTTATTACGACAGGTACACTCTAAAGTGTCTATAGGTAGGTACCATTAGCTGTGCCTTCTGTATCAATACTACTATCAGTGAAGGGCAATGGCAACAGAGGACCTCTATTCAAGAATAAATGAGCCCCTAGCTTTCCAAGAGTGGGGTTATAGCCACGGACAACGTCATTGCTCTCCAGCATTACTACTGTAATAATCCACCAGAAATAGTAAGGCATAGTTGAAAATGAGCCTGTCCACACTTTACATGGAAAGTTTTTGGAATTCAATGGGCACCACGTAATACATTATGCTGGTGGCACTGATAGAAAATCACACTGACAGACAGATTTCCAGTCACATTAACATTGATCCCTTTGACCTGCTTATTTTTGGGAGGTTTGTGGTGCGCACTGGGAAAGGCGATGGCTGTTATGGAGGGGTTAGCTGGTTTTCTTTTCCAATTAAAGATGTTTAAGTGGCAATACACCTTCAATATTTGATGAACGAACAATCCTTTGGGAGCCTAAGCGTGTGTTTACACAGACAGATTTATCTGACAGATATCTGACAGATTATTGAAGCCAAAGCCAGGAACAGACTATAAATAGAGAACAGGTCATTAAGGATAGATAGAGATTATTCCTCTTTTCAGATCCATTCCTGGCTTTAGCATCAATAATTTGTCCGACATCTGTCAGATAAATTTGTCTCTGTAAACACACCATAAGGCTATGATTAGAGATGAGCGAACCGGGTTCGGGTTCGAGTCCATCCGAAAGATCGGCATTTGATTAGCTGGGGCTGCTGAACTTGGATAAAGCCCTAAGGTTGTCTGGAAAACATGGATACAGCCAATGACTATATCCATGTTTTCCACATAGCCTTAGAGCTTTATCCAACTTCAGCAGCCACCGCTAATCAAATGCCAAAAGTTCGGGTTCGGATGGACTCGAGCATGCTCCAGGTTGGCTCATCTCTAGCTATGATCAAACAACATTTTCTTGGGCATTTTTTTTTTAAAATTTGAAACGGATATTAAAAAAAAATAAAAAATAAAATGTTGTGAGATCACAGCTTCGAGCTGTCATTTATTTTTGGCTCTCTGCTGATCCTATCAAAATCTATACAGCAAAGTTGTTAAGTGGCAGAGAACATGAACAATAGGTTTCTTTGTCCAGTGTAATATTTTTTTAAAAAAAATTGCTATTGAATGGGTAATTCAATAAAAATACCACCAAAAATTTTAGATATTTTTCGGGTGATACATTCCATATAGAGGGTTTTATACAAGAGTATGGCATTGATAACTTAGCTTTTACATAGGCCATCTATGTATGATCTGTGGAGGTCTGATGCCTGGATCTCTCACTGATCATCACTAGACATGAGCCTGAACTTCATGGACCGATATTCGTTATGAGCATTGCAAAAAGTTTGATTCTATACAGCTACAATTCGTAAAGGTGGCAGCAGCACATTTTAATACACATAGAGAACAAACTAAAAAAAAGATTATGCTTACCTGTCCTCGTTTCCCCGGTGTCCTCCTATGAGTCTGTGGAGTGTCCCACTGAACACAGCCATCTCCAGTCTGTTAGCCAATCACTGACTGAGATGGGACAGCGCCGTGGCCAATGACTGACTGAACAGAGTGTCACTCCCGAGACGAGAGTGACAGCCCACTAAGACAATCAGTGACTGACTGAGAAAGGAAAGTGCCATGGCCAGTGACTGGCTGTCACTTTTGTCTCAGTCAGGAAGAGGAAGGGGCTGCGATTAGCGGGGGACACCGGGGGAATCTGAAAAGGTAAGCAGTGATGAGAGAACCACACTAAAACAGCTTAAGTCCTGCAGGCGTAATTTGTTATTTCATTTTATTTTAAGGTTTGATTACGAACCCGAACTTTTCTTTAAAGCTCGGTGAACCTTGCTAAACTGAATTTGTAAGAGGTTTGCTCATCTCAAATCACAAGAACATGTATGTGCAGCCATGCCTATTGCTACAACGCAGCTCTATTGAAGTTCTGGCCACCATCTAACCATACAAGTACAGGTGGCATATCCCAATAATATGAGAAAGAAAGTTTACTTTCTGAAAACTTTTTTCGATTCCATAGCATCTCACATAGTCACAGAAACCTCTGTGCATGGAATAGCTGGCAGCTGTCCATTGTAATATTAGTCACAAACTTTCGGACAACTTTTGCTGCTCCGACTGACGTGAGAAATAACATGTACTTGGCACTTCGCAAAACAGTTGCCATGACAGCAAGAATAGATGACTCCGGAGTATCTACCAAAATAACATTACATCATATGGTAACTTACCTTTCTCGGCTTTCTTCGTATCTTGCTTTTCTACTAAAAGATATCGCGGACTTTCTGGAAAAAATGGCAGAATCGCAACTTGTATCACTGCAGGAATCAGAATAAACCCAAACGCACAGGGCCAGAGAGATTCCTGAAACATGAAAGACAGGAGATGAGCCACAAGGGCAATATAGGAATTTAAAGATTTATGACGTAAATCAGCAATTTATTATTTTCTGCAATACCAACCAATAGCACATGAAATGTTATGCAGACTTGCAATTGCATTCGCTCCCTACAGATGAGTAATGCACCCTTACCAGGTTCATAAAACAAGGAAAACAAGGCCTGTTTGCACAACTCCAATTAAAGGGGTTGTCTGGTGAGACAAATACGGCTAATGCATCGTGAATCATTCGGAATTAGCTTTATTCTGCTCTCAGGACAACGACTGCAATCACGCAACAGCTTCTTTTTTTTTCCAATTTGATAACTGTTATTTTTTTCCGACGGCCATCATTTTACGCCTAAATGACGGCCGTTATTTTGAAATAACAGACGTTATCTAACCTTGACATGATTGCCATCCAAAAAGATGGCCTTCATAGATGTTGTGTGGTCATGGCCTAACCCTTTAACCTCTGCCTATTCAAATGTTTTTGACCTCTCGTAAAGGACAGAAGCAGGTTAGAGGGGGACTGGGGGCTATCAGTCACAAGATAGGGCCAGACCCAAATGTATAAGATACTTATGGCATATCCAGTTAAAAAAAATTGATGGCCACCATGTAATAATTTCCACTGTATGCCTGACTGGCTTGTTTTACGGCAATGTTGGCCCATGTGGCTGTGGCTATAAAACTTCTTTGAGTGGCACAAAAGGGAACTTCAGTTTGTGTTGTCCATAAGTTGTAATGTATCCTTAGAATAAGTTATGAGGAGTACAGTTAAGATTTCTCGATTGTACACTATTCGTGTTTTGCAACATTATTGCATTCGTAAAGTGTAAAATGTTTTGACACCATAATTGAGTTTCTGTGTCCTTCCACTTGGCTTGTACATGAGCACAGATGGTTCCCCCTTTTTTGTCTCCCAGGTGTGAGCGAACAGTTGTATCTTGCACAAATTTTTTATGACAGAGGCTTTCTCTTTATTCTTAACTTTACTCTAGAAATTTTAATCTGATCTTTTTACTCAATGGATGGTAAATGGTTAAAGAAAATTATCTATTTAAAGGTGTTATCTGGGATAAGAAAAAGCGCAGCTATTTTCTTAAAAAAAAAAAAACAGCGCTACCCTTGTCCCCAGGTTGTGTGTAGTACTGGGCTGCAAAACCCACACCCAAACCTGAGGACAAGAAAGCAGCTATATTTTTGTAAGTCTGGATAACCACTGTGTAGAGGGTGTCGGATAAAACAATTGACAATTGCCTATCCACAGGACTCCTGCAGATCAGTGACAATGGAGACGGAAGCAATTGGCTCTGTTACCTGTGTAGTGGTGCTGCCAGTGTACTGTCACCTTAGCTCCTATTCACTCCAATAGGAGTTGAGGTTGCAGTAAAAGGGCACCATCACTACACAGAAAATGGAACTAACTGCTTCTGGCTCCATTCTCATTGTAGTGCGAGTTCCGGACAGCTGATCAGTGGGGGTGCAGTGTGTCACCACCCTGCTGATCAGGCGATGGGTCTCCAAACTGCGGCTCTCCAGCTGTTTCAATACTGCATTTCCCATCATGCCTGGACAGCCAAGTCAAAATGTTAGCCGTCCGGCCATGATGGCAATTGTGATTTTGCAACAGCTGGAGGGCCGCAAATTGTAGACCCATGGGATAGGCTATCAATTGTTGCTATTGATGCAGCTATTTTAGGTGTTGAAGAAAAAGCCACTTTTATTTTAATTCTTTATTACTTTTTTGTCACTTTTTAAAAATAATTACAAAAATGTTTTGCAACTTTGCAATATTCCTTTATTAAAAAGAACATTTTTTTTTTTTTACAATGGGTAGCAGCAGTAAGGGTACTGTATGTGCAAACTACGAAATCCTGATGGAACACCCGTTGTGGATTTCGCAGCTTGCACCTGCTCGTGGTCTGAGGGGGCTCATTCTTAGGCGGATGGCGGAATCTGGCAAACCATAGGATGGAGTCTATGGGAGTAGTGGAGATGTGCACTTCTGCCAGAGTCCGAGAGCGGGTGCAAGCTGTGGAATCCGTGACGAGTGTTCCATCGGGATTCCGTAGTGTGCACATCCCCTGGCTGTGTGGGAAGCAGGACTGCACAAGCCCTCTCCCGACACAGTTACATATCGCTAGTGCTGTCCCAAAATTGGTGAAGAAATAGGGTGTGCTGTCAGCAGAATTCGGATCAAAAATCTGAGAATCAGTGTTGAGTTGCGCTGTTAGATGTTGCAAATTGACTGATTTCGGGGGCCTGCGTACATGTCAGAGATTTACACTTTCACAGATTGCATTGTGAAAAGCTTTATATAGAGTTTTCATAAGTTGAGCAAACAGTCTTTGAATCAGTAATTACCATATACTTTATTAGAAAAGAAATATCAGTATGAGCAAGAGATTCATAATCTTCTAAAGGAAATAACTTTTCAAAATGAAAAATAGACTTCGTATTATATCTGAACTCCTACGGGGACAAAAATACATAGCTAATCCTACATTATATACACCCATAAGATTATAATTAGTCATTTACAGAGTCACCTGATACCTGTAACTATAACACAGCCATTCATCTTCCTACGGTGTGCCTCAATACACTTTCCATATATAGATCATTTCTGCACAATGGACAATATAGGTGGGAACTCGTAGAACACAATGACCTCAGTAAATACTATATAATTTGGGATTTTCAGCTCTTAAAATAGACACTTCCATTATAACTAACATAAAGCTTATATATTCTACAAGTCCATTGTGTAGATTTTCTTTAAGCATTAAAGATGGATGTATTTATTATGATGTTGGTGGAAGTAGGAAAATTGTGAATTGTCATTTTTATTTGACTTGAATTATGTTATTTTCGAATCTGACACAGTACCTGAATCAGTAGAGTGCATTTTTTTCTTTAAAGCAAATGTACTACTTCGCTTAGCAAATTTTTTATGCTACCTGGTTGCCACTATCATATACATCCTGGTGGCGCGGTCCATTTTTCAAACCGCTGTCCACTTCTGTGCTGGTTTCTCAATTAGCAATTCGGCCCTTCCTATGCACTGGAGGTGGGACCTGGCGCTCCACATCGCTCCGATATCCCCTCCCCTGGATGATTCGCCCCAATCAGAATCAAGTCTGGCTGCGACACCGAGGGGAGGGCATATAGGAGCATTGGCGGCACTGGGCCTGCCTCCAGTGCATAGACAGTGGCAAATTGCAGATTGAGAAACTAACGCATTGCGATGCATGTGCCGTCGATGACCAGGCATATTAAAAAAAAAATTCAATAAGCGAATTGGTACATTCACTTTAACCTTTTAACCATATTCCACAACTGTTATGCAATAAAAACCAATCACCAATGTACAAAAAAAAAAAAACAGTCCTTGTTGCTTTATTCCATAAGTTGCGTTTAACAAGGGAAGACAACAGTGGAGTGTTGAGTGGACGGGAACAGCTGTTTTGCGGGCTAACCCGCTTCCTCTGGCCGTACGTGAATGCTTTGAATTTGATTACTGGTGGCTGAAGAAATTGTATGCAACCCTAAGGCTGCCTGGGAAAGATGGATACAGCCATATGCCATAGGTTGTATCCATGCCTCCCTAGGGCTGCATCCAACTTCTTCAGACAATGGTAATTAAATGCATAACTTTCGGATCTGGGCGAACTCAAGCATGCTTAAAGTCTAGTCAATCTCTAGTCATTACTAATAAATTGCAATGATGCCTCAGATTATACTTCATTACATTATTTCTAACTAATGACCACTGATCAATAACCCATACTCACAACATCATAGATCCCTGTGATGCAGTGAGTGCATCAATGTACCATAACAATGTACCATAACATGCTGAAGTGAAATATAAGACAAGGTAAAATAATCTCAGCCGTCTCTCGTATTTCATTCTAGTATTACGATTTTTGTTATGACCTTCAGGATCAGTTGTTTCAGGACTTGAATACTTTCAGCCATTACTGTACTGTCATTACATGTGAGATTATAAATGGCTCAACCTCTAATTCACACTTCTATTTCTGAATCACTCAATCTGCACAGCTCATTATGTGATCTGTATAGAGGAAGAAGAATAGTGACAAAAATGGAGCCCGGACTAACACTTTTCCTTGACTTTAACCGACCTTCTACAACAAAATCTGCTGATAAGTAATTACTGATGACTAGGTCTATAGCAGCTTACTGTAGTGAGAAGATGCAACATTGTTGAATGGATTTTATTTTGACCAAAATTATCATTCCACATAAAAGAAAGTTAAAGGGAAACAATCAGTGCAAACGAACCTGCTCATATCTCCCTGCAGCCGCCTCCCCCATCTTGTTTTCCTTGTACGTCTCACCATTTTGGAGAACTTTAATCCAAATGAAATACTGTATGTTAATTAGCTCATTTGAACCACTGGGGGGTCCTCGGCCCCCGAGTGCACTGCTTGGGCCGCCTGCCGCCTCCTTTGGCCACACCTATCTATGCAAATTCAATTATGCATAAGCAGTCCAAGCGGGCCGAAGCTATACACTTTTTGCTCGGACGTTTATGACTTTTCCATTCAGCTGGAGGACCATGACATTGGTTCAACTAATCATCCCTGGACAACTAACTACACCACCCAGAGTGTATCCTCAGAGGAATCAGTCAAGGTCCTTACATTTTTACTTCAATTTTTGAAATCTGATGCAAAACCCTTATTATGCTGATTTTTCACAACTGATGTACAAAAAAACCCTAAACACAATTTACGACTAAACTGACTGAGTAAAATTATCACAAAGCCCTCTATGTACTCTTTTATGCAACAGTTAGTGCACAAAAATAAACGCCAAATAAAACATTTAACAAACTGTCAAAAGACAATTTTCAGATTTTGTCAAAGCAACCAGTCACAGGTCAGCTTTCATTTTACTAGACAAATATAACAAATGAAAGTTTAGTTTGATAAATGTGGGCCTATATACTGTACAGTGAAAGCAGGAGGAGATTATTATGTAAATGTTTGGGTATACAGATAACAATGATGTCAGAAAACTGGGAGGTATGATAACCACCAGGTGTTAAAACCGGATAAAATAGGTGAAAAAAATGAGATTATTGTGGTTCAACCTTTGGTGTAAGATGAGGCAAAATCACAATGGTTTAGATTTTTTTTCAAGAACAGCAGGTGTTAAAGTACCACCAGAAAACTTACCATATACCCCATGTCAGATCAAATCTTTCCTCTCCCCACCCAGCTCTATATGTGTGCTGCTACTATCTCCATGATGTACTGTATGGTAGCTGTACACATCTCCTAAAGGCTCCAACTCTTCATAAAATACCTCAATTGTTTTTATAGGTTCATGGTCTGGATCTACATTTTTATTTAGGGTGTCTGGTGTGTCGTTTGTATTTGTTAGGGGGTCTAGTGCATGGTTTCTATTTGTTAGGGGCTCTGGGGAGTGTGGCCTGTAATTGTTATGGGGTCTGGTGTGTGGTCTGTATTTGGTAGGGGGTCTAGTGCATGGTCTCTATTTGTTAGGGGGTCTGGTGAGTGGTCTGTATTTGTTATAGGTGTCTGGTGTGTGGTGTGTATTTGTTATAGGTGTCTGGTGTGTGGTCTGTATTTGTTATAGGTGTCTGGTGTGTGGTATGTATTTGTGAGGGTGCCTGGTGTGTGGTCTGTATTTGTGAGGGTGCCTAGTGTGTGGTCTGTATTTGTTATAGGTGTCTGGTGTGTGGTCTGTATTTGTTAGGGGGTCTAGTGCATGGTCTCTATTTGTTAGGGGCTTTGGTGTGTGGTCTGTAATTGCTATGGTGTCTTGTGTGTGGCATGTATTTGTTATAGGTGTCTGGTATGTGGTCTGTATTTGTAAGGGTGTCTGGGTGTGGCATGTATTTGTTATAGGTGTCTGGTGTGTGGCATGTATTTGTTATAGGTGTCTGGTGTGTGTTCTGTATTTATTAGGGTGTCTGGTATATAGTCTATATTTGTTAGGGTGTCTGGTATGTGGTCTATATTTGTTAGGGGGTCTAGTGCATGGTCTGTACTTGTTATATGTCTGGTCTCTGGTATATATTTTTAGGGAGTGCTGAACTTTGTCATATATATTATTTGGGATGTGTACTATGAATTAGGTAGGGAATAAGGAAAAATATTTATTCCCCTCTTCAAAATCTCCCCAATGCACCTTAATAAAGTTGACAAGTATGTAAGCAAGTTGTATTACTATCAGTTCCATCAGACAGCGGCCTCTCACCAGCCTTTGTGAATGTAATCACTGCCTGCGGCTGGATGGATCGCACTATATTAGCATTTTTTGGGTTGAGCTGTTTGATGTCTGTGCTATAACGCCCACTCCGGTTACTGACATGATCTGAATTATGGCACAGTGTAATGAGATGCAGAGGGTGGCATACTCTAGTCTAGAGAATTATTGTCAGAACAGATGATTTAACCTTTCACTTATTTTGACAAATCTCTCTCTCTGCATTGTGTGTAGCTGACAAACACTCACCTAAATCTGTCATCCCCTGCATTTTCCTATTACATCCCCATCAGCGGTAAATCCTCATCTCAGCTGGAAACATGTTTACAAACAGCTGAATTTCATGGCATGTCATACAAATGAGACGGTTTAACCCATTGGATGTCATAGGTTAAGGCCAAGGAAAATAAAAGGTTCTAGCCAGAGCAACTTTTTGTGTATTTACTTTCAAGCTTCATTGCATTTTGTGGGGAGTTTTGTAGTGAGGATGTTCTTTGCTGCCCACATCCACCAATCAGAGCTCATCTTTCATATATTAATGTGCTCTGATTGGTTGATATGGACAACAAATTGACAGATATTTCCAGAGAGATTTTGAGAGATTTTTTTTTTTAAAAGGAGGGATGTCCGAGCTGGTCCACTAGGGCATTCCTTGATATTAGGAACAACAAGGTATCATATAATAGATCAGGTTTAGTAAGAAAGGTTTTAAAAGCCTGAATCAACACAGTGAAGCCCCAATCCCCAAGACTTCCCAGAAATACACAGTAATGTGCCTAAAACAATCACTTTTGGTCATGACTATTACTTCTTAAAATATGTACAAAATATGGTCATATTTTGAACATAAATAGCCAGAAAAAGTTTTGACCTTCAAAGGAGAAGTCTGACAAAACTTTTTTATTAAAGTATTGTATTACCCCTCAAAAGTTATACAAATCACCAATATACACTTATTACGGGAAATGCTTATAAAGTGCTTTTTTTCCCTGGCTGCTGGAGAGGATGAGGTCAGGGGGACACTGAGGGACACAGGGCACTGGAGGAACACTGAGCATCCCTCTACCATCATCCTCTCCAGCAGCCACAGCCCACACAGCTCTGGGAGTCGGGTCGTGACATCACCATTTTATCCAAGTGAAGCCGTGATGCAGTAGTAAGTGCAGGGGAAAAAACACTTTGGGGGAGATTTATCAAAGGGTGTAAAATTTAGACTGGTGCAAACTACCCACAGCAACCAATCACAGCTCAGCTTTAGGCAGTGCTGAAAGGAAAGAGGAGCTGTTATTGGTTGCTGTGGGTAGTTTGCACCAGTCTAAATTTTACACCCTTTGATAAATCTCCCCCTTTATGTGCATTTCCCATATTAAGAGTATATTGGTGATTTGTATAACTTTTGGGGGGCAATACTTTAATACAAAATTTTCTAGGGACTTCTCCTTTAATTTTATAGCCATAAAAATTCTGGCCCTAAAATTAATGCGTCTGCACAAAGAGCCCTATAGATTCAACAGAATCCAATGGAAATATACAGCTGATATTTGGGGCATTTTTTAAGCTGTAAAACAGACATTTTAAGCAATTTTACAACCAAAATTGTCCCCAAAATTGACAGTTAACATACTCTAGTCTAAAGTTACAACTGCAGTCCAAAGCAATACATCAAACTATATGCAAATATATCAGTAGCTTAACAAAATGTTGCAGCATTGCTCTAGCCTCATGGCGTTTTCTACTTTCATATCTCACGTGAGATGAAATTATCAGTCATGAAGGTCTGTTCACCAATGCTGACTCCCCGAATAAAAAGTCGGTGGCATTGGCATTGTATCTAAAACCCTTTCTTGGAATGTAAAGCACTGGGCCTCTTCACAAGTGCCATTAAATTTAGTTGTGTCATGGTTAAAGAGTACCTGTCTGTCTGTTCTGGGGTGCGGCAGAGACAACCAAAAAAAACTCCATACCATTAGATTACCCATAAAAAAAATTGTCCGGTGACACACCTGTCCTCAGCTTGTGACTGGTATTACAACTTATTGTCATTCATGTCAATGGACCTGAGGTGCAATACCCGACACAAACTGATTGGTAATTTCTCTGGAAGAAAACACCTATGTTTTTCAAATCCTGGATTACCCCTTTCAATACATTTCATAGCAATTATTGGTAGATACACCTTTTTACTTTCTGGCGCTGGTTGTTATTGAAGCTGGTAATTGGTTTCTAATGATAGTCCATGAGAGAAATAACATCAATAACCCCACAGCATATCACAATAATATAAGAAATGCTCACTTCTGGGCATGAGGAAAATAACAATTTCTAAGTGAATGCTTGCCCTGATGCATTAGGGAATAGAAACGATCAGTTATTAGCATTAGCCAATGTAGGGTTTGTTTGACAACATAGAAATTGATATCTGATTGATGGCTATGTGTTTTGTGTATTTGCTTGTCCTAACAAACCCTTCATGGCTGTGCAAGCAAAACAGAACCCTAGACTTATTTGTTCCATTGGTCTACATCTACAACTGAGCAGCAAGACCAATACACTGACTGTATCTACAGTACAAAATATTGATGACAACGACGGACACTAATCACTAGTCTGTATTTGATGTTAGTAGATACATGTTGCACTAACTGCAAAACTGTATTTAAAAAAAAAAGTCTTATTTTGTAATTTGCCAGAAAGCACACTTTAAAGGCCATATATATTATTATTATTATTATTATTATTATTATTACTATTATTATTATTTCTTTCAAAATGAATCCATGAGAAATCAAAGGGGTTGTCCAGGAAAAATTCATACATAGCCATGCTGGTGGGGCTGTGGGAGACATCCCAGGCTACCCACTCTGTGCCGCTGTCAGTGTTTTAAAAACATCCGATGAGGTGCCATTGCTATAGGGAATGGCTGGTCAGCATAAACTCTATGCCAAGCAGCCATTTCCTATGGGAACAGGACATCATTAGATGTTATGAAAACACTAACAGCGGTGGAGGAACAGGACAAGAAATCAAGAAACAACCAACAATCAAGAAAGTTGCGGAATATGCACAATCCCTGGTGAATGGGTGCACAGAAACTATGTATTTTTATTATTATTATTATTATTATTATCATTATTATTTATTTATTTATTTATAGAGCACCCTTGATTCCAGAGCGCTGTACAAGAGATAGGGGGTGACAAACAAGAACATCACAAGATCAAAAGCACATAACATGAAGGCAAATGGCAGACTGGTACATGGGGAAGAGGACCTAAACTCAAAAGAAAATGTACACAGGAAACAAAACTGGCACATTAAATAGTTAATCTCAAGACAAATACATGAAATAACACATATATCCACACAATCCCATCAAAAATATTTAAAATACCCTCATTCAGGTGTCACTATGATACAAGCAACCCCAACCCTGTCCTCACCAATAGATCAGGGAGCCCCATGCTGTGTGAATGTAGCTACATATAAACCAAACTCCCTCCTTACAACAAAGAAAAATAAAGTTACTTAGCACTTTTTAATTTGTTGTAAGGAGGGTGTTTGGGTTATTTATTACATTTTGGGTTACATTTGCACAGTATAGGGCTACCTGATCTATTGGTGAGGACAGGATTGGGGTTGCTTTAACCACAGTGACCTCTGAATGAGGGTATCATAAGTACCTGTCATACAAAAAAAAAGTTTTGATTGAAGGTGGTCTCATTGCTGAAAAACCCAATGATCAGGAGAATGAGGGGCAGCATTGAGTGGTAGCGTGCTACACTTTTCTACAATTATCTCCATCCAGGTAGCCCCATAGACTTAGAATAGAGCTGCCAAGATGGAGCAAGAGATTGAAATGCGTTACCCATGCTTCTCCCAGTCTGCGGGGGTCTCAGCAGTAAGATTCCTGCTAATCAGAAGTTTTTTTGATGACATGTACTCTTTAGTTATCAAATAGTTTAGGGCAGACAGAAAGGGTATGACTGCTGGATCAGACTACACAGGCATTGTTTGTAGTCTGTTACCATGGGGATATAAAGGTCTGAATGAGATACATTAAATGTTCAATCAAGATTATATTGGCTAGACTTTTTTCACTTTAATTTCTTTGGAGCAGCAAAACATGGACAATATGTGATTATTTAATGCAAACATTCAATCAGATGGCTATTAGTCAATTTGGTTATTGAAATAAAAAAACACACATTTCTTACCGTTCCAAATATTTCTGGCAAACCCAAGACTTGACCGATAAATACTCCCACACAGATCAGTATTGAAGTAATCTGACCTAGAGACCCGCGGATCCTTTTTGGTGATATCTCATTGAGATACATTGGGAGGGTACTGAGCGCTATACCTGAAATAACATCAAGATTTCCTCATTAAAGTGTCTGTTATCAAAGTATTATGATAGTAAAATATATCTACAACCTGTAACATAAAAGGAAAGAGCAGCATATCAGGAGAAGGAGGCAAGTTTGTTAAATGAATGCATTTGCAAACATTTTTAACTTGACACGCTTAAAAGAGAAGTCTAAAGATTTCTACAAGCCAGTAGCCTGCAGGGCAGGGGGGGAATTACAAGTAGGAACTTACCTCTCTCCGTGCCCGTGGTGAGTGGTGGATCGGCCAAGGGACCCTCCCCCGGAAGTAATTTTCCCCTAGTTGTGATGACGTCCCAACTCGGGGAATTCCTGTCCTGTCCTGTCCAGTCCATCAGCCAAGTCATGATGTGGACACCATGGAGATCCCGGTGACCGGCGGAGGTCCCGTGGCTGCTCCTGCTACTCAAGGGGAGACGTAAGTTCCTACTTGTAATTAATTTCCCCCTCCCCCTGCCGGCTTTCAGAAATTGATGAACTTCTCCTTTTACAATGTTAGTTGAGATGGGAATGTCTCTTTAATTTATATTTTTCTAAACAATTGTATTCTATGAGTATTTGTCATCGCTTGGAAGCCTGAAAACCCAAATAGAAGTTATCAGTGAGCTTATTCATATTCTTCTCAAGAGTTGGAGTCAATTTGATCCCACTTTATTATTTATAATATTCACAGTCATTATCTTCTAATCTAATATGTTCACCTCAAGGCAACCTGGTATGATAATGAACATGTTCCTCCCGGCTGTCAGAAATATATGCAGGTCTGATAAACTTTTGAATCTTTTTGTGTATATAGATTGTATAACATTAGTAGCACACAGGCAAACACGTATCTCAGCATTAGTTGACCTTTAAGGTTCTTTTTCTGCACAGCTGGAAATATTTTAATAATTTTTCTTGACAAACAAAAGAACAGAAGAAGATGTGAAGCGCAGTTTAGGAGCTAACTAAAATAACAATGAGCTGTAATCTGAAGAACAGCGGGAACAGAAGAGATGAATCCTGGTCAGAATAGGACTATCTTGTTAAAAACAGCCAAAAAAACATAATCTCTATATTTTCTGTGCTATAAATAGAGAAATTTTCTTAATGACAACACATAATAGCAGAATACTAAATTGTCTACTTTCTTGAAGACTGTAAAGTGTAGATACTTTATGCAAACATTCGAGCATCTAAGCTTCTGCCAAAATAAATATTTACTTTGGATTTTCTTCAGTGAGTTTCTGCCTTACCACAGATTTATTAGTTCTGTATTGCTCTGTATGAAGGGCATCTAGGTCTCGACACCACCAGGATGTCCTTTATATACTGCATCCAAACATTTAAAGGGCAATTCCATCCATCTTTTAATGCTTTGACGTCCATAGACACGTGAAACTGGTCGAGCAGATGATCTACTGGTACAAAGTAATAAACGTAAAAGATCCAACTGGAGACCGACCATGTGGATCTGACTTTGGAACCAATAACTTATTTCTGAATTTTTTTTAGAACATTAAAATTAAAACTAAGGTGCGGGGGAAAGGACGACTGTACATTGTGAACTATGTGCCAATCGATTTTTATGTAGCATGTATAAATACTAGACTAAATACTAGGCCTATTACACTAAACAATAGTGATGAGCGAGCACTGTTCGATCGAATAGATATTCGATTGAATAGTAAGGTATTCGGTCTATCGAATAGTATCGAACTGTTCGCCGAATATTCGAAAAATATTCGATAAGCGTTCAAATCCCCCAGCTTCCGTTTTTTCCTCCAAGTGGTCGAGTAGATGTTTTTCAATAATCGAATACTTGTTCTCATAGACTTTAATGGGATCGAATATTTGTTCGAATAGTCGAATATCCGTACGATATTCGTACAAATATCGAATATTCGAATATTTCACTATTCGCTCATCACTTCTAAACAATTATCGGCCGTATTTGTCCCATACGGCCTATAATTGTTTCTTGTAATAGAAGACAACAATCAGCCGACATAAACAATTTCGGGTGATTGTTGTCTGTCCTTGTCTTTCAACATGTTGAAAGACAAACGACTAAGATACCAACAATATGCTGCCGTCACACCTTGTAATAGGAGTGGTGACAACAGACCGCTGCTATCTTTTATGGGTTGCCCAGACAATCTAGCGATCACCCGGGCGGCCCCCCGCAGCTCCTGCCCCTCCCCCCCAGCTCTTATCGTCTCACTTCCGACGCATGCAATAGCGCCGGCAGCAAACGGGGAACGAAGAGCAAGCGAGTGCTGATCTGACATGTCGGCGCTCGTTTGCTCCTCTGCATCGGCCCGTGTAATAGGGGCTTCAAATGTAAGTCTAAGATAAATGATCCACCAGTTACAATCCATTGCACTATAGTTATTTTCCTAAGATACTGTGCAAGGTTGACTTTTGCAATGAGAACACCATCTTTGGGTCTGCATAAAATACTAGTAAATGCCAAGTGCAACAAAGATGATACTTAAAGCATTATGCCCAATTAAAAATAAACAAAAAAGTTTGACATGTCACAAGTTTTTATTGGTCAGTGCAGAGACCCCACCGATCAATCCATCTCATTGCAGGAGACAGGCTTAGTAAACGTATAATGGAGAGGAGCAGGACGGGGAGTAAAGTGTGCTGCTACACTCCTAGCCACATCTAGAAATTATGGGGGTCTCAGACTGAGACTAGGGCTGTGTGACCTCAACAAAGAAGTAATTTGACAGCATCTAATAATAGAAATTCTTAGTGAAGTTTATTCATAAAACCAAATGTGCAACCAGTGGTGGATTAAATGCCAAGGCATCCTGGAACACCCCCCTGCACAAGCGTGCTGACATGGTACCCTAGAAGGACAAGCTCACTTTTTTTAGTGAACCTGCACAACCTCACTCTCTATGCAGCCCTTTAGTAGATGGCCCTCAGTGTAGTCCCCCTATAGTAGATGGTGCCTGTATAGTCCCTCTTTAGTAAATGACCCCTTGTGTAGTCCCCTTTGTAGAAAATAACCCCCTGTGTAGTCCCCCATTAGTAGATGACCCACTTTTAAATCCCCATTGGACCTTTTTAATATAAGTATGTCTGTGCGTCATGCCAAACGTTTTTTTCTGACAGTAACCCTTTAAACGATGCAAAAATATATTTTGTTAAAGGGTTTAAAAAAAAACAAAAAAAACACAGCATTACTTTCCAATGCTCATCAGGTCCTTGGTGATCTCCATCACATCCAGGTCTCATGTACTGTAGATACACAGGAAATCCCTGTTCAGCCAATCACTGGCCACAACACTGTCCTGGCTCAGCCAGTGATTCAGTAGTGGATTATAATAGGGGCGTTTTGGGCGGCAGCCCGGGGCCCTGAGCTCCTGGGGGGCCCATGACCACCCAAAAAGACTTATACTTTCAGTGGTGTACTGTCTCCCGGCTACACTTCCACCATGATTTGCAAAAAAAATCAGTTTTTTTTATGGCAATTTTGCACAAATCAGGACATCATGACATTATCTGTCCTGTACTATGAACGCCAGGCTAGTGCTGCCATAGTTACAGTGGGCTGGGGGGCCCAGGCTTGGTGAAAAGCCTTGGGCCTATGGTAAAGTTAATCCTCCCCTGCAGTGATTACCTGATTAGACATTTCCCCCTATTTCCAATGTGTGGCGATAGGACCGGGAAGTGTTGATCAGTATCAGCAGCATAAGCAGGATGGGGGCACCAATATGACCCATTAAAAAAAATCAAAAAATTCATTGCCCTTTATAAAAGTAGAAAGATGTATATGCATATTAGAGTTCAATAATCACCCACTGATCATTGATTAAAATTTAATAGTTAAGATCAATACTATACCTCCGTCAACCCCCATTATAAAGCGTCCAATAATTAACATTTCCGGAACCCCTGCTATATGCGCTGTTGACATCAGTATTGTAGCCACAAGTGTAAAAAAGACGTTGTTGATGAGCAATGTTTTCTTTCTGCAACACAATTTGAAATGTTAATAAATCCCATGGGTATTTAAGATAAAATACACAACTGTTTCGGTTGCTATTATAGTGTGTCTTTATACAACATGTTAGGTCTCAGTTTTCTTCTTTGGGGAGGAGAGCTATTCTTCATTCTTTTCTACTCAAGCACTCAGAAACCTAGTTTGTATTGAACAGTAAAAAAATGTAGTATATGGTATTACAGCCATAATGTTCTGGAAAATTAGTTAAAGGGGTTTTGACCATTTTATAGTAAAATTGCTCAGTGTACAGTATTAGGCTAGGTTCACACTATGTATCTGTTTGGCTGTATTGCGGGCGGTAAATCATCGGCCGTATTTTTCCGGTTAATGCGTACGCTGGAAAGTATACGATATACGGCTGCACAGTGCACACTATGTATGAGCCGATTGTAAACGGACCCATAAAAAATGAACAAGACCATTGTTTGCCGCTGGAACTGTGCAAATTCACGGCCGTGGATTGACAGGCGGTCCGTACGGAGTACTTCAAAAATAGCCGGCAATAATGCCGAATACCGACGCCTCTAATAGTTAATATATTAAATAAATAGAACACATTTTCTTTGTAATAAAGTCCCTTTCGTTGTTCAATAATTTAATTCTAACGAATCCATCATTGTGCAATTAAATATACTGTTAAAATAAATATATATATATATATATATATATATATATATATATAAATAAATGTATATTTATATATATATATTTATTTTTTGACAGTATATTTAATTGCACAATGATGGATTCGTTAGAATTAAATTATTGAACAATGAAACTGATTTTATTACAACAAAAATGTGTTTTATTAATTAAATATTAATTAGTACAGGAAGCTCCATTAAGCCGTTAATTTTTGTTTTTTAAATAAATAAATAATTGAAAAAAAAACGCATAGGGTCCCCCCTATTTTTATAACCAGCCGGGTTAAAGACCAAGCGACAGCAGCCTGGTAACACCAGGGTGGGAAGAGCCATTGGTTTAGGCCCTCCCCAGCCTAAATCTTACCAGACTGCTGCCGCCCCAGTCCAGGAGGCCGATTTTGACGCTCCGGGACCACTGGCACCTGGCTCTTCCCAGTACCCCTGGTGGCATTGGGTACTGGGGTAATAATGGGGGGGTTAGTGTTAGCCATTTTATACCGGCTAACACTAGGCCCTGACTTAGTAATGGATTCCGTCTATTAGACGGCTTCCACTACTAAGTCTATAAAGTAAAAAAATAAAGACAACACACAAGTGAAAAAATGTTTTTATTCATATAAAAACACCCCCACACCCCTCATTGACCATTTTATAAAAAGAAACACCAAACAACCGCTGGTCATCGACGTAGTCCACCGAATCCGACGTAATCCACAGGATACCGATATCTGAAAAACAAAAAGGGAGAGGTGTTGTGCTCCTTACAGTATGCAGCATCTTTACAGATCGCTGCTTACAGTCTGGCCCCCAAGGGGTTAAGGGAGGATGTATTGCATCCCCCTTAACCCCTTGGGGGCCAGACTGATGTCAGACTGCACCCATCCCAGCAAGGAAGGGGTTAAGTTACCCCCCTTCCTTATTGGGATGGGTGCAGTGCTGGGGAGGGGGTGGGGAGAGCTTTATACTCACCCCGATGTGTCCTCTTTGCTGGACCGCAGCACAATGAAGTCACTGTACTGCGGACCGGCTCTTTATATGTGCGCTCAGCCGATCAGCCAATCAGCTAAGCACACATATAATTCAAAATGTTTCTTCTAATAATGCTATTGTGATAACATAATTAGAAGAAACAGATTAGTACAGAATGCTCTATTACCGGTAATATGAATTAACGGCTTAATGGAGCTTCCTGTACTAATTAATATTTAATTAATAAAACACATTTTTGTTGTAATAAAATCAGTTTTGTTGTTCAATAATTTAATTTAAACGAATCCGTCATTGTGCAATTAAATATACTGTCAAAAAATAAATATATATATACTGTAGACATGTCACTGGAGAAGTATTTGAGGGGAGGTACATCTCACCCAGGCTAAGGCATATGGTGAGATGGTGAATCCAGGTGAGATCTGTCACTCAGCAGTGTTATGCTGCTGAGGGTTTTTCCATGTTCCGGGCCTGGATTTACTGGAATGGTGGGTAGGTTGGTAGTGGGACCTGCCATTCCCCTCCCCCGGTCCAGTTCGGGTGTTGCAGGCAGGTGTGCCTTGTTAAGCCTGCAGCAGGGTAAAAGCTCCACAGAGCTAGAGGAGATTGCTCTCAGCCAGGGTGAACAGCCTGCATGCTGTGTTTCCTGGGAGCAAGGAGTTCTATCACTGCTGGGGCCTATTCACACTCCACGATACCGCCTATGGAAGTGACAGTTAGGTGACCTGTGTTAGTAAGTGCCCAGACGGGCAAGACCTTTTTGTTTTGTTTTATTATCAATGCACGGTGTTGCTGTATTTATGTTGCTGGACCGTTTATGCTACAAATAAACACCAAAGCTGTTTTTAAGTCCAAGTTTGCTGCCTGAACTGTGTCCTAACACACCATCCCCCGGGAAGATCCCTACAATTGGTGCTGCGGAGCGGGCAAAACGGTTGCTAGGGGCAACGGTGTGCATCAACTTGGCTACAGCTGCTTATGTCCTGGGTGAAGGCTGCTGCTTCACTCCAAAAACAGCCAAGCAACATGGAGGAGATGATGAAGCAGTTAATGCAAGTGAGTTTGCAGCAACAACAGGCTCTGACAGATGCTAACCTGCGCCAAAGCTGTTTTTAAGTCCAAGTTTGCTGCCTGAACTGTGTCCTAACACACCATCCCCCGGGAAGATCCCTACAATACATATACATTTATTTATATTATATATATATATATATATATATATATATATATTTATTTATTTATTTTAACAGTATATTTAATTTCAAAATTATAGATTCGTTTCAATTTAATTATTGAACAACGAAAGGGACTTTATTACAACGAAAATGTGTTTTATTAATTAAATAAATTAACCATGAGAGGCATCGGCATTACTGCATAGGATCGCAAACCCCGGTAATAGCAATTCATGTAAACTGTTTCCCTGCTTTCCCAGATGCATCCAGAGGTGTTTGCATCACTTTCTAAAGATTTTATTTGAACCAGATTTCCAAGTAAATGACCGTATGTTTTCAGCCACGTCTTTTTTTTCCCACGGCCGTAGTTTCAGACGCACATTTCCAGCCGCATGAAAAATACAGCCGCACAGATACATAGTGTGAACATAGCCTTAGTAAGTGTACTCACAGCATTCACTGACAGCAGGGAGGAGCATGTGACCCTTCCCACCCCCAGTGTTCATCACTTAGTCTGTATATGCCTATGGAGGACACTTGGGCATAATCACCTGCTCTTCCATGTCAGCCATCTTAAGGACAGAATCACCACAGAGCAGGGCAGCACAGCCTGTAGAGAGGGAAGTCTGATTTTAGCTCAATGAGGTACACAGGCAGCTGCTGTCAGTAAGTGCTGAGAGTACAGTTACTAATACTGTACAATGAGAAACTTAAAGGGGTATTCCAGGGAAAATCAATAAATTAGCATTGGAAAGAGTTAACCAAGGTTAACCCTTTCCTAATATACTTACCTGTCCGTTTTTGGCCCCCCCAAGGGGATTTCCCGTCTGGTCACGTGATGGTCCAGGCTGTGACTCGCGGATCCTCTTCGCCTTCCGGTTCGGTGACGTCACCATACCGGGCCGGCGTCTGGCTCTCTTTCTTATTAGCAGCAGAGCACTGAACCCTGACTGGCTTGGTAGTGTGTAGCCAATCAAGGTTTAGTGCTCTGAGTCCCCTCCCCCATCTGCTGTACAAAGTTAGCCAGGTGCTGATCTCCCCGGCCCCCTCCTTCCTGCATCCATACCCGATCCTGCCGGCCCCCTCCCGGCGCTATAACCCAATCATGCCGCCCCCTCCCTGTGCTAAAACCCCGATCCTGCCCCCCCCTCCCTGTGCTAAAACCCCGATCCTGCCGCCCCCTTCCTGTGCTAAAACCCCGATCCTGCCGTGCCCCTCCCTGTGCTAAAACCCTGATCCTGCCGGCCCCCTCCCTGTGCTAAAACCCAGATCCTGCCACCCCCTCCCTGTGCTAAAACCCAGATCCTGACGCCCCCCTCCCTGTGCTAAAACCCCGATCGTGCTGGCCCCCTCCTGTAATGTGTCCTATTCAAAGATAGCTCACCCGCACCCCCCGGTGTTAGTGTGATGTGGCGCTGGCTCCGATCTCCGCACCTATTGTAATCAGCTGTTCTCAGCTGACAGGCTCTGGGTGTGTGAGACACAGGAGAGAGTTCTTGCTTGCTTCGTACACAGCGCAAGCAAGAACTCTCTCCTGTGTCTCACACACCCAGAGCCTGTCAGCTGAGAACGGGGCCAGCGCCGCATCACCGGGGGGTGCGGGTGAGCTATCTTTGAATAGGACACATTACAGGAGGGGGGCGGCAGGATCGGGGTTTTAGCACAGGGAGGGGGGGCTGCAGGATCGGGGTTTTAGCACAGGGAGGTGGGCAGCAGGATCGGGGTTTTAGCACAGGGAGGGGGCGGCAGCATCGGGTAGGATGCAGGAAGGAGGGGGCTGGGGAGATCAGCACCCGGCTAACTTTGTACAGCAGATGGGGGGGGACTCAGAGCACTAAACCCTGATTGGCTACACACTACCAAGCCAGTCAGGGTTCAGTGCTCTGCTGCTAATAAGAAAGAGAGCCAGACGCCGGCCCGGTATGGTGACGTCACCGAACCGGAAGGCGAAGAGGATCCGCGAGTCACAGCCTGGACCATCACGTGACCAGACGGGAGATCTCCTTGGGGGGCCAAAAACGGACAGGTAAGTATATTAGGAAAGGGTTAACCTTGGTTAACCCTTTCCAATGCTAATTTATTAATTTTCCCCGGAATACCCCTTTAACTATAAAGTGGCCAACCCCTTCAATGTAATACTCCAGAGGAAACATCTTACGGGAAACGCACATTTGGGCTCGACATCACCTTTACAGAGCACTATGGGTTAGAAATGATTTGGTTCATTCTTGTTGCACAGTAAGTTTAGGGTGACAGTTTATAGTTATCATCTTCAATGGCTGCAGGACTGCTATAGTAAATGCCTTACAACTGTGGTCTTTGTGTGGAATATACAATTAAGCTTGGATTTGGGTATTGGCCAATTATTATTACTATTTGATAGCCTTATGTTTATGGTGTGTGGTGATGCTTTGTTAGTATACAGTAATACAGATGTATGCATCTCCATGGTCACAGACTACAAACAAACCTTGTGTAGTCAGGACAGCGAGTCATAGTCCTCTTAAATTCTACAGCCCTCTAAATATTTTTATTGTAACTCTGGATCAAGACAGATTTGCCTAAGAGCTGTATACACAAGATGGCCATAGATTTTTAATCAAGTTGCTTCTTTTAGAAAAATTTGAGCATTTCCGAACTAGCCATAGCATTTACTTTTAACCTGATGCTTTTTTTGTTTAATAATGTATTCTGTCCAACCAGCCATGGCTCTCTCCAGTCTAGCATCAATCTCACTTATCCAGAATATCATATCAGCACAAGTATCCCTTCTACTTATACCAGGCTGCGTCAAAACGTGGGCCGCTCAATCATTCAGGAGGATAAATCTTTAACGTGACATTTTACTGAGAATTTCTGGCATATCTGTATTGTGGATGACATATCCACTTATACACACAATAAACCTTGAAAGAGAAACCAACGGTAATATATATATGTGTGTATATATATATATATATATATATATATATATATATATATTTACATACCACAACAGATGTATAGAAACTGGATGTGTAGGTGCCACGAATTACCAGCTAAGATTATAATGATTAATTTCAATGCCAAATGTGTATTTCATAGAATTATTTTGCACTTCAGTAACAAATATAATATGTACAGTATAAAATATATATATTTTTTATTTTATTGAAAGATAGTTTATCATCTATTCATTGGACAGGTGATTAGTGCATAATCATAAGATTTCAACTTCTGAGAACAGGGGCCCATTGTGCTCATGTGTAATTGGAGCTACATGTGCTCTGTCACTTCTTCCACTTGCTGCAGCATTGCTAAATCTAGCTGATCCCTGTACCCAGCTACAAGTGAATAAAATAGCAGCATGCATGTCTACTTGTAACTTCATCCATACAATTATGTGAAAAGAGGCCCCGTTAGTGGGGGTCCCAGTGATCCGGAATAGTCAAAATGTATTACTTATTGTGTGAATAAGTTACATTATCATCTTGGGATAACCAGAATAGGGTGTTTTTTTATAGTGGCATTTCCTATGCAAATGTATCCTTCTGTGGCAGTGGTGTGGAATATACAGAGGTAGCAGTCATACCCATGCTCCGGTTTCCAAAGGAGACCTAAATACCCTTATGGCCCATAAGGAAACACCAAGTATTTTACATGGCACATGGTAAGTGGGGGCCATGTTACAGATTTAGGAGCCTTATGTGAATCCAGTTATCTGTGGTGCTTATACTGTATTAGTATGAATGAGGCACTCATTTCATATAATAGGTATATAAGTAAAAAGAAATGACTTACCTTCCTAATTTATTCACCATTGGTGTCACAATCAGAGCCCCTATCAGACCTCCAATAGCAAATATCGATACTGTAACAGACCACATTATGGAGATTGTGTTGCTACTTATGATGTAGTTGTATCTCGTGGACCAGCTCTCATTATAGAATTGTCTTATGTACTGTAAAAAAAAATAATAAATATATATACAGTATATATATATATATATATATATATATATATATATCACAAAGGGTTAATCCAACCAATATACTATTTGAGATATTCAGTTAAAACTGGGCATCTTGTCACTTATTCATATTTTTGGGCCAATGATTTAATTAGTCACTCTCGACTAGAATGAGAATGTGAACATATAAATAGGACTGTACACACCATAGTAATTTATCCATAAAATCCTCAGCAAAAAATGATATCTGTACTTTCCTCCCACTGCACGTTCATAACTATACACCCTCAGTATACTATACAGTGAGAGGAAGATAGAGTTGGCTGAATTCCTGGCTAGAGTATACACAGGAACAGGAAGTCTCTTACAGGATGTACACTAGAAGACATGAAGTTAGGCTAGAGAAGAAAACAATGCAGTTACTTTATTTTTAAATTTGGGTTAATTATTTTTCAGACAATCACTTTAATTTTATTCATTAAGAGATCATCATATAGTCTGGTATCTAGTTAACTAAAACTAGCTTTCTCTAGAAGTTTCTGGTAAAAATGTGTAATGCATATAGCTGATTTTTGCTTATGCACCATGTTGTCTTGACCCACCATGTAGTTTCCATCCACCATATTGTGGTAATGGTACGAGCACACTAAGGAATTCTCACGGCTAAGCTGCAGATTCTGTTGCTTGCCTCCTCCTCCCCCTCCCTCCCCCCCCCGCTCTTGCTTGACATTCCGCCTTGACCATAGACTCCATTCTATGGTCAGGCAGATTCCGCTGTCTACCTAAAGAATGGACATGTCAATTCTTTGGCCGCCAGTGTATGGCGTGGGCAGAGCGTGACGGAATGGTATTTAACACGGGCGGTTGGGAAAGGTGAGTGACGGAATCTGCAGAAGTTATCCTAAAGTATTCCTTAGTATGCACATAGCATAATTTGGCAAGATATTCACTCTAGGCTATGTTTACAAAATGTCTTTATAGGCGATAAAACTGGAATTTTTTGATAATGGCGCCCATTAATAATGATCATGATTTTTATCCTAAAAAAGACGTATGAACATAGCCCTATGTTCCAATTCACAACATGCCAGTGAAAGTCTCGGAAGCTATGATCGGTGACTCATATTCTCTAATTTGTCTATTATTAGTGTTTGTCCCATGTATGTAACCTGCCCTTATACAGATGATAATCAATCAAGAGGAGATACTGACAGTCACATTATTCCAAGCCCCTGATCTTTTAGGTAACCTCTATTTGGTCCCCTTTGTGTAGGTTACAGAGGTAAAGTTTTTAGCATTTCTAGTTGAAATTGTTTTCAGCCAAATCAAAGAACAGAACGAACATTTACGACTCTTTTAAATATCAGAAACACTAAAACAACAGACTCATCCATCTTACTCTGAAAATAGTATACTGAAAATGTCAGAAGTTCCCCTGAAGAAATAAAAGAGTCAAAGTTATACTTGATGAAAAGATATGTGGAAAAAATACAACTTTGTACGTGCATTGTTAAAGGCTGTATCTCTCTGTATCTATCTTACTATTTGTGTTTGTGTGTTCCACTGTGCATCAACCTAGTAGTAACAGGCTGTGGGGATCAGAGGAATGTAACAACTGTCTGTATACAAGCTATTGTGCTGGGATATATATATATATATATATATATATATATATATATATATATATATATATATATATAGACTTATCCATGCTTAGATAAACAAAAAGAAAAGAAAAAAAGGAAAATGGAAAATTCACATAAAAATCTATAAACACACACAAACTAGCATTTTTTTTAGTATATTTATACTTTATTAAAGGGGTATTCCACTAAAGAGCTAAAACATGAAATGCTCCCAAATCTAGCTGGTAATTTGTGACATATTCCATCTTTCTAGCTGCCACCATACCTGAGCTACAGGTTTTTCTAAAAGCCGGTCTAAATCCAAGATGGCGCTGGCCAGGAAACTACATTTTCAGCATGCATTGCACCCCAGAGCCAATTGTCAAGTGTCTGCCTATCACTGGCTCAATCTGCCTATGTTTTACGCTGTAAACAAATATAGGGGGGTGCATTGGGTCAGAAGTGTATCCTCGCTATAGCACACCTCATGAGGTTAAGCAGGTTCCCCTGTAGTGCAATTTAACTGGATTTATTCAGGTATATACAGTAAACTCCAACAGAAAGAAACATCAGTGGTGACAGTGATGAATTTCTAGCACCCACACAGTCTGGCGGCTTCTTGGCTTACAGGTTTCACCAGTCCTATCTTGTAATCCATCTGATTCCCACTGGGCTGAATTCTTTCCCCTTGTGGCATATCCAGCTCTTGTGCTCTTATCGCTGGCTGCTGTTTCCACATAAATATGGCTTTCTCTGTTTCTACCTGTACTATCTATATACTGGTGTCACCTATTATTGTACTCCTGTCTGTGTTATTTATATACTGGTGCCACCTTTCACTGTACTCCTGTCCAAGCTATCTATATACTGGTGTCACCTTTCACTGTACTTCTGTCCAAGCTATCTATATACTGGTGTCACCTCTTACTGTACTCCTGTCTTTGTTATCAATATAGTGTATAGTATTAGTAAGTGTACACACTGTATATACTGACAGCAGCTCCCTGTGTACCTCATAGAGCTAATATCAGACTCCCCTTCACCAGGCTGGGCTGCCCTGCTCTGTGGTGTTTTGGTCCATAAGATTGGTTACATGGAGGATCATGTGACCATGCCCCGCCCCCCAGTGTCCACCACTGAGCCTGTATATGTCTATGGAGGACACAGGGGACAGGGCCTGGTCACATGCTCCTCCATGTCAGCCATTTTATGGAGCCTGATTTTAGCTCTATGAGGTACACAGGGAACTGCTGTCAGTATATACAGTGTGTACACTTACTAATACTTTGTACTGACCTATTTTACTATAAAATGGCCAACCCCTTTAACTATAAACTTGATTTAAACAATATGCAATTTTCCCTTTAAGAAACACTACTCTAGAACACCATTTTGTACATGCAGTTTTGAGTGGTTGTCTAAGGCAGGTTTTATCTTTCGTTCTCAATTTGCTACCTACTGTACTCTCAATTTTTATTTTTTATTTTGCCTTGATCCAGGTCCAGTTCCAACATAAAAGATCCACCCTGATAACAGTAACAATGAAGAAGAATAGCTTAACAGATAAGAGGAATCTTCAAAGTAAATCTACAGCTCACTAGATAATACGGACAGAATACAGGGAGATTGTGCTCTCCAATCCATTCAACTTCTAGACTTCTTTTTTTTTTTGCATGACGTCAATCAAACTGAATGTATACATGCTTTATATCAGGAGAGGCGATGTACAGCAACTGATATCGTAGTACCGTATTAGCTAGAAAATATATAAAATGCTGCAAGGATTCGCATAGCACATTATAGAAAATTATACAGTATATCATGTTTTGGTGTCAAGGACTATATGATGATCTCTTTGGTGTCAAGGAATATATGATGATCTCTCAATGAATAGACTTAAAGGGATTGTCTGAAAGAAAAAAAATAACCCAAATTTGAAAATAAAGTGTCAATTATTAATCAAGGAGGGGGTTAAAAAAAAGTTTTGTCACACCAAGACTATATATTAATTATTGATATACTGTGCAACAGTGATGGAGGAGCTAGTGGGACCAAGGTATGTGGATGACAATGGTTGTACAGTGATGAGCAGGTCGTATTTAGGATGATAATAATAGTAGACCCTTGGACATTCCCTGTGTTTGCATATGTCTTGATGGAAGTACATAAAGAATGGGCTGGAGACAGGAATGCATTGTAAAATAGCTACCATTGCATGAGACCTGGCCAGAAGCCCAAGTGCCCCAGTTTGGAGCTGTGAGACCCTCGTGTAACTGACTTGCTAATTTATTTATTTCTTCTTGCACTCAATCCCTGACTACATCTCCTGCTAAATAAAGACTAATGTCTGCCTGAGCAGACAGATCAGCTCCATGCTGCCCTGCACTACACTACCCTCTAACTGAGACCTGGAAGGTCAGATTATCCTCATCCGGTAAATAATACAGTTTCATGAGTTTTGCGGATATCTCAGCAAAAATTATGCTACACAGAAACATAGAAGAATGCTGGCAGAAAAAGACCACTGGGTCCATCTAGTCTGCCCTTTCAGGTTTTCCCTTTTTATTATCTTAGGATAGATATATGTTTATCCCAGGCATGTTTACATTCAGTTACTGTAGATTTACCAGCCACATCTGCTGGAAGGTTGTTCTCCGCATCTACTACTCTTTCAGTAAAGTAATATTTTCTCATGTTGCTTCTGACCTTTCCCCCAACTAACCTCAGATTGTGCCCCCTCTTCCTGTGTTTTTTTTTATTATATTATATTATTATAAACACTTTCCTCCTGAACCTTATTTAGTCTTTTAACATATTTAACCTTTAGGCGACCCTGGACGTACCCGTACATCCAGGGCCGCCACCATGTGTTCAGAGCAGGGCCGAGCGGTGGTCACGCTCTGAACTGCCGCAGTCCCGGGTGCCGCTCGAAGCCCGGATCTGCAGCTATTAGCGGGCAAGGTCTGATCGCCGTGCCTGCTAATAAAGTATTCGGATGCAGCTGTCAAAGTTGACAGCTGCATCCGATTTCTTGAATGCAGCCATCCCTAGTGTCTAGTGGGGAGCGATCCACACATCTTACTCCTTCTGGGGTCAGCGTCGTAATGGCGCTGATCCCAGCTCGGCACTCGATATGCAGCATAGATCTCAATGAGAGATCAGAGTGCTTGTACTAGAAGTCCCCCAGGGGGAATAACCCTAACCCCAGGGGGGCTTCTAGTATAAGTATAAAAATAAAAAAAAGTGTTATTATCAATAAAAAGCCCCCTCCCCTAATATAAGTCTGAATCACACCCCTTTTCCCATGTTATAAATAAAAATAAATAAATAAATAACATGTTTGGTATCGCCGCGTGTGGAATCGCCCAAACAATTAATCACATTCCTGATCTCGCACGGTAAAGTGCAAAAAAAATCCCAAAGTGCTAAATTGCACATTTTTGGTCGCATCAAATCCAGAAAAATTGTAATAAAAAGTGATCAAAAAGCCACATATGCGCAATCAAGGTACCGATAGAAAGTAAACATCACGGCGCCAAAAATGACACCTCACACAGCCCCATAGACCAAAGGATAGAAGCGCTATAAGCCTCGGAATGGAGCAATTTTAAGGAACATATATTTGTTAACAATGGTTTGAATTTTTTACAGGCAGCTGCCCCAGACGCAGAGACGAGGGGGGGGGCGCCATCACAGGGAGCAGAGAGAGAAGGATCCCAGTGGATGAGGCAGCCTGGAAGCCTCCTGCCCTCTGTCATTGTGGGGAGGCAGGGGACGATTTTTACTTCATCAGCAGAGGTATTTCCCATACTGTACTGTCTCCTGGCTGCTGATTAGCTATAATTTGCGCAGAATCATGGCTTTTTTACCGCAATTTTGCACAAATTAGGACTAAAGAGCAGCCAGGAGACAGTACAGGAAAGAGATGGTGAAGGACCTTGACATGTGACTATGATGTCACTGCAGGTCCTGTATGTACACTGCACTATGGAGGAGGAAGAAAGAAGATACGGTAGAGCCTAGAATGTATCCTCTCCTTTGAGTTTCTCACTGTAGGGGATACATTCTAGCATCTTCAGTAGTGAAAACGCTAGAATGTATCCTCTCCTTTGAGTTTCTCACTGTAGGGGATACATTCTAGCATCTTCAGTAGTGAAAACGCTAGAATGTATCCTCTCCTTTGAGGCTCTCACTGTAGGGTATACATTCTAGCATGTTCAGTACTGAAATGGCTAGAATGTATCCTCTCCTCTGAGCCATCCTCTCCTTTGAGTCTCTCACTGCAGGGGATACATTCTAGCATCTTCAGTACTGAAATGGCTAGAATGTATCCTCTCCTCTGAGTTTATCCTCTCCTCAGAGTCTCTCACTATAGGGTATACATTATAGCATGTTCAGTATTGAAATATTTAGAATGTATACTCTCCTCTGAGGGTATACATTCTAGCATGTGTAGCATTGAAATGTCTAGAATATATACCCTCTTAGTACTCAACATGCTAGAATAAATCCCCTATAGTGACTCAGAGGAGAGGATACATTCTAGCCATTTCAGTACTGAACATGCTAAATGTATCCCCTGCAGTGAGAAACTCAAAGGAGAGGATATACTCAGAGGAGAGGATACATTCTAGCCATTTCAGTACTGAACATGCTAGAATGTATCCCCTGCAGTGAGAGACTCATAGGAGAGGATACATTTTAGCCATTTCACTACTGAGCATGCTAAATGTATCCCCTACAGTGAGAGACTCAGAGGAGAGGATACATTCTAGCCATTTCAGTACTGAAGATGCTAGAATGTATCCCCTGCAGTGAGAAACTCAAAGGAGAGGATATACTCAGAGGAGAGGATACATTCTAGGCATTTCAGTACTGAACATGCTAAATGTATCCCCTGCAGTGAGAAACTCAGAAAGGAGGATACACTCAGAGGAGAGGATACATTCTAGCATGTTCAGTACTGAAGTGTCTAGAATGTATCCTCTCCTCTGAGTTTCTCACTGCAGGGTATACATCCTAGCATGTTTAGGGCTATGTTCACATATAGGGAGGCATTTATTAAGTCCGGCGTTTTTTACGCCGGACGTAAAAATGCCCCCGCGGACTGCCTCTACATAAATCCCGTGCGCGCCGTTGCGCACCGCCGAAAACCTACGCCAGCTGAGGACTGGAGTAGGTTTTCGGCGTACATTTTGGCGGAACGGATGATAAATCGCGCGGACTCTGAGTCCGCGCCCTCCGTTCCGCCCACTCTCCGCCCCTTTTCCGCCCCCTGGCGTACTCGGCGGAAAGTGCCGATTTGCGAATATTTTATTCGCAAATCCGCCATGTTTGCTTAAAAAAAGACGCAAATCGGCACTTTCCGCCGAAAATCATCCATTCGCCGGATGATACATGTGGCCCATAGTATTTCGGTCATTCTTTCTTCAACCAAAACAGAGTGCTGTGTTTTATGTGTGAACATAGCCTAGTAATGTAAAGTCCATCGAGTATCCTCTCCTCTGAGAGGTCATACATTCTAGAATGTTTAGTACTGAAATGTCTGGAGTGTATCCTCTCCTCTGAGAGGGCATCTCCACCAGGTGTATCCTCTCCTCTGAGAGGGCATACATTCTAGCAAGTGCAGTTTTGAAAGGTCTAGACCACAGGTGTCAGACTTCATCCCTCGGCTGTTACAAACTACATTTTCCTTCATGCCTTACTTGTCCAGACATGGTGGGAATTGTAGTTCTGCAACTGCTGGAGGGCCTGAGTCTGACATCTCTGGTCTAGAATGTTCTCTTTTCTAACTGCAGGGTATACAGTCTAGTATGTATCCTCTCCTCTGAGCGTATCCTCTCTTCTGAGCTTCTCCCTGAGCGGGTCATATTATACAGCATGATTAAGAGGTGAAAGCGAGCGGTGATGTTTTAGGTCAGTGCTCGCTTCCCCTTTGTTCCCTGCACATTTTCTGTGTTATTACACACACAGACAGTGACTGGGGGAACTGCGGGGAACTGCGGGCAGCTGCGGGAGGGGCAGCCCAAAAAATCCTTAGATTGTTCAAGCTGCCCATTGTAGACAGCAGCACTATCGTGATCTGGATTACTCGACCAGTTTGAAGACCACAATCAGCTGATAACATGGATTATTACACCAAATGATTATCAGACGTAACGGCCAAGAAACCTTTGGTGTAATACACCAGTCTGTACAAGGAACAGAACTGGTGTGTGGGGTCTGTATACAGGATTGAGGACTGGTGTGTGTGGGGTCTGTATACAGGGGGAGAGGACTGGTGTGTGTGGTCTGTACACAGGGGGAGAGGACTGGTGTGTGGGGTCTGTATACAGGGGGGAGAGGACCGGTGTGTGGGGTCTGTATACAGGGGGAGAGGACTGGTGTGTGGGGGGCTGTATACAGGGGGAGAGGACTGGTGTGTGTGGTCTGTATACAGGGGAGAGGACTGGTGTGTGGGGTCTGTATACAGGGGGAGAGGACTGGTGTGTGAGGGTCTGTATACAGTGGGAGAGGACTGGTGTGTGGGGTCTTTATAATGGGGGAAAGGACTGGTGTGTGGGGTCTGTATACAGGGGGAGAGGACTGGTGTGTGGGGTCTGTATACAGGGGAGAGGACTGGTGTGTGGGGTCTGTATACAGGGGAGAAGACTGGTGTGTGGGGGATCTATATACAGGGGGAGAGGACTGGTGTGTGTGGTCTGTATACAGGGGAGAGGACTGGTGTGTGGGGTCTTTATAATGGGGGAAAGGACTGGTGTGTAGGGTCTGTATACAGGGGGAGAGGACTGATGTTTGGGGTCTGTATGCAGGGGGAGAGGACTGGTGTGTGTGGGGTCTGTATACAGGGGGAGAGGACTGGTGTGTGGGGTCTGTATACAGGGGAGAGGACTGGTGTGTGTAGTCTGTATACAGGGGGAGAGGACTGGTGTGTGGGGTCTGTATACAGGGGGAGAGGACAGGCGTGTGTGGGGTCTGTATACAGGGGGAGAAGACTAGTGTGGGGGGTCTGTATACAAGGGGAGAGGACTGGTGTGTGGGGTCTGTATACAGGGGGAGAAGACTAGTGTGGGGGGGGGGTCTGTATACAAGGGGAGAGGACTGGTGTGTGGGGTCTGTATACAGGGGGAGAGGACTGGTGTGTGGGGGGTCTGTATACAGGGGAGAGGACTAGTGTGTGGGGTCTGTATACAGGGGAGAGGACTGGTGTTTGTAGTCTGTATACAGGGGGAGAGGACTGGTGTGTGGGGTTCTGTATACAGGGGGAGAGGACTGGTGTGTGTGTGGGGTCTGTATACAGGGGAGAGGACTGGTGTGTGTAGTCTGTATACAGGGGGAGAGGACTGGTGTGGGGTTTGTATACAGGGGGAGAGGACTGGTGTGGGGTCTGTATACAGGGGGAGAGGACTGGTGTGTGTGGGGTCTGTATACAGGGGAGAGGACTGGTGTGTGTGGGGGTCAGTATACAGGGGAGAGGACTGCTGTGTATGTAGGGTCTGTATACAGGGGAGAGGACTGGTGTGTGGGGTCTGTATACAGGGGAGAGGACTGCTGTGTGTAGGATCAGTATACAGGGGGAGAGGACTGGTGTGTGTGGGGTCTGTATACAGGGGAGAGGACTGGTGTGTGGGGGGTCTGTATACAGGGGGAGAGGACAGGCGTGTGTGGGGTCTGTATACAGGGGAGAGGACTGCTGTGTGGGGGGTCTATATACAGGGGGAGAGGACTGGTGTGTGGGGTCTGTATACAGGGGAGAGGACTGGTGTGTGGGGTCTGTATACAGGGGAGAGGACTGGTGTGTGGGGTCTGTATACAGGGGAAAGGACTGGTGGTGGGGGGTCTGTATACAGGAGGAGAGGACTGGTGTGTGGTCTGTATACAGGGGTGAGGACTGGTGTGTGGGGGTCTGTATACAGGGGGAGAGGACTGGTGTGTGTGGGGTCTGTATACAGGGGAGAGGACTGGTGTGAGGGGTTTGTATACAGGGGAGAGGACTGGTGTGTGGGGGGTCTATATACAGGGGGAGAGGACTGGTGGTGGGGGGTCTATATACAGGGGAAAGGACTGGTGGTGGGGTCTGTATACAGGAGGAGAGGACTGGTGTGTGGGGTCTGTATACAGAAGGAGAGGACTGGTGTGTGGTCTGTATACAGGGGTGAGGACTGGTGTGTGGGGGTCTGTATACAGGGGGAGAGGACTGGTGTGTGGGGGTGTCTGTATACAGGGGAGAGGACTGGTGTGTGGGGGTGTCTGTATACAGGGGATAGGACTGGTGTGTGGGGGTGTCTGTATACAGGGGATAGGACTGGTGTGTGGGGGTGTCTGTATACAGGGGATAGGACTGGTGTGTGGGGGTGTCTGTATACAGGGGATAGGACTGGTGTGTGAGGGTCTGTATACAGGGGAGAGGACTGGTGTGTGGGGGGTCTGTATACAGGGGGTGAGGACAGGCGTGTGTGGGGTCTGTATACAGGGGAGAGGACTGGTGTGTGTGTGGGGGGGGTATCTGTATACAGGGGGAGAGGACTGGTGTGGGGTCTGTATACAGGGGGAGAGGACTGGTGTGTGGGGGGTCTATATACAGGGGGAGAGGACTGGTGTGTGGGGTCTGCATACAGGGGAGAGGACTGGTGGTGGGGGGTCTATATACAGGGGAAAGGACTGGTGGTGGGGGGTCTGTATACAGGGGAAAGGACTGGTGGTGGGGGGTCTGTATACAGGGGAGAGGACTGGTGTGTGTGGGGTCTGTATACAGGGGCAGAGGACTGGTGTGGGGGGTCTGTATACAGGGGCAGAGGACTGCTGTGGGGGGTCTATACAGGGGAGAGGACTGGTATGTGGGGTCTGTATACAGGGGGAGAGAACCCCTGTACACAGACACTCCACACTGGTCCCCTCTCCCCCTGTATACAGACCCCACACACTAGTCCTCTCCCCCGTATACAGACCCCCCCACACACACCAGTCCTCTCCCCTGTATACAGACCCCACACACCAGTCCTCTCCCCTGTATACAGACCCCACACATCAGTCCTCTCCCCCTGTATACAGACCCCACACACCAGTCCTCTCCCCCTGTATACAGACCCCCCCACACACCAGTCCTCTCCCCCTGTATACAGACACCCCCACACCAGTCCTCTCCCCCTGTATACAGACCCCCCCCACACCAGTCCTCTCCCCCTGTATACAGACCCCACACCAGTCCTCTCCCCCTGTATACAGACCCCACACACCAGTCCTCTCCCCCTGTATACAGACCCCACACACCAGTCCTCTCCCCCTGTATACAGACCCCACACACCAGTCCTCTCCCCCTGTATACAGACCCCACACACCAGTCCTCTCCCCCTGTATACAGACCCCACACACCAGTCCTCTCCCCCTGTATACAGACCCCCCACACCAGTGCTCTCCCCCTGTATACAGACCCCCCACACCAGTCCTCTCCCCCTGTATACAGACCCCCCACACCAGTCCTCTCCCCCTGTATACAGACCCCACACCAGTCCTCTCCCCTGTATACAGACCCCACACACCAGTCCTCTCCCCTGTATACAGACCCCACACACACCAGTCCTCTCCCCCTGTATACAGACCCCACACACCAGTCCTCTCCCCCTGTATACAGACCCCACACACCAGTCCTCTCCCCCTGTATACAGACCCCACACACCAGTCCTCTCCCCCTGTATACAGACCCCACACACACCAGTCCTCTCCCCCTGTATACAGACCCCCCACACACCAGTCCTCTCCCCCTGTATACAGACCCCACACACACGCCTGTACTCTCCCCTGTATACAGACCCCACACACACGCCTGTACTCTCCCCTGTATACAGACCCCCCACACCAGTCCTCTCCCCCTGTATACAGACCCCCCACACCAGTCCTCTGCCCCTGTATACAGACCCCACACACACGCCTGTACTCTCCCCTGTATACAGACCCCACACACCAGTCCTCTCCCCTGTATACAGACCCCACACACCAGTCCTCTGCCCCTGTATACAGACCCCACACACACCAGTCCTCTCCTCCTGTATACAGACCACACACACCAGTCCTCTCCCCTGTATGCAGACCCCACACACCAGTCCTCTCCCCTGTATACAGACCCCACACACCAGTCCTCTCCCCTGTATACAGACCCCACACACCAGTCCTCTCCCCTGTATACCCCTCCATGCTACTATGGATATTGCAGCTTCCTTCACTCTGTTTCTGCACAGTGAATGGTGCAGCAGCTCACTACTTCCTACTTCCGGTCGAGGCCCCGCCCCTCCTGGTGACATCACACCTCAAAGGAGAGGATACACTCTAGCATCTACCAAGAAGATACAGGTGTGTGGGAAGGGGAGGACAATCAGGGATGCACAGTCTGGGAAGGAGGTACAGGGGGGGGTACAGGGTGACACTTGTCTGGGATGGGGGGGGAGACACACAAGAGAGTTGGGTCCAGTGTCTATTTAGGGGTCTGATCTGGTTGTACATTATTCCATACTTAACCCCTTAATAACTGCCCTATCCAAATATATACAGTGGTACCTTGGTTTAAGAGTAACTTGGTTTAAGAGCGTTTTGGTTTAAGAGCTCACAGTTTTTCAAAATTTTGACTTGGTTTAAGAGCATTGCTTTGGTTTAAGAGCTCCCTGTACTGGGTGGGAGGGCGAGTGGGGGAGGGGCATGGTCTGCATAGCTGGGTCTACAGCCCTGTACGCTGACCCAGGAAGTCTCCCTCACCTTCCAAATCATAGCAGATCCACTTCAGGCTGGGTCTTGCATCAAAGGACAGGACTGTGGAGGTAATCTCTCCATAGCTGTAACCCTTCTCTCCCCGGACAGAGAGTGCTGCATGTATGTGCCCACATCTGTCCTGCTCATTCCTTCATGCTCCCTGCAGTCTCTGTGAGCTCTTGTGTTTCCCATCCTCTCCATTCCTGTACAGTAACTTATAATATCACATATTCTGCTGTTTCTGAATGTTTGTTTCATCTGTTCTACAAGTTATTCATAATAATAAATCATTATTTTTGGGGTGTGGAACCAATTGTCTGCATTTCTATGATTTCTTATGGGAACATTTGCTTTGGTTTAAGAGTGGATTTGGATTACAAGCATGGCCCCGGAACAAATTATGCTCGTAATCCAAGGCACCACTGTATATCACATTTATATAAACCTTACCTACTTTCTGCAGGGGTAGGGAAGCTTGGCTCTTCAGCTGTTGCAGAACTACAACTCCCATCATGTCTGGACAGACAAAGTTTTAGCTTTGACTGTCCATGTATGATGGGAGTTGTAGTTTTACAACAGCTGGAGAGCCAAAGTTCCCTACGCCAATCTATAAAGCACCTGTATCTGTCATTTTTCTAAATTATTTCTATTTTGAGGAATCTTGGGAAATCCTAGGTTCTATAGAACTCAAACATTCACGAACCTGCTGCATTAGATAGCGGATGCCTTCCTGGTCCGTGGGGAAGGAGGAGACTGCCCGGGTACCTAGGCTGAATCCCGGAATTCCAGTCGGCACCCGGGCAGTCTCCTCCTTCCCCACGGACTGGGAAGGCATCAGCAATCTAATGCGGCAGGTTTGTGAATGTTCAAGTTCAATTGAACCTAGGATTTCGTACCTGTGCATTAGGAGATGGCACCATAGAATTACATTACACTGGTTGTCACACTGGATATAGATCAGGAAGCTTCGCCTCCTAATTCACAGGTACAGACAGCAGGGAGCGGAGACAAGGGCGCCTCCACAGGTACAGACAGCAGGGAGCGGAGACAAGGGCGCCTCCACAGGTACAGACAGCAGGGAGCGGAGACAACGGCGCCTCCTCAGGTACAGATAGCAGGGAGCGGAGACAACGGCACCTCCTCAGGTACAGACAGCAGGGAGCAGAGACAACAGAGCCTCCTCAGGTACAGACAGCAGGGAGCGGAGGCAACGGCCCCTCCGTTAAGGTACATAGGGACCAAATTTTAAATTGGAACATTCCAGGTACACAGTAAATATGACATTATGTATCCCATATTGTGAACACCACACTAGTGCTGCCAGTAGAGATGACCGAATCGCTCAACTAAACAATCGGTCATCTACATTTCATAAAGGTTACAAACACACTTGGTGTATCCGCAGCGGAACTCGCTGCATATCCTGGCCCTATACTTTCAATGGCAGACAAACACGCAGCAGGGATGTACATCCCTGCTGCAAGTTTTTCCGCAGCCCACCCCTTTAACCCGCCTGCTGCCGGAGACTATACATTACCGGGTCCTCGATCCTGCTTGCTTCGGCGGTTCCTGGCACATCCCACTCGGCCAATCAGTGCGCTGTCCTGCCGCAGTGCACTGATTGGCCGAGCGGGACGTGAAGACCCCGGGAACCGCAGTAAGCAGGAGCGGGGACACGGTAATGTATAGTCGCCGGCAGGTTAACGGGGCGGGCTGCGAGTTTGTCTGCTATTGAGTAAACAGGGATGGGAGTTTTGCTGTGAGAAACTCGCTGTGGATACGCCAAGTGTGTTTGTATCCTAAATATATATATATGTATATATACACATACATGGGCCCCCATATGCTTACTGCGCATACGGGGGGGGGGGGGGCAAATTGAATCTTTGCCCCGGGTGCAGGAGAGCCTAGCTACACCTCTGCTCTAAAGGTTAAAGGTTTCGATCGTTTCTTTACCTTCTTTCCTCCAGACTATACAGATTCAAATCCTTAAGCCTTTCCTGATATGTTTTATGCCTGACACCCTCCACCATTTTTGTAGCCCGTCTTTGGGCCTGTTCTGTTTTATGAATATGCATAAATAAAGCAATGTGTGAACATACCCATGGAGTTTGTAGCTAAGGGGGCAATTACCTTTTCCTATAAAGCCAGGTATAATGGGCTGAGTTCTGTTCCGAGTTCTGATAATGTGAATGCGACTGCAAATAAAAGTGAAAAGTGTCCAAAAAAAAAATAAAAATCAGACCTGCAAAACATCCTCAGTCCTAGTGAAAATGGTTAAATAGTTCTTCAATGTAAATACTGAATCAAATCACAGGTCATGCGACATCAGAGCTGGCAGCAAACACAGGCTTAAAGGGAACCTGTCACCCCCCGTGCCGGGGTGACAGGCTCCCGACCCCCCGTTAGAGCCCCCTATACTCACCTAATGCCGCCGGGTCCCGCTTCTGGAGGTGGTCGGGTGACGGAGATCTCAGCCGCTGCAGCCCGTCGCGCGCGCTGAGAGATGAGTCCAACACCCATAGAGAATGACAGGAGAGTCCAGCGCTCCGTCATTCTCTATGAGCGTATTCTCTATGAGTATAAGGGGCTCTAACAGGGGGTCGGGGCCTGTCACCCCCCGTTCCCTTTAAACAGAGTGTGTGTTATAGAGGGTATTATCTTGCTCTAAAAGCATATGGATTGTAAAAGTACAATGGTCTGGTGACTCAACCAGTCACACCCAAGTTGTTAAACATAATTTGTGAAAATAAAAAAATAAACAAAAGATTTCTAAATGAACTATATACGGTTTCACAATGGCATACTAAGCACACTATCGATCCGCTGATATAAAATGTTTGAAATAATAAGAAAGTATGAGCACCGTGCAAGACTTAACAAATGCTGCAATGAAGGATGCATGTAGTAAAGTTCTATTCAATATTTATTATATCTGCAGAATAAAAAAAATATATATATAGCGTCATACATAGACGGGGAAGGACACAAATTGAATTCTATCTATCTATCTATCTATTAGCAAATACTCTGCAGCACTCCAAAGTTGCGTGAAAAACGTGAAGAAATTTATTCCATAAACAAAATTCACAGCAGACAAGGTGAAAAGGAACGTTTTGGCGTACCTTACGCCATTTTCAAGTGCAATAGTGATACAAACAATCATGTGTTATATACAGGTGGGTAATCGCTTTAAAAGCCGTGATAGGTGCTTAGATCTGTCAATCAGGGAAAGTTGAAACTTCCCCTTACCCCAATCTTATTGGTGCTCATAAGTGTCCATCAACTTTTCTGAGCCAATACGGCATTCCGTGATGTGAAGGCATTTGCTGGAAAAGTGTCTCAATAATTAAAAAGTGCTAATGCATACAAATTGGGAAAAGATACATTTTACTTGAATAGGACATATTGGCATATAATGATCATAATCACACGGAGGCATCACCCAGTAGAAGTCATCCGTTCAAGCCGTGGGCAAAAGATCAAGGTTCACGATCTAGGCGTATCTGGGTCTTTACTAGGAGGCTGCCTCCTCCTGGAGTCACTGATGATCCTCCTCCTGACGGACGAGAGATCTCCAGCTGGAGAACTGCCCACCTGCCGAGTGGAACACACCCGCCGGTAGCCGGAACCGCCTCCTGAGGTATGGCCGTCACTCCGTTCAAAACCGCATCATGATCGCCAGGTATGAATGACCACCAGGTCACGAGAAGCAAGAGACTTAAATTTATTAGCGTACTTGGGCTTGGGCATGTGGATAAGTATGGGGTTGGATAAGAAATTCAAACATAATATTCATATAACAAGTAATATGATACATACAATTTTAGATTGTTTGTACACTTAACACCCCATTTATCTAAGGGATTGCGGAGAGAGCCCTGTGAGGAAATCCAAGGCATGTGTCCCTATCTGAACATAGAATTATTAATTTTGTATTCCACATTAAGTCCCAATGGTGACAATGATTGGAACTCGTGGATCCAAAACAATTCCCTACAAAGTAGTAGCATTTTTCTGTCACCCCCCCCCCCTTGGGTTGCATGACTCGATCAATGACCATAAATCGCAGGTCTTTTTCACTGTGACCAGCCTCAGAAAAAGGACATGAGACCGGTAAATCCATTTTTCGCTTTCTTATACTATAGCGGTGTTGGCCAATGCGTGTTTTTACATCTAATGTGGTTTCACCCACATACACTCGGTTGCATGGGCATAACACAACATAAATGACCCAGTCAGAGTTACATGTAAAGTATTGATGTATTTTATATTCTTTAGATGTTATAGGATTTGTAAAGCTGTTTCCTTTAATCATATATTTACAGTTTACGCAAACTCGGCATGGGTAAGAGCCCTTACCCCCTGGTGTAAGAAGACGCTGTTCTGCTCCACTACTTCTATTTACATCGGTAAGTACTAGTTGATCTCGTATATTTTTAGTGCGTCTGTATGAGAATAGTGGAGGTGTTTGAAATTCAGCAATTGTAGGATGTTGTTGTTGTACCATATACCAATGTTTTAAAATAATCCTGTTGATGTCACTTGATACATGTGAGTATGTGCTAACAAACGGTATGCGATCTAAAGATGTTGGATTATTGTTTGGTGCAAGTAGTCTATCACGACTAATGTTTTTAACCCTCAATTTACATGTTTGTAACAGTCTCCTCGGGTAACCCCTTTCCCTAAATTTAGTAATCATTTCGTCCAGGGCATTGTCAAGATTATCACCATCCTCTATAATTCTTCTCGCCCGCAACATCTGGGAATACGGTAGGGATTTCAACATATTCCTCCGATGGCAGCTGTCAAAATGGACATAATTGTTACAATCAGTTTCTTTTACAAATAAATCAGTTGTTAATTTATTGCTGTTTATGGATACCCTCACATCCAAAAAATGGATGCTTTGGAGATCCATATGAGCCACAAATTTAATGGTCCCGTCAATAGTATTTAAGTGGTAAATGAATTCACATAGTGTGTTCATGCTGCCCGTCCACAGCATGAACACGTCGTCTATGAAGCGCCACCACGATAACACATTGGTAAAGTGGTGGGCCCCATAGATAGCCTTCTCTTCTAGCTGGGACATGACGATGTTGGCATACGTAGGTGCCACATTGGCCCCCATCGCCACGCCCCGCTGCTGTAAATACAACTGTCCGTCAAAGGAGAAATAGTTGTTAGTTAAAACTAACTCCAATAATCTCAATAGAAAGTCTTGTTCGCTGGCACTGTATTCTAAAGACGCTATCGCTTCCGTGATAGCCTGCATGCCTCTTTGGTGGTCTATAGATGGATATAGGCTAGCAACATCTAGTGTAACCAATATGGTGCCATCAGGTATGTGTAAATCAGCAATCTTAAGAAGAAAATCCGTAGTATCTTTTAGATAGGATTTGGCCCCTACCGCAAGGGGTCGCAAAACCTGATCCAAATAGATAGAAATATTCGAAAGGATCGAGCCCCTCCCAGACACAATGGGTCTGCCTGGGGGGCTCTTGATATCCTTATGAATCTTTGGGAGCAAGTAAAGCATCGGTAAAACGGGATGTGTCACTTTCAAAAAGTCAACAGTCTTCTCATCAATTATATTTAAGTTTACTGCTTCCTGTAATATGTGATCTATCTTTCTCTGTATGGAAAATTTTGGATCACTGATAAGTTGTTTATACACCGTAGTGTCATTTAACTGCCTATAGGCTTCTTGTAGATACATTTGTTTGTTCATGATGACAATGGCCCCTCCCTTGTCCGCGGGTTTGATAATTATATCTCTGCCGCGGGCAAGGGAGTGTATGGCTTGTAATTCACCAGTGGTTAAATTAGGGGTAATCACATCCCTATCACCCACCTTTTCTCTCAATTTGTTAATGTCTTGTCTCACCAAGTGTAAAAATGTTTCTACAGCAGATGATGACATTGGAGGCATGAAATCACTAGGACTCCTAAGTGAAAAATTATTAGCAGACAATTTAGGTGTAACAGATTGTTCACATGGAACGGGCACAGTTTGAAAATGTATTTTCAGATTTAACCTTCTAATGAACTGAATCAAATCCATATCCAACTCAAACCACTGTACTTTCTGACTAGCACAATAATTTAACCCTTTACATAACAATTTTTTCTCATATTCATTAAGGCAATAAGAGGATATATTTACCAAGTTACTGTTGCTCATTGTGGTTTCTTTTTGGAAACAGTCTTTGGGGTCGAGTTGCGATTCCCCCCTTGGTTCTTCTGTGACCTGGTTTTTCCTAGATCTGTTTCTTTTTCTGCCCCCTCGATGGGATCTTCCACGTCTCGGGGGCGCTGGGATAAAAAATTCTCAGAGATGGATGAAGGTCTGTTCACACTCTCCTTCCTCCTAGTCTTTTTTGCAGTCGATGGAGCAGTATTTTCTGACGCCCAAACATAAATACGACCAGTCTTGTAGTCCTGTAGATCACGATACCACTTGTGTCGTTTTTCCTCCTGAAGATCATGTTTAAATTTATCCAGGAATTGCTTTTGTCTATTGGTATATTGCACAAATTCTTCTGAAGTCATTAGAGTCTGTAAAGTATCTTCTGTCTATTATCTATCTATCTATCTTCTATTATCTATCTATCTGATCGCCACCCCCGCTGCCCCGATCGCCGCCGCTTTAATCGCCACCCCCGCCGCCGCTCCGATCGCCCACCCCCGCCGCCGCTCCGATCGCCCCCGCCGCCCCGGCCACGAGCATACGTTACCTGCTCCGTGTAGCAGGTATTCTAAATCCCCGGCTCCCCTCTTCAGTGTATTGATTGGCTGAAGAGGGGAGCCGGGAGTTTCAAATGTCTCCTCTTCAGCCAATCAGTGCTGCCGTACATTGATTGGCTGAAGAGGGGAGTTGGGAATTTCAAACGGCTCCTCTTCAGCCAAACATTGCTGCCGTGCATTGATTGGCTGAAGAGGGGAGCTGGGAATTTCAAACGGCTCCTCTTCATGCTCCTCGCGGCGTGGAGGGGGCGGGGGCGATCGCAGCGGTGCCGGCGGCAGGGGTGGCGATCAGAGCGGCGGCGGCGATTGGGGCGGCGGGGGTGGCGATCAGAGCGGTGGTGGCGATTGGGGCGGCGGGGGTGGCGATCAGAGCGGCGACGGCGATTGGGGCGGCGGGGGTGGCGATTGGAGCGGCGGGGGTGGTGATTGGAGCGGCGGAGGTGGTGATCGAGCCGGAGCAGGGGGCTGCGGATGAGCGGGGGGCCGGGCTGCGGATGAGCGGGGGGACGGGCTGCGGGTGGGCCGGGCTGCGGGCGGGCGATCTTAAAATGGTCGCAAAGTGATTTTTCCGTACGATATATCGTACCGTCTAAACGCTGATCGTTATGAAAAAAAAAATCTTTACTCCGACATCGTTAATCGTACGATCGGGCCAATTATCGTTTCATGTAAACGTAGCATAACATTCTGATTGATTGGTGAATACAAAATAATTAATTCAACACATCTATGTTTAGAAGTCACGAAGGATGCTCAAAGACCTCCCCAGTGATTTACATATATCAGGTGTTCAGAGGTCATCACGTGACCACATAGTAGAACTGTGTCCAAAAAGTGTCGGTGATTAAAAGTCCGCTTGAGAAATTATGTAGGCAAATAGCCAATAAGAATAAACAATATGGTAAATTCATTTCGATCATATCTCTGAGGATGAGGAAATACACCAAATACACGTCGGGAGTTAGTGCAGAGCAATAGGAAATCCGGTGTCAATCCAGCTTACAGATCATGTGACCTGCGGCACCCCGTCCAGCGCAGCCAGGCAACGTGGCGCTTTTAGCTCGCTCACCTGGGAAACTCACAACAGCTCTGGAACGCACAGAATACCGGAATTTGGCCACAGCAACAGTGTGAACTGATACCAAAGCGAGTCATCCACTTCATCCACCCCAAGGAGTAGTTCTGTGGCGCTCGCATTTAGCCAATCTCCGGAGGTCTCACCATTATACGGGATTCACACAGCGCGATTATGCCTACTTGCGTTTTGGACCTGGAGTGGTACTCCGCAGATTGGCTAAGTGCCAGCCAGAGGGTCTAGACCACGAAGCCGATATATAAAGCAAAGATTCCAGCAGCACTCCCAGAGGTAACTTCAAACGAGTAAGGATTTATTCCTTAGGTGAAGTACAAAGTGCAGCATAGCAATCAATAAGCAACGTTTCAGCCGTTTTTAGCCATTTCAGCTGCCGACGTTTCAGCTTGAAAATGGCTATGTGAGACGGCTGAAATGTCGCTTATTGATAGCTGTGCTGCACTTTGTCCTTCACCTATGGAATAAATCTGGGAGTGCTGCTGGAATCTTTGCTCTATCTATCTATCTATCTATCTATCTATCTATCTATCTATCTATCTGCCTGATGCAAATGTTTTAGGCAAGTGTGGGGGAAATGCAGAAAAAGTAAGATGCTTTAAAAGTTTATTTCTATCAATTAACAAAATGCAAAGTAAATAATTGGAAGAAAAAATTAAAGGGGTACTCTAGTAGTTTTGTATTTCGTGGCTAAGCAGATGCTACAAGTACTAGAAGTCCCAAAATGCATCACTTTATCTCAGCTTTCCATAACATTTCTAACCCATTCAAAAATAACTATTTTACTGCTGTATTTTGCTTTTTTTATGCTTTGTGGGAACATATCCTTTATCTTATCATCAGAGTAGCTGTATAAAATTCCAAGTACTTACTGATGCAGGTGCATTCACCACAGATAGATTATAACCATACATGAAGGATGACCCCAAACCAGCAACAAGAGCCGCCATTATCAGCTTCCATGTGAACTCCTAGATACAAACAGAATGATTTAGTAAATGTCTCACACAGAAATAACAACTGTAATGTTACATGTTAAAGAGAACATATAAAGTCCTGTTGCCTCACAGAGGAGCCCCAGGACCTGACAGGTCATCATAATGCAGCTTCAATCATTGTCTCTGCCCCCTCCTTCCGCTAAGACCAACTTGACTGAAAGCCTGAGTGCAGGGGGAAGCTGCTATGTCCACATCTCTAATACCAATCACAGTACACACCGGTCACAGTTATGCAGCATCCCAACAAGTATGTTTGGTGGTATATATCCACTAGAGTTAAGGTCTGACGCATTAAAAATGCCCATCATATTCAGTTTATCTTGTGCAGGGTAGAGTTTCTAGCAGCAGCAGTTCAGTATGGAACATGACGGACAAGGCAGATGATGTGCAATGTGGCCATCTCTAGTAGCCAACTGGAAAGGATTTTGTAAAAAAAAACAAAAAAAAAAAAAAAAACAACACTTGGGACTTTATTTTCAAACAAAGTGAAAAGTCCCTCTGTGTCCTTTCATTCTTGTAGACCTAAGTCATCTATGCATTACATGGACAGCCATTAACATTCATCTGAATGGCTGCCTTATAATATTGTCTTACCTGCTGCTTTCACACATTGCTGTTTTTTTTTTTTGGAAAACTTACACTGCACTTTTTGTGCCAAAGTCAAATGTAGATTCAAATGGGATGGAAAATATAAAGGGAAGACTTGTACTTTTCACTCCTGTTAGATCCACTGTTGGCTTTGGAACAAAAACTGCAGTGACAGTTTAAAAAAAAATGCTATGTGTGATTCCAGCATTATATGGTTGAGTAGATGCGGCTTCAGAAATACCAAGTGGACTCACAGCCATCATGTCAACTGACTTTACTCCATAAAGGTTTGTATTGGTGAGGAATCTCTTTAAAGGGGTGTAATTATATATATATATATATATATATATATATATATATATATATATACACAGGGCCAGAAATATTTGGACAGTGACATAATTTTCGCGAGTTGGGCTCTGCATGCCACCGCATTGGATTTTAAATGAAACCTCTACAACAGAATTCAAGTGCAGATTGTAACGTTTAATTTGAAGGGTTGAACAAAAATATCTGATAGAAAATGTAGGAATTGTGCACATTTCTTTACTAACACTCCACATTTTAGGAGCTCAAAAGTAATTGGACAAACAAACATAACCCAAACAAAATATATATTTTTTAAATATTTTGTTGTGAATCCTTTGGAGGCAATCACTGCCTTAAGTCTGGAACCCATGGACATCACCAAACGCTGGGTTTCCTCCTTCTTAATGCTTTGCCAGGCCTTTACAGCCGCAGCTTGTTTGTGGGTCTTTCCATCTTAAGTCTGGATTTGAGCAAGTGAAATTCATGCTCAATTGGGTTAAGATCTGGTGACTTGGCCATTGCAGAATGTTCCACTTTTTTGCACTCATGAACTCCTGGGTAGCTTTGGCTGTATGCTTGGGGTCATTGTCCACCTGTACTATGAAGCGCTCAACTTTGCAGCATTTGGCTGAATCTTGGCTGAAAGTATATCCCGGTACACTTCAGAATTCATCCGGCTACTCTTGTCTGCTGTTATGTCATCAATAAACACAAGTGACCCAGTGCCATTGAAAGCCATGCATGCCCATGCCATCACGTTGCCTCCACCATGTTTTACAGAGGATGTGGTGTGCCTTGGATCATGTGCCGTTCCCTTTCCTCTCCAAACTTTTTTCTTCCCATCATTCTGGTACAGGTTGATCTTTGTCTCATCTGTCCATAGAATACTTTTCCAGAACTGAGCTGGCTTCTTGAGGTGTTTTTCAGCAAATTTAACTCTGGCCTGTCTATTTTTGGAATTGATGAATGGTTTACATCTAGATCTGAACCCTTTGTATTTACTTTCATGGAGTCTTCTCTTTACTGTTGACTTAGAGACAGATACACCTACTTCCCTGAGAGTGTTCTGGACTTCAGTTGATGTTGTGAATGGGTTCTTCTTCACCAAAGAAAGTATGCGGCGATCATCCACCACTGTTGTCTTCCGTGGACGCCTAGGCCTTTTTGAGTTCCCAAGCTCCCCAGTGAATTCCTTTTTTCTCAGAATGTACCCGACTGTTGATTTTGCTACTCCAAGCATGTCTGCTATCTCTGATGGATTTTTTCTTTTTTTTCAGCCTCAGGATGTTCTGCTTCACCTCAATTGAGAGTTCAAATGCAAAACCACACACCTGGAATCAACCCCAGACCTTTTAACTACTTCATTGATTACAGGTTAACGAGGGAGATGCCTTCAGAATTAATTGCAGCCCTTAGAGTCCATTGTCCAATTACTTTTGGTCCCTTGGAAAAGAGGAGGCTATGCATTACAGAGCTATGATTCCTAAACCCTTTCTCCGATTTGGATGTGGAAACTCTCATATTGCAGCTGGGAGTGTGCACTTTCAGCCCATATTATATATATACAATTGTATTTCTGAACATGTTTTTGTAAACAGCTAAAATAACAAAACTTGTGTCACTGTCCAAATATTTCTGGCCCTAACTGTGTATGTATATATATATATATATATATATATATATATATATATATATATATATATTTTTTTTTTTTTTTTTGTTCCTCTGTTTAACCAGATGATGTGCTCTCCCTGCTCTACTGATGACATTTGGAAAACACAGAAGCCAATCACTGAGTCTGTAGTTTCTTTGGAACTTCATCATCAGAGCAGGGGGAGCACATCATCATCAGGGTAAGTCAGCAGAAGGACAAGGGCCGTCCAGAACTGCACCACTGGACCAGGCAAGATGATTATTATGACCTATGTGGTTATTTTACACAAGCAGCACACATAAATTTGTTTTTAAAGTGTAGCTGTCATTTGCAAAAAAAGTTTTTACATACTGTATAAAGATATGTCAAAAGTTTTGATTGGTCCCGGTCTGAGTGTTTAGACCCGTACCGATTGGGAGACTGAGCAAGGAGAATACGGGGCTGCAGCTGTGTGAGAAAAAAAGCTCTATTATAAGCTCGACTTTTTTTTTTCTAACGCAGAGCTGGAGTGGGCCTAGCTGCAGCGTATCCTCTCCTGCTCATTCTCCTGACAGGTACACTTTAAAATAAATCTGAATATCCCTTTAATTATGACAAGGGATAATCCACTAGTTTTCAGATCCTTTGTTCTTTCATATACACCGTGCTTAGAAACCATGAAATGTTTCACCTGTTATTTCAAGAAACCTTGAGGGATGTTTTGCAAAACTGCAGGATGTTTGCTCATCTCACTACGTGTGAAAATGTGTGCTTTTAACCTTTCAGAATTCTCTTCTAAAAAGGATGAAGCTATTACAACTGACAGGGTAACTTATCCTCGGTTTTATTCTATAAGTTGTGATCGCTTACCTTTTCTGAGTTCTCCACTTCCACTTTTTTGGTTTTGCCCATTTTTCTGTTTCCTTTTTCCTATTGAAGTTAACAGAGATTTAAAAACAGTATATGAGATATATTTATAATCTAGATTATTGTATTATAATATAATTATGAATAGCAATGAGCTAATCGCTCATCTAAACAGATTGAATCGCTTTGTTTGATCAGCGCTCCGCCTGCCTGTCAGTGCTGCTCTGCTCCCTGCCGCTCCACCCCGGGTGTCGGGGAAAAGCTGGATCCAATCTTGGGAAACTGGGAGATGTTTCCCAGGATTGGATATAGCTTTTCCAATCAAAGTGATTCACTCCATTTAGATGAGTGATTTGCTCATCTCTAATTATAAATAATGCCAGTTTATAGTAGTATAAATACCCCTAAGCAGTAGTGATGAGCAAACATCCCAATGTTCGGATCCCAAACATGAACATAAAAAAACAAACAAACATGTAATCGGTTTGTGTTCGCCGAACATTAATGAACAAATAATAAACGTACAGTAAAAGCGTACGTTTTGGTCTACGCACATGCAAACAGGTTATCAGGTGCAAAGAGTAAATTACGCAGTTGCGTACATTGGCGAGTTTGAATATGCTTTAAAATGATCGTTATAAGCATTCCGATCATCAAACAATTTGTTTGTGATCAGCATACGAACATACGAACATTTACGGACATGTTCGCTCATCACTACTAAGCAGTGTAGATGAAACTATGGAGACAGTAGTTGTTAAGTTATAAAGGGTGCAGAATTAATAGTGGCATCCGAGTTTCGAAATAGGCCAGTGACTCTCTGCAGCATAAAAAGACACCAGTATTATAAATAGTCCATAGTAGGTGAAGCCCCTGTTAAAAAAATATGCACATGGGCCCAGGAGGCAGCAGCTCAGTCTTAGCCTGTGTTTAATCATTAGTCATCTAATTATGAAGTCAATATGGTTAATAGAATGATGGTACATTCAACACATTCACGTTTTTAATTACAATTAATGAGGACAAAACCAGCAATGAATCTGAGAAGAGAAACCTCAATCATACTTTTATGACCTGTCCTTTATTTATAATTTGTTCTTGACTTTGGCTTCAATAATTGCAATTAAAAACATGAGTGTATGAACACACACGGAATGAGGAATAATAACAATAATTAAATTATTATTATTATTGTTATTATTATTATTATTATTATTTATACCTTAGCTGTTAGATACCATTGCTGGAATACATGCAATAATAATTTGTAAACTGTTTATTTAGGTTTTTCTTAGTCTAATATTAGATGTTGCTTACAAATCAGAAACTAGACAATAATAGGGGACATCTGGAAGTGGGTAAATACTTTTCATTAATTACATTATCGTAATTAAATTATGTTTTTTTTTTGCAATTTTGACGATTTATACTTCTGGAATTTCCTTTTCCTTTTTGTTCCATGTCTTTGACCTTGATCCATTCAATCTTTTCTTCAGTTGATTGAACTCTGTACTATGCTATTTGTCCGACAGCAGCCTCAAAGTTTATTTTTAACTGGGGCTAAATACTGATTATTTGTCACATACGGCCTTTATTGTCAGCTACTCATGATGCTCAGTGTTGATTTAAAAGGAACCTATAATATGTCTTGTAGAGCCCCTATTCACATTAGACAATCAGAGGCCTCTGATCCTCTGTTTGCTTTCGAATGAGGTGTGGGAGAGCAGATCTCTGGTATAAAAACAGCCTAAAGAAAGAAGTTCAAAGAAGAGGACAGTACATTGGATAGGTTGGAGGTTTATACAGCATTGTAGAAATGGAGGTTTACCCCCTTGGGTTCCCTGTACTGTCTGTCCACAGGCCTCTGTTACATCGGACCAATTAGGATTGGCCACAAAAACTGCTAATGCTGGTATCAGGACATTGCTTCTGCCACACAAACCAGGTCCTGATGCCAAGCAGAAGCAGGATGGTGCGTGCTGCATCACCTACCATATACCATACCATAATTTACTATTGAGGTTTAAAGAGGATGAACCATCAGGTACATCCTCTTTAATATGACCCACGGATAGAACACTGTCACACGGAAGCCAGTGCCGCGGTCCGTTTTTTGAACCGCAGCTCGGTTCCCATGTACGGCGCCATTCTATCCATAGGTACCGGCTGGGGATGAAGCACAGGAGGAGGGCCGGCCTGCCCCCAGTGGGAGGAATCCCCGCCCCTCTATGACACGGCTACATTGATTCAATGGAGCCGCATCATGGAGGGGAGGGAATTTCCTCCCACTGGGCGCGGGTAGGCCCGCCTCCTTAGCTTCAGCCCCGGCCGGTACCAGTGGATAGAACGGCGTACACGGGACCGCGGCACTGGCTTCTCTATCCTATGAACACTGGGCAAACCAACATGGAAAGCTATATTGGCATGTTTGTTGAGAATACATTAAAATGTAACATCCAGTACCAGGAAGCTGCTGGCAAATTGAGAAAGGGATATATCCAAAGTAATATAGATAAAAATGATAACAACACAGTTCTATGTCCTTATGCTAATGAATATTAGCATGCTGCACAAAAAATTGTGAATCTCAATCCGACTGAAAGGGGGGCAAGTATTTACTAAACTGCTTGGACTACTGGGTTCAGAAAGATTATGATAATTGGGGATGCTTAGTTTGGAAAAGATACTTTGGGGAGACCTAATCATTATGTTTCAATTAAAAGGGTTGTCCAAAGATAAAACTAAACCTCCTCAAACTCTCCTTCCTCAATTCCCTTCTAGTGTTGATCGAACTGTTCGAGAAAAGTTAAGTTCGAGTCGAACATCTCGATTTTCTCAAACCAAAACAAACTTTTTACTGTTCGTTCAAGTTAGTGTTCGAGTTCAAGTTCGAGCGCCTTTTTGTCAGCCAATCAGTGCAGAGCACATAGAAGTGTCAGAAACATCATTGCTGAGGTGTATGGGTCTCATTGGCTGCTAAAATCACATGACCATCTCATATATATATCACTGTGATGTGCTCTGGACGCCATTTTCTGCTCACTCACTGTGCTGTACAGACTGCTCTCTGTCTGTCTGTCTGTCTGCTTGCATGCTGCTATTTAGCTTAGTTAGTTAGTTAGTTAGTTAGTTAGTTAGTGGGGTGTTTAGCAAGCTCAGGGACTTAGGGAGAAGCGTAGACTTAGATAGCGTTTGCCTCTCCATAGACAGCAATACTTGGGTTTGGTAAAGTTGGGTGACCTCCATTATTTTCTTATTCACACCCAGTGCTCAAAAGTCCATCTTTGTCAGTTTTTATTGCTAAATAATAGTATAAAAAAAGACGTCTTCCCATCTATCATACGCATCAATCAATCATACATAGGAGTTGCTTAGTTAAAACTTAATTTTTGTCAGTTTGGGGGGTAAAATACTGTTCAAATACACTGTGTGTTATTGTCATACAGATGTATATACCGTGTATTATTGTCATGTATCTATCTATCTATATTGTGCGTTTTTGTTATTTATATTTATATATATATATATATATATATATATATATATATATATATATATATATATCGTGTATTATTGTCATACAGATATATATCCAGGAATAGAGTTTTCTCTGTTGCTTAATCTTTCTCAATGGCAAAAAGGTGTAATTTTCACAGGGGTATCCCCCCAAAAATCATTTTGTGCATTAATAAATAGCCCATAGCTCTCCGTCTTTCCAATATCAAAGCTGGTTGTCCTCCATTATACTAAATACTATACAAGATGCTAGGAGAGCTGGGTGACTGCCATTATACTGACTACCATACAAGATGCTAGGAAAGCTGGGTGACCTCAATTATACTGACTACTATACAAGATGCTAGGAAAGCTGGGTGACCGCCATTGTACTGCCTTCTATACAAATAAAACCAAAAACGACCCTTTGCCAGAAATCAAAAAATTCTTTAGTCTACAAGGGACACCCAATAAATGCTCAAAACCATAATTTATTACATATATACCACCAAAGAACACTTCCTTCCCACATTTGAGCCCACTACAGATAAATTAATCATTAATAAAGTTTATTTGAAGCAATTGTTACAAACAGACACGATTTAAAAAAACTAAATTACATAATATGAACATACAAGGAGAAGGACTACAAAGAACCAACACTACAAACAAAGGGAAAGGGAAAGCCACACGGTTCATGCATGAAATAGTTGGAAAAAAGGCTAAAACATGTTTTGGCCAGTTAGTAGCGTGTATTACAAAGTGCAATAGTGCAGTATGCAATGGACAGACATAACAAAGGCAAAACATGTAAGAAAAATCAGAAAATTGACATAGTTCATACAGGGTTAATATACAAGATGCTAGCAAAGCTGGGTGACTGCCATTATACAAGATGCTAGGAGGCTGGGTGACCACCATTATAATGCCATTATACTGCCTACTATACAAGATGCTAGGAAAGCTGGGTGACACCCAGCTTTGCTAGCATCTTCTATAGTAGGCAGTATAATGGCGGTCACCCAGCTTTCCTAGCATCTTGTATAGTAGTCAGTATAATGGTGGTCACCTAGCTTTCCCAGCATCTTGTATAATGGCAGTCACTCAGCTTTGCTAGCATCTTGTATAGTAGGCAGTACAATGGCGGACTGCCATTATACAAGATTCTAGGAAAGCTGGGTGACCTCCATACACTGACTACTATACAAGATGCTAGCAAAGCTGGGTGACTGCCATTATACAAGATGCTAGGAAAGCTGTGTGACCGCCATTATACTGACTACTATACAAGATGCTAGGAAAGCTGGATGACCTCCATTATACTGACAAATATACAAGATGTTGGGAAAGCTGGGTGACCTCCATTATACTGCCTACTATGCAAGATGTTAGAAAAGCTGGGTTACCTCCATTATACAAGATACTAGGAAAGCTGAGACACCTCCGTTATACTTACTACTATACAACATGCTAGGAAAGCTGGGTGACATTCATTATACTGACTACTATACAACATGCTAGGAAAGCTGAGTGACCTACAACTGGCGTCACTGCCACCTCAACTCTGCTACGTCAATACTGCCTCAATTCTGCTACGTCACTGCCGTCTCAAATCTGCTACATCACTGCCGACTCAACTCAGCTATGTCACTACCTTACTACCTTAACTCTGCTACATCACTACTTTACTACTTCAACTCTGCTATGTCACTTTCTCAACTCTGCTACCTCAGTTATCCATTGAAAGGAATGAAGTATTGTTGTTCCATGTATCCAGTTTACTATTCTGGATTGTAATTCAAGCTTCTCCTCACCTGTATAGGTATAAAAATTTACCCGAACATCTCCCATTGACTTTAAAGGGGTTCGAGTTCGAGTCGAACCTAGAACCGAACATCACTACTGTTCGAGGTTCGACTCGATCTCAAACATTTTACTGTTTGATCATCACTATCCCCTACCCTTCTGACCATACCAAGTCTCATATGCCCTCAACCTTTTCCTGCTTGCAATAATATTCCAACCCTGCAAGACTACCCTTTCTGCTGTGCACTGACTGAGGAGGGTCGCCTTTTCAGGCAATGATTGGTTGAGTAGGTATTTCCTGCAGGATCAGCACATGATTGGAGGCAGGAAAAAAACAAGAACACCAGGGACCAGGAATGGCAGTGGCAGGGGATAAGAGCAGGTGAGCACAGATTATTTTTCTCTCTCTTATACCCGTTTGTTTTGTTTGTTTTTTTATTTGTCCCCACACAATCCCTCTAAGGAAGTTTTTCGTAGGGACCCATAGCCACACTGAAAGTGTGAGCTCTCTATCACTACAGTATTGATGCCTATTTAGATAGCCCATAGCAATCAGATTCCTGATGGAACCTACTTCTTTGTTCACCAAGCACATCATCTTACTTCTGTAGCTATAGTAGCTGGTGTAGCATTTCCCTGCTGCTCAGTTCCATTTAAAGTAAATGTACCTTCAGGTACATTTGCTTTAAGTGCTGCACATGAATAGAACCGCTGTGGCGTGGGGAAGCCAGTGGCGCAGTAATTTTTTTGATCTGCGACCCGGTTTCCACGCAGGGCACTGGTCTATTACCGGCCCAGGCTGAGACACTAGAGGTGGTCCAGCCTTCCCCCAGTGAGAGGAAACCTCCACCCCTCTATGATGCGGCTCCATCGATTCTAATAGAGCCGTGTCACAGGGGGGGGGGGGGGGTTGTCACACTGGAGATTGGCCCTGGCCGGTGCTTGGTAACAGACTAGCGCCATGAGTGGGAAACTGGGATGCAGATCAAAAAAAGGACCGTGGCACTGGCTTTCCCCCACCAGAGCTGTTCTATTCATGTGCAGCACTTAAAGTGAATGTACCGGAGGGTACATTCACTTTAAGCAAATGAAATTGAGCTGAGCTGCAATATCAAGCACAGCCACAATCAAAATTCACCTATATGCATAGTAAATAATAAAGGAGATCCAGCATTTGTTAAACATTGCAGAGCATTCCTCTTTCTCCGCATTCCCATCCCCATATTAGCTGCTATGCCTACTGCCCCGGTAATTACTGTACATCCATAAAATAAATATTTAAAAGGTCAAATATTCAGATTCATGTCATAATCTTTCTATACTTAGGACAGTTATGATACTATGTGTATTTAGAAGAACACTACAATCACCCCTTAAAATAACGGCTAAACCTTAAAGTAAAACTGCATCTTTTGGTGTTGTCTTTAGGTGCAACCTAACAAATATAGGAAGAACATACAAACTCCATGCAGATGTTCTCCTTCAAATTCAAAGCCAGAACCTTAGTCCTGCCAGGCAACAATGCAAGCCAGTGAGCCCCAAATGGGTACACTGTGCCATGAATGCTATATTCTGCATATTTACAAGCAGCAGAATAAAGTCACATACATGTGAATGGGGCTGTTTCGCCAGCAAGTGTACACCCAGTCATCGACACTACTGCAACAAGAACTGGTTCACCAAAATACCACTGGATCCTCTTTCTATTGGGTACAGTAATGGGCACCTAATGCAAAAGGTCCATCAGAAGACAACACCATTTAGGTCTGACTTTGAAGGCAATCACTTGTGACTATGGCTGTTTTCTTGAAGGTTAACTAAAGCCCCCTATTACATAGAGCGACGAGAGGGAGAAAGCGTTCACCGACCTGTCAGGTTAGCGCTCACTTGCTCCATGTTCCTCGCTCGCTGCTGGGGCTATTACAGGCGCCAGCAGCGAGCGGGTAAGAGCTGGGGAGGCGTGGGGAGATGTGTGTGTGTGTGGGGGGGGGCTGCCCAGGAGATCGTCAGATCATCTGGGCAGCTCATAGAAGGTTGCAGCGGTCTGCTGCCACCGCTTCTATAACTTGGGGCAACGGCAGCATATCACTGCCGTTGCGATCGTTTATCTTTCAACATGTTGAAAGACAACCATCAGCCGACATGCACGACATGTGTCTTCTATTACACAAGGTGATTATCGGCTGAATATGGCCAAAAATTGCTTAGTGTAACAGGGCCTTAACAAATAATATATAAAACTGTATTTATAATTTGTTCAATGATATTTATTCAGATTACAGTGCAATTATAAATGGGTGTGCACCTTCTGTATAGATAGACCTCAGAATCATTCTCTTGGGTGGGTCCAAAGACCCTCAGTCCAACCCTAGGTATATCATAAATATTTATAATTAAAAATAATAATAATAAACAGCAGCTTGTTGACAATTTTGTTGACAAAATTGAAAAATTCATGAAAAACACAGAAAATGTGATCATTACATGTTCTAAGGAAACCAGGTTACCCAATTCACTGACTACAGAGTTCATCAAAGAAGGAATCTCATTACAGCACGAGCACAAGTCATTGACTCAAATTCATATTCTACCATGACAAAAGACATAAAAACAATAAATGCACAATATAGGAGAATGCCTTCCATATATAAATCCAATCAGTATAGAATTATAAACAGTGACAGCTAGGAATCTCTATGAATACACATGCCACCTACCTGCTGGATGTCTCCCTTTTCTCGTGTCAATGTACAATGTCCTCCAGTTGGGTTCCAATGCTATTAAATAAACTTCTAAGAAAGACCAAAACAAGACTGCTCATTAATCATTGAACACATCTCTCTTTATTGGCTTTAATTTTACTAAATGATTTTTATAACTATAAATCATTAACAATAATCAATGTAAAGCAATCGGGTTCATAAGCAATTACCCGAAGAACAGTTATGTAATGATCTTGGTTAAGTTAATCTCATGTGGACAGTCACCATGATTTACTGATTTTTATATATACATTTGAGAACTGCTGTCTCATTGTCTTGGGTGTCATTGTACTCTAAATGGCCATAAGACATCCCTTTCTTGTGTTTTTCTCGAATGTCTCAGTATTGTCCACTTCTATCCTCTGTTACAACTTGGTCATAGACATGTTGTAAAGCAGTGGTGGGAAACCGGAAGCCCACGGGCTGCATCTGGCCCCCAAAATTTTTTGTTGCAGCCCTCCTGTATATAGAGTATAGAATGCAGTGGCTGCCATACACAGGAGGGTGTTGTGAGTGCTGTCTCCTCTAAGCCAATGCGCTACATGTCTTCTTTCTCCCGCAGGCCACGCACAATGACGTCATTTCATTATGAGCCGCCAGTAAAAGAAGACCTGCACTGCTTCGATAAAGACTACAGGAGAGAAAAGAGGAGCTGGCCAGCACTGGAGCAGAGGAAGGTGAGGAGGGGGGTTAACTACAATACTTGGGGTATCATTGGAAAATAACTACAATATCAGTGGCATCATGGGGGTTTAACTAAAATACTAAGGGCATGGGGGGAGGGGGGGTTGCAATACTTTGCCTTGCCAACCCAAACTACACCACTGCTGTGCACACAGTATAACATTGAAGGCAGGGGCTGTGTAGTTATATGACCCTGAAATGATTTTATAAATGCACAAATGGCCCTCAATAGGAAAAAGGTTCCCCACCCGTGTCTTAAAGGAGAAGTCCACCCAAACTGATTATTACACTGTGGGAAGGCGGTGGGAGAACATAATAAAGAACCTATACTTACCGGTCCCATGCCCTCGCAGCGCCGCATAATCTGTCTTACGGACCCCACCTTATATCATCCTCTCTACTTTCCTTGGCACGTCATGACCTGGAGGAAGAGGGTAGGAAAGCATGTCCTGCCTCAGTTACTGACTGGCAGAGGAGGGCATCCGTCAGTCAGGTTGTAACGTAGCAGGGGAGAGATACGGAGAATCCCAGCGGGGGTTCAGGAGAGGGACACGTTGAGTTCTTAGTTCACGTTAGTATTAGTTCTTTATTATGTTACCCCTATCCCCTGCCAGTAATGAATATTTTCTATTGCCTTTGACCTCTCCTTTAAAGAGACAACCTTTTTCTGAAACATGTTAACTAGGAGTAGTGATCAGTTTAATGGCTTTCTCTTAGCTAGTCATAAACATTCCCTCACTTAATGGAAGTTGGTAGTGAGCAAATGAGAACTTTGCATAGTAAAAACAATGTGAAACTTAGATTTGCAGTTCTCTCTGTAATAAAAATGTAATACTTACAGTAATACTTGAGTTTAACTGCATATGGATTTATATTGATCATATTCCAGTTATTGTAATCTGTAGACATTTGTAAGTGTTGAGCTCCCCCTATTGGCAGCAATAAGAAAACAGAAATTTGACCTTCTGAATGAAAGCAATAGGAGATCATTTCAATGCTGGTCTCCGAACATCAAAATATAGCAAAAGCACTGCGGTGACCTTCCACTATTGTAAATACACCACGTCCATGGGTAGGAATTTTTACAGTTCAATCATTGATATTCGTATTGATATTCAACTGTGAATGTGCTTTTTTATTAAAATGTTAGGCCAGCTCATATATTTCTTACCTCTTATCTTCTAAAAGGAAGTCATAAGAAAAGGATTTCCTATCTAATCTAAGGATCTGTTTAAAGTGAAATATGGTGCGGGTAAAACGGAGTTATTTACTGAATATGTAGTCACTCTATAAAAGTCACAAAAATTTTGTCTGTTATACACTATAGTCAATAAAGTGGAGACGAAATAATAGATAATATTGAAATAGCAGAGAATCAGTTGGATAAAGATAGGGTCCGTGATAGAGAATACTGCTAAAGAACGTGACAAAAATGCTGCTTTATTTTATTACTATAGTAATATGAAAAACAGAAAGCGGTGAACTGTGCACTAAAACTATGCTAACCTTATAAAGGTAACTGCAAGTGATAACTGTAGAGTAGATTGAGTTGAAGATGCTGCTAATGACTAATGTAGTGAGACATATTGTATGTGTAACCAGGACCAGGTAGGGTGAGTGTAGGTGTGCATTGGGGGTTGGGGGTAACTAAATTAAATGCAGTTTTCTATAGTCTTTGAGGTTTTTTCTAAGGGACCAAGTTATTGACTATTAGTGGATTGTTCAAGAGACATAATTCTCCATGATAAAGTAAAGAATGCAAGGCATCTGTTTTGCCTAAAATGGATAAGAAAAGATTAATTTTAGGAAGGAAACCTACAGGAGTGTTAGCGGGCACAGCAAGCCGTGGTCAGGTGTTGTGTGTGCAGCAGGATAGCTGTAGAAGCACCACTAGGGCCCTTGTCACGTAGCCAAGAGCGGGACCAACACAGGCAAAATGACTCAGGTACCCCCTTATTGTGCCTACATCTATTTTCTAAATTATTCAGATTCTCAGCCAGGACTTTAAATACTGTAGGTCATCTACACGGGATTACAACAAAGATACTTCAGTTTTATCAACCTTAAGCTCTATGAGCCAGGCTGTTTTCAAATCAGAGGCCATGATATTTTTAGTAAGAAAAAGGGCTAGTAAAGCTTGGAGCTCTGGATGACCTTTCAGAGTATTCACAGCTTCCTCCAGTGAAGGTAGTGACGTGTCTATTAGAAAAAAAGAATAGAGTTCCAATGGCTCTCTAAGAATTAAGGGTCTACAGCTTGCAGAGGAGTTTTATTTATTATTATTTTTTAGAACCTTAAAAAATTAGAAAATTAATAATAAAAATAAATATAAAAAGTGTCCATAGACAACCCCTTTAGGAAATACTCATGAGGTCCTGATACCCCACCACTGCCAACTGCCATACAACAGCTCTTGTTCCACTCCACTCACAGCTGCTCCCTGGCAGAATATGTGCAGTGTCCTGGTACCTGTTTCCCTGCTATTTTATGTATAAAGATGTTTTTTGGCTGAGGAATACTTTGCTTAGGACATTCAACTGTGTTTGGGTATTGTATGTTCTTTGTATGTACTGATGGAGATCAATTTAAAAAAAGAGAAGAAAAAACAAGACGTCTGTAAATGGATCTACACCATTTCCATTGGGCATCTCCGCTGTTTTTGATCAAGTGTCTTTTTTATGTGCTATTGACCATTTCTTTTGTGTAGGTTACCTCCTTAACAATATAATTTTATTGGTTTGAATTAAAAGCTATGTTTTAGGCCATGCACCCAGCAGTATTGTCCGGATGAACATCCCTTTATTTTAATTGGAATGTGGGCACATTCAGGTGTGCCCACACTCCAATTTGCCATAGACCACAATGTAAAGTACGTCCAAGGGCGGTATTTTACACTGCTAGCAAAAGCTATTTTGTACAGCTACCGTTCACTGAATAGTGGCCGTACAAAACAGACCTGTCAATTATTTTGTGCAGCCGCAGAGAACAATGGGGATAGTGTATTCAGGGTGTGCCAGGTGTGCCCGTTGTTCCATACACTGCTATGCAATTAATCAGTGCTGTTAAAAGAAATCAGTCTGCAACACTCTGCAAAAACGGCCATTGTTTAACAGCCAAATACAGTGTGTGAACATGGCCTTAGGGTAGCTTCACATATACTGGATTCGCAGCGGATTTCACACTGGAAATTTGCAGCGAAATGCGCTGCGAATCCTGGTAGTGTGAAGTTCAATGGGGTCACATACCCGTATGTGACCCGGCCCCTTTAACTTCCCGCAGCCAGCAGCATACATTACCTGCTCAGTGCCGCTGCTGCATGTGAGGCTACCAGCTCCCGTTGGTCCCCATCAACCAATCAAAGCAAGGTAACACTGATTGGCTGAGCGGGACCGACGGGAGCCTCACATGCAACCGCGACATTGAGCAGGTAATGTTTGCTGTGGGCTGCTGGCAGCGGGCAGTTAAAGGGGCCGGGTTACATTCTCCCAGCGGAATGAAAATTCCGCTGCGGGTATGTAACCCCATTGAACTTCAAACTACCAGGATTCACAGCGGATTTTGCTGCAAACATGTAGCGTGAAATCCACTGCAGATCCTGTACGTGTAAAGCTACCCTTAAAGTGTATTTTCATTGCAGTGAATTGCTTCAAGGATCCCTAGTGTCTGAAGTAATTTGCCTGCAGTTTATATCACTGAAACTTCCCATTGACAAAGAAGTGTAGATTGCCCTAGGGACATTTGGCTATGCCACTCTGCCATGTGACACATTCAGAGCATTATTGAACCCAGCTAGCCTTTCACAACACAATGCCACTTGCCCCCTCAATCTCTTCACATATGCCTGCTCAGCCAATCTGTGGCTGAGGTGGGATACCACTGCCACAGGTGGCTGAATAATAGGCAGTAGGGATCAGAAGTTGATTGCTGGTGATGGGAGATCAGGGCAGGTGAGTATGATTTTTTGACTTTCGTATCAACCTATACCACTTTTTTTTTTATTTCTGGAGCTGGAATACCCCTTTAAGCCTTATTCATAGTGTGCCATGTGTTTGATTATGTCTATATAGATTATAGATACATACAGATCTGTATAGATAGAGAGGTGAGACCAAGGTTGCATGGAAGTAATGCAAAAGAAAAAGGAATTGAAAATAGCAAAAAAGGTCATTGTGACCTATTCTAAAGAAACCAGGTTCCCTGTTTTAGGACGAAAGGAAATTCCCTTCTTTGTTTGCATTACACTACATCCGATCAGTATACAATAGATCCCATTCTAATCTTCTAAACATAGATAGGTAGAAATCTCCATTGACATTCCTCCCACCATCAGCCGGGTGACCCTATTTCCTTGTTTCATAGTTCTATGACTCCCTGTGTTGCTTGCCAAATGTTCTAAAGAATCTTATGAGAAGGACCAAAAGAGGGCCGTACATTAATCATTAAACCCATCTCCCATTGTTGGCAACAAATTCACTGTCATTTTTCTTAGCTATAAATCATTAACAATAATCAATATTTAGAAGCAATTACAGGCAATTACTGGATAACACTTGTATAATGGACTTGGCAAAGTCTGAGCCAGCTCCATGACCTTGCAGACCTCATTTTTTTATGTTAATTTCTCAATATATTCAAAGAAACAAAAAAAGATTGTCAGCAGAAATCAGGCATCTGGTCCATCTAACCTGCCCTTATATTATTTCCTTTATTATTAACACTTTGATGACCAGGCCAATTTTCACTTTTGTACTTTTGCTTTTTCCTACTTGTTTTTAAAAGGCCATAGGGCTTGCATTTTTCACCTACAGACCCACATGAGGAATTTGCAACACCAATTGTACTTTGCAATGGCAGAATTTTTCCATAAAACATGCCGTGAAACCAGAAAAAAAAAATTCTGCAATGAAATTGAAAAAAAAAAAAATTAAAAAAAAAATTCTTAATCTTGAGTGTTTCATGTTTACACTGTTCGCCCTATGATAAAACTGACATGCCATCTATGTTGCCCAAGTCAATACAACAATAGCCAACTTATATAACTTTTTTCTTATTTGACGGCTTTTATAAAATGAAAACCTTTTTTAAAAAAAAAAAAAAAAAAAAACTAAATGTCCTTAAAATTGCTCTATTACCATCCTTATAGAGCTCTATACAGCGGGATCACAATCTCTTTCTTCCTACAGGTTATAGCTCTAGCTATACAGCCCAGCATACTATTTGCTTTCTCTACCGCCTGGTTGCACTGGTGACTCATTTTAAGACTGTCAAAAATCACTACCCCATAATCCTTCTCTTCTGAAGTCTTTGCTAACACAGAGCTGCCAATATTAACAGGACCCAGGACAGACCATTGTGGCACACCACTTGTAGCAAGTAATAATGGGACAAGACAACTTCTAGTTGCAAAAACACTTATTCAAGCTGAGCGCTTGAGAAAGAGGGCCCCTCCCTTGAAACGTAGCGTACGTGTCGACGTCATCGATCCCCAGAGGGTGAGAGCCTCGAAGGACAGAGACTTGCCGGCACCGAGCCAGGGTGTGAAGATTATCTGGCGGCTGTCCGATTACACTGTGGTGACTTATTTTTGTTTTTCTGTTTTGTCGATGTGTTTACTGAAGAAATCTTTTTGCATACAATATAAAAGGAATAAGTGTTTTTGCAACTAGAAGTTGTCTTGTCCCATCATTACTTGCTATTGGACTCTATACCAAGTGGGCGGCTTGGTTTGGGACTTGGTCACACAGTGTATTAAGCACCAGGAATATTTATTTTTATATGCACACCACTTGTAACCAGTCTCTGCTCGGATTATACAACTTTACAACAACCCTCGGATATCTATCCTTCAGCCAATAACAAATCCACTTAACTATCCTGGAATTAAGTCCAATTTTCTCTAACTTCTCTATCAGCTCTTTATGGGGAACTGTATCTACAGCTTTGCTGAAATCCAGATAGGCGATATCCATGGCACCAATATCCACCAATATCCACTTTCAAAAGAGGTTGAAAAGATTGAATATGAGTGCAGGGAGAAGATAAACTAGGCTGTATGTTAGCTACATGGATAAAGGAAATACATACTGTCCATGGCACCATTTCTGTTGACGTTATCATAGATGTCACATTTACCTACAAAATGTTTACCTGGTGACACAAGGCACCTATCCAACATGTTATCTGGTCTTTCCAAGGAACGAATATGCAATATAGAATATGCCAAAAGAGAGCTTGTGGAACCTCATTTAAGAGTCTCGAAACACAGGACTAGCTAGATATCCCTCTGAGAAGGACCCAGCCAAAGGGGTGGCTCCTGTAGGGAAACCGCCAAAACAACCATATTAAGTGATCCTATAAGTCAATTTAATGACAAGGGAAAAACCAAGGCCAGGTATCAACCCACAGACAGCTGTTTTGGGGTGTTGCTCCTCATCAGTGTGGCGCAGGATTCTTGCTAGGTGGGAGCAATGCCTAGTAGAGCCATAAGAGAAACAGATCACTGATCTCAGGGAGACCAGTCAAACGATATCACTGACAGCTGCTAGTTAAAGGCTCAACGAAGTGAAATCCTAGGTACATTGCTCCCTGGAAAAGTGCTCTACTAAGCATTGCTTCCACCTAGCCCGAATCCTGCTCCACACTGATGAGGGGCAACACCTCAAAACAGCTGTCTGTGGATGGATACCTGGCCTTGGTTTTTCCCTTGTCATTATACTGACTTATAGGGCCACTTAATATGGTGGTTTTGGTGGTTTCCCTACAGCAGCCACCCCTTGGCTGGGTCCTTGCGGAGGGATATCTGTCTAGTCCTGTGTTTCGAGACTCTTAAATGAGGCTCCACAGGCTCTCTTTTTGCATATTCATGTTTCCTAGGGAGCAATGCACCTAGGATTTTACTGCATTGAGCGCTTTAACTAGCAGTCAGCAGTGTTCTCTTTGGCTGGTCTCAGTGATCTGTTTCTCTTATACCTGTTTAGAATAGTACTCCCTTTTTCATTTACCATCTGTGTACAAGTCTAGGAAGGAATATTGTTTGCATAGAGATTTCATTGAATACTCTTGTGGGCAGACAGCGTGAGAATATGATAAGACTGAATAAGCTGTAAAGTATAGAAGTGTCACCTGTGCTCCACATATAACTAATACCAACAGAAATGCAGAAGCAAAAAAGATGACTTTTTATGCATAAAACACATATAACTGGAGTGTGTCCATACAGCAGCCGAAGCTACCTGTCCTGGGGCCTCTCATACTATAGCTTATTAACATTGCTTCCATAGTGATTTCATAGAATACACCCGTGGGCAGAGAGCGTAAGAATATGATAAGACTGAAAAGGGTGGAAAGTGGAGACGTGTCACCAGTGCTCCATGTATAACAAATGCCAGAGTGAAAAAGGTGAATATTTATGCAAAAAATGCATTGAAATAACTGGAGTAAATCCATAAAGAAGACAAAGCTCGCTCACTGTCCTCAGGCATCTCATTCTACAGCTTATGCGAATAGACAGTAAAACAAGTCTTGCAATATGAATTTTAATAGCTGCTTAGCTTTCCATATTCTATGCCCCTCTATGCAAAGATTTTCTATAGACTATGCCATATCATAATAATACTTTTAATGGGGTTGTCCCAGCTATAATATTGTGTGTAATTTAACAGTATTAATGAAAAGAAGTATTTTATCCATGACGGTTGACCAAAGATTTTATTTCTGTTATGAGATAACTTACAGTATATTGATGACAGTGGTGGCGCCCTCTGCTGTTCTTTACTCTGCTGATTTCTAGGTCCACCTTCTGGTGGATTAACAACAACAGGGATAATACTGCTACCTGTTATAGTGGGGTAATACTGCGACTTGGGTGTCTTAGGGCCCTATTCCACCGGCCGAAATGCAGTTAACGATTAACGACCGAACGAGAAATCGTTGATCGCTTTATAAGACCTGGACCTATTTTTATCGTTGCTCGTTCGCAAAACGTTTGCAAATCGTTTGCATTGAATAAGACATCGTTCGGTCGTTTGCAATAGACACGAACGCAATAGCGAATAAATAGCGAAGAAAAAACTATCGCAATTACGATCATAAGTAACGATTATCATTCCATGGAAATGAGTGAAAGTTTTCAGGTCTTTCGCAATAGCGGTCGTTTGAGATCGTTAATCGTTAACGATTATGCAAACGATAATCGTCCGGTGGAATAGGGCCCTTAGATGCACCCAGGCATGCTTCCCCTGCTGTCCCAGTTGTATTCTAGAGATGTTTCATTATTATCTCAGGTGTCGTTGTCCACTTCGACCTCCAAGTGGTCGAATTAAGGTTTTTCTAAGAAAGGAGCATGCATCTCCCATTGACTTCAATAGGATTTGATATTCGATCGAATTGTCGAGCATTAAATTTCGAACCTTTTGAGTATTTTACTACTCGCTCATCTCTAGCAGAAACATATAAAAAGTTTTTATGTTCTGGATTCTATTCTGAAGGTCGGCTTTCCTTTAACCAGAGCACAGATTAAGTTTGGTCTCCTTGCCCCGTTTCTAATCTGAACCCTATTCACATCAGACCCCTATTTCCACTGAGATCATCTGTCAATTGAGACTTGGGAGACCCCCGTATACTGTCCAAGTATAAGTATTAATATAAAGTGTATGGAGGCCTTTAGAGCAGCGACTTTTGCTGTACACACAGTTTCCTATCATTTTCTACATGATGCTTATTACTAGCACAAAGATCAGGGGAGAATTATTACAGACTTCTTATCTTGTTGCTGCTTTAGGTGAAAAGTAAAGGTAGCTGTTGCCAAAATCACTTAGGCAGTACACACAAAAGGGCAACAACTTATCTGGATCTTTGAAAGCGCAGACACCTCTGACCGAGTTAGGGACTGTCCAGAGCAGTAGCAAATTCCCAAAGAAAACCTATACTGCTCTGGACATTTCCTGTCTCAGACAGAGATGTCAGCAGAGAGCACTGTGTCAGACTGAACAGAAAACACCACTTCCTGCAGGACATACAGCAGCTAATAAGTACTGGAAGACTTCAGATTTTTAAATAAAAGTAAATTACAAATCTATATAACTTTCTGAACCAGTTGATTTGAAAGAAAAATATTTTTTTGCTGCACAACCCCTTTAACTCCTTAAGGTCCGGCCTGAAATGGCCTTAAGGACCGAGCCAATTGTCAATTTTGCGTTTTATTTTTTTCCTACTCGCCTTCTAAGACCCATAATTCTTTAATTTTTCCACCTACAGGACATGTTTTTTTTTCAGGAGCAGGTGTACTTTGTAGTGGCATCTTTTAATCTGCCATAAAATGAATGACTAGACCCCCAAAATATAATTTATGTGGTTAACTTGGGTCAAAAAATGCGACTCAGCAAATTTTTGGGGGCCCCCATGTTTACGTAATGCACTTTACAGTAAAATTGGCATTTTTTCTTTATTCTATAGGTCGGTCTGAACACAGAGATATGCATGGTTACTAGGTTTATCAACGTTTTACTATTTTTATTAGCAGTAAAACTTTTTTTTTGCAAACAGGTATATTTAAAATGGTACCTATTGTGACTCTTATAGCGCATTTATTTTTTCACCTACGGGGTCGTATGGGGCATCATTTTTTGGGTCATGATCTCTAGTTTTTATTAGTAACTTTTTTTTCTAGATCAAATGTATTGATCGCTTTTTATTAATTTTTTTTTATTCATAAAATGTCATTAACAAAAAGCAATCTCTGTGGGTTTTTTTACCGCTTTTTGTTCACGCCGTTCACTGTGCAGGAATAATAGTGTTTTATTTTAACAGATCTGACGATTACGCATGATACAGTATATTATATGTTAATTAGCTTTATTATTTTGACGTGTTTTATGTATAAAATGGGAAGAGGGATGATTTTTACTTTTATTGGGGGAGGGGCTTTGGGGCATTTTTTAAAACTTTTGTTACATTTTTTTTACACTTTTTAAAGGGAACCAATCAGCCCGTTTGGGTTGATATGGTTCCCTGGATCATTGTATAAAGCACCTGGAGCGGCCGCGGCACGTACCGGCTGCGACCGCAGCAGGTGCTTTATAACGGAGAAAATTACTTTTATTCCCCGGCTCGTGACTAGATACGAGCGGGGAAGTAGTCATGGTGGGTGGCTCCCCACTCGTATCTAGTCACTGCGCTCTGCCTGTCAGCGCGCTCAGAGGGGATGATTGACAGGCAGAGAGGTACGTTACTGGCCTCTCTGCCTGTCAATCATACCGCCGAGCGCGCTGACAGGCAGAGCGCTGTGACTAGATACAAGCGGGGAGCCACCCACCATGACTACTTTCCCATTCCCATTAGTCACGAGCCGGGGAATAAAAGTCATTTTCTCTGTTATAAAGCACCTGCTGCGGCCGTGGCCGGTATGTGCCGGGGCCGCTCCTGGTGCTTTATACAATGCTCAAGGGAACCATATCAGCCCAAACGGGCTGATCGGTTCCCTTTAAGTCCCCATAGGGGACGTTAACATTATTACATTAGATTGCTAACACTGATCACTGCTATGCCATAGCATAGCAGGGATCAGTGTTGTCTGCGATCTTCTGATAGAGCCTGCCCGTGGCCTGTGGCAGATTCTACCAGAAGAACTGACTGCACAGAGGTAAGCAGCAGACCTCCAGCAGTCAGACAGTGCAATCGGGACCCCCGCAGACACGCTGCGGTGGTCCCGATCGCTAAGTGACCAGAGATGCTCCGGTCACTTATACTTAAACGCTGATCGCAGTTTTAAGGGTTAATGGCAGGTGACACGCCATTGAGGGTGAGGGCCTGGCTGCAGATAGCAGCCAGTCCTCACCAGTTATGGAGTGAGCTTAGCTCGTGAGCCCGCACCTTAGCCCGGGACCCCAGCAGGGTGCAGATAAGGCTGGGTTCACACTATGTATATTTGAGGCTGTATTTGGTCCTCATGTCAGGTTCTCATAGCAACCAAAACCAGGAGTGGATTGAAAACACAGAAAGGCTCTGTCCACACAATGGTGAAATTGAGTGGATGGCCGCCATATAACGGTAAATAACTTCCATTATTTCAATATAACAGCCGTTGTTTTAAAATAACAGCAAATATTTGCCATTAAATGACGGCCATCCACTCAATTTCAACATTGTGTGAACAGAGCCTTTCTGTGTTTTCAATCCACTCCTGGTTTTGGTTGCTATACAGCCTCAAAAATACAGCCTTTAAATATACTCCGTTAAGGCACAGGCAGTAGGGGTGTAAATGTACGCCCACGGTCGTTAAGGGGTCAATTTAAAACTCGAGTGTCAAATTGAGTTTCAAAAAGTTAATTATTATAGGATGGGAACTGTATTTTCCAGCTGTTGCAAAACTACAACTCACAGAGTATAATGGGAGTTGTAGTTTTGCAGTAGGGGGTAGAGCTATAGGTTGGGCAATTCAGGGCTATAACAAATCAGCGATTTGTAACCGTCTTAGAGAAAATCTCCTTGCAGAAGGATTCATGCAGTTACCATGTTACAGTGTGTCATCTACAGGCAGAATGCATAGTATTACTACTTGTTAGCGGAAATTATATAATGTGCTTGTTATTCATTCTCTTTTATGTGAGCTGTAAAAAGTTTCATTAATGCTAAAAATATTCCCCCAGCGATGATGAAGTCTATGGTGTCCTTGTGTGCCTCACATTTAATTAAATTGCCCTGTCTTCTTTTAAGAGAATTAGATGTTTGATTTCTAAACACAAGAACTTAAATTAAATTTGTCTTCAATTAAAAGTTTCGGGAGATCATGTTTAAGACTTTCCAAAGGTTTATTCACCCCTCACGCTTATTGCTCAGTATTTGACTCAATTTTCTGAAATCAAAAGCTATGACTACAAGTTGATAAACTCATCAGGTATATTGTAAAATGTCAATTTGATTTCCTATACTATAAGGGAGTGATTTATCAAAAATGGTGTAAAGTAGAATTGGCTCAGTTGCCCCTAGCAACCAATCAGATTCCACCTTTCATTTTCAAAAAAAATCTGTGAGGAATGAAAGGTGGAATCTGATTGGTTGCTAGGGGCAACTGAGCCTGTTTCACTTTACACCATGTTTGATAAATCTCCCCCTATATGTTTATGCAACATGTGCGATCATTTTCGAAAGAACCATTCAGATAGATTGGATAGTTGCAGAAATGTTTGCAGCAAATTCCCCAAACACCTTAAGGCTATGTTTACACTACGTATATGTCCGGCCGCATATTTTCGCGGCCGGACATATACGTGTTAAACTCCGACCGGGGATTTACGCAAGTTGCAGCCGGCTACATACGGTCCACGAACTTACGCCCGTAGTCTACTTACGCTTCCCGAGCGCCCTACGTAGCGATCTGACAGCGGTCTTTTACTTGGAAATCTTTGGCTAGCCCCGGACACCCCACAGAACCTTTTGGATCGGCAAAGAAAAGTGCAAAAATGAAGAAATCACCACTACGTACGGGACCGCATGTTACGCTACGGGCGTAAGTTACGGCATTTTTGTCCTCAAACAATGGTCTGGTTCATTTTTTATGGCGCCGCATACGATCCTGGCGTAAGTTCTCACGTAGTGTGAACTGTGCCGCCGTATATCGTATACTTTCCATTGTATGCAAACTACGTAAAACTTACGTAGTGTGAACATAGCCTAAAGCAAATCTGTTATCCCCCCTTCACCCCTGTACAAATGCAAAACTGCTTCTTAATAAACGCTGCACCTTTGTTCTATGTAAACATTACTTTGATTTCCGCATTAACAGGGTCAAAGAGGTGGGGCCTAAATCTGCTATGCCTCCTTGCCTGCCCCTCTTTAGTTTGGTAATGCCCCCCAGCCTGATATCTTCTTTGAAAAACTCCTGTACCAACTCTGTAACAGAGCGAAACATCACAGGCGCACTAACATCTGAGATCCTCCCTCCCTGCATCTGTGCCGCTTCACTCATCTATGGCATTGGTGAGGGAGTTCTAATAAGGAGACATTAGAGAATCAAGGAGGGGGAGGGGACATTTCAAAATTTAAGAAGGGTGAGGGAGATGAGCAAGGAGGCATAGCAGCCCTAGGCTCCACCTCTTTGACTAAATCAAAATCAAAGCCATTTTTTACAAACAAAATAAAGATGCAGAGACAACTTCTACGGGTATGTCTGTAAATTTGTTGAGGCTTACATAATAGAGCAGTTTTGTCCAGGTTGGAGAGGGGAGGGGGGGGGGGGTCAGGAGATATTGGCGCAAATAGTTCTCCCATCTATGACATTCTTGCATGACAGCAACTTTGAACCAAGCAGTAATAGGGATAGGAAGGGAATGACTATCTGCATTAGAGAATAAAAGCATTTTTCTAGCTTATGGAAGCACAGATAGATATATAAAAGGTACCATGTGTTTTCTTGACCTAACAGCTATCTAACAATGTCAGCAGTTTGGGCCATGAATTACAGCTGGCAGATAAGTTTCAGTCCTTTTCTGAGAGTCGGATTTAGATTTACACTGACACCCCCCTCAGTCACTTGATACCCTCCCTTTCCATGTCTCCATAAGTGGTGACCCCCTGAGTGCTAAGTATTGTGTTACTGTTGTAGAGTCCAGAGTATTTCACCAGATAAACACATTTACTGGCAGGTTTTCTTAAAGGGGTAGTGTGGCGCTAAACAATTACACAGGTCAACAAAAAAAATAAAATTTACTGGTGTCCAAAATATTTTAATGATTTTGGGGTATTTTTGGGGTGCTGATTCTGAATATGCTATCAGTTTTGCCAGATTGGCTCAAGTTTTTTTTCATGTCTTGATCATTTTTGAAGATTACTTTCTAAAACTAGTTAAAATAAACTAAAATCAACATTTACTTTGTAAAATTTATTGTATTCATGACAATAGCAATAAAGTTAATGCGCGTGTAGCAAATTACGTCTTTTTTTTTTTACACATTTCACGAAAATTCTCAAAAACTTGAGCCAATCTGGCAAAACTGATGACATATTCAGAATCAGCACCCCAAAGTTACCCTAAATTCGTTGAAATATCTTTGGCCCCAAAAATGCTGTTGACCTGTGTTATTTACAAAATAACACACATTACAAAGTTACACAACTTTGTAATGTATATTATGTATGTGAATGGCCCCCTCAGCCAATCGCGGCTGAGCACAGTTATGACGCGGCGTTGGGGCCGGCACGAGGGACGGATGGAGCCGCCCGAAGATGACATCATTGTCCCAAGATTGCGGACGGGGGTCGACACGAATCAGGTGAGTACAGTGCATCACACTTCCGGGTCTGGCGTGGGTGGGGGGAAACACGGGGAAGGGGGCCATTCACATACATAACATACATTACAAAGTTGTATAACTTTGTAATGTGTGTTATTTTGTGAATAATTGTTTAGCGCCGCAGTACCCCTTTAACGGAACAGTATGGTGCAGGTTTAGTAACAAGCTCACATATAGCATTGTGCGCTTGAGAGAAGATTGCCAGCATTTTCCCTTTTAGACAAGTAAATTCTGTTTATATAGGACTTTAGATAAGTAGTTGGTGACTTGCACAGTCTTTAGGTTAGGATTTAGGTAGGAGGATTGCAGTTAGGCTAGGGGGCTACCAGAGGAAGGGACCTGTCTAATAGTACAAAACTCTCTCTGGGTGACTCTTACTTGGTTGCGTGACTTGTAGCAAGAAAAGAATACCCGTACTCACAGCAAATAAAGAACTACTGCTTGAAGGTATCATGGAGTGGCAGGTCCTGGAATAAGGGCCCTGGGAATGTGCATTTGGACAAAGCTAATCCTAGTACTTCATGTTATATTAAAGTGACTGTACCACCAGGACAAGGCAGAAGCACTGGAGGTGGGCCTACCCACCCTTAGTGGGAGGAAACCCTAGCCCCTCTATGATAGGGTTCCATTGATTCTAATGGAGTCACGTGATGGAGGGGCTGGGGTTTCCTCCCACTAAGGGTGGGTCGGCCCGCCTCCAGTGCTTCAGCCTGGGCCTGGTGGTACAGTCACTTTAAGACACATAGGGGAACCCAGCAGAGACATTTACCTCAGTGCCGACTGACCTAAATAGGACCCAGCAGTTGCACATCAGGTTATGGGACACTATACATATATATTTATATAGTGTATACAGTTCTTTGCTATTCATACAGACCATCTTTTGATGGATATTCTAAAATGGGATATATTCTGATCTGTTTTCTATGCTATTACTTATGTGTACATATTTCGCTTGATATCTTCTTCAAAAAACATATTACCATTTCCGCATTTCCTTTTCCTTGTATATTTATTGTAATTCTCTCAACTAAAAAGATACCTGAAAAAATGCAGCCATCCATAGGAAACATCTATCATGAGCTACACATGTTACAACTCAGGAGTCAGGATCAGAGCTGTAAAACAATCTATTTATAACATTACGTTTATTTGTGGAGTATATGGAGTGTGATATTGTATTCACGTCTAAATCTAATAACCTACATCCCACGGACTGTTTGCACTGTCAGGTCACATTAACTGATACATTCCAGCACTGATATTATTAACCTTTCATTAAAATTTGTCAGAAGATCTCCAGCTATACATTTCCAGGGTACATGCAGGGGGATATTGCTTTCTGTATACTCACCTTAATTCTTTAGAGTTCTGTAGTGAAGGATACACTTAAAGGGGTACTCCACTTAAGAACCCTGTTGAATTCCTACCCATAAACTAAGCTTGTGTGTAATAGGTTTCTATTCGGCCATTTAACTGCAACATCCTGATTCACACCCTGAAGCTTCAGAAAATCCACACTTCCTGGTCCACATTGTCTCGGCTCCTCTGTCCTCCCCCTCCCTGAGACCAATGTCACATCGTCTTCTGTTGGCAGGAAAACTGTAACACCTCATCTGTAACCCCGCCCACCACTGACATTTCACTAATCAGTGAGCACCTGGCCAGGGAGAGGGGGATACAACAAAACAGTGGCAGCCTCCTGAGCAGTTTAGGGTAAAGGAAACACATTTGTTTTATCTATCACTCTCTTTCTAATCTGTTTATGTAAATAGATAGATAGATAGATAGATACTACAAAATGAGGCATATACTTGGCAGTTGGCTCTGAGGCGCAATGCATGCAGGGAGATGAAGTTCGATTTCAGGGACAGTGGCAGCTAGAAAGATGGCTCAAAATACTCAGGGGGACTTGGTGAGTAAGACCAGCTAGGTTTGGGAGCATTCAATATTTTAGCCCTTGGGTGGAATATCCCTTTATTGTTACACTTATATGAAGTAATAACATCTGTCTATTCTTATATACAGGTACATTTAAAGGTATGTGATGTGCTGATACTAAGCCAGAATCCCAACCAGTTTTGCATGTACAGTGAGAAAAATAATGTATTTTTTTTTAATAGGATGCCCCATCTAAGACCTTAGAACATGATCTGAAGGACCTGCAGGACTATGACTATAAGGAGTTTAGACTTCAGATACAGTTACTGTAGGTCGGGAGAATCTGTATTAAAGTGTGTGTGTGTGTGTGTGTGTGTATGTGTATGTGTGTGTGTGTGTGTCAGTATGTATGTAGCAGAGCTATTTTGAATAGCAATGTAGAAGAGGTGTGTGTGTGTGTGTGTGTGTGTGGATATGTTTATGTAGCAGAGCTGTGTGTGTTTTGATGTGGTAAAGCTGAGTGTGTCTGATGCAGCAGAGCTGTGTATGTGTGGGTATAATGTACTATAATGGAGAGTGTTATGCTGCGTTTACACAGAACGATTATCGTTCGAATTTGCACGATAACGATCAAATTCGAATGATAATCGTACGTGTAAACGCAGCAAACGATTAAACGACGAGCGAGAAATCGTTCATTTTGATCTTTGAACATGTTCTTAAATCATTGTTCGCAAAAAATTTGCAGATCGTTTGCCGATTTTACCTATGTGCGAAATAGGCTTAAGCGATCGCAAAACGATTGCAAAACGAATTTTCCGTACGATATATCGTTTCGTCTAAACGCTGATCGTTAAAAAAAAAAATTGTTACTTCGAATTCGTTAAACGTTCGATCGGGCGAATTATTGTTCCGTGTAAACGCAGCATTAAACATTTTAATCAACTTCAATCAACCACCAGGGAAGTTTAATTAGCATGAAATCTATCTATCTATCTATCTATCTATCTATCTATCTATCTATCTATCTCCTATCTATCTATCTATCTATCTATCTATCTATCTATCTCCTATCTATCTATCTATCTATCTATCTATCTATCTATCTCCTATCTATCTATCTATCTATCTATCTATCTATCTATCTATCTATCTATCTATTATCTATCTATCTATCTATCTATCTCCTATCTATCTATCTATCTATCTATCTATCTATCTCCTATCTATCTATCTATCTCCTATCTATCTATCTATCTATCTATCTATCTATCTATCTATCTATATTAACTTTTTGCAGTTGCTTAAATTAGGGGTCTGTTTTATAGTCAGATGTATCTTATTTAGGAAAAAATATAGTATATTTTTGTTATATAGATTCTGTCTCTCACAGTTGATGTGTATCTTCGATAAAAGTTATAGACCTCTTTATTCTTTGCAACATCAACAGTGTATCAAATACTTATTTTCCCCACTGCACATTCTACATGTAGCTTTTCATATTTATTGCCATTGTTCTGATGTGTCTGATCTAATATCTTAGAGGGCATATTCTGTCGTCAGGACAAAAACATTTATCTACAAGAATCTACAATAAGATTCCTGCTATTATTTTTTACCATGTCAATGCTGTTTACAGAACAGCTACTGTATGTCAGCGCTAACATGTAAGGCTACATTCACAACTATTGTGTGGACTAGGTCACTTAAACACCTTTTTGTCATCTCAGCATATGCCCTGCTATTCCCCAAGGGTTGAATTGACTAAATATTTTAAGGTGCTTGAAAGTTTGTAAACTCTTCAGAATTTTCTATGGTTCTACCTAAATTTGACCTAAAACTACAACAGATTTTCACATAAATCCTAAATAACAATAAAGAGAACCAATATTCAATATTAGATATTTTTGAGTGGCAAAGATGAATGACTCTTTAGGCCATGGATCTCCAAACTGTGGCCCTCCAGCTGTTGCAAAACCACAATTCCCATCATACCTAGACAGCTAAAGCTTTGGATTTGGCTGTCCAGGCATGATGGGAAATATAGTAGTGCAACAGCTGGAGGGCCGCAGTTTGGAGACCCATGCTTTAGGTTATCGCAGGCGTTTTGTTTTTTTTTTTTGCTTTTTTTGTATAATTAGAACCTAAATTTTTTGCTGTGTGGGCTTAGCAATGTGATCAGCATTGCTAGGCCTAATTAGATTGTTCATGACAAAGACGGTTGCTAAACACAACCTTAGAATTAGCTGATAATTTAAAGGTCCCCTAGGCATTCAGATGGCACCTAGTCAGTGTTGGACTTGGGTACCTTGGGCCCACCAGGGAATTTGATTCTAGGCGCCCACCATACATATACCAGATATAACCAGATCCAAACATTTCCCATCACTATAATGACTTTGCAAAGAGCTGTGTATGTGACCAGCGATGTTAGCTCCCTGCTAGTAACTTGTCAGTAACTCTATGCAAACAGCATAATGTGCTACTTAAAGTGACTCTTTACCCACAATCTGCCCACCCCAAACCGATTGTACCTTCAGATAGCTGCTTTTAATCCAAGATCTGTCCTGGGGTCCGTTCGGCAGGTGATGCAGTTATTGTCCTAAAAAACAACTTTTAAACTTTGTCAAACTGGCGTGGCCTAGAGTGTCTGTGCATTAGGCTGGCACAACCTCTCTGTTCCTCCTCCCCATCCTCATCATCATTTGGAATGCCCCAAGCAGGTATTCTCCTATTCATCAGCTATGTGAATACTGCACATGGACTGGATGGTTAAGGCACCTGTGCAATGTTCACTGCAGAGGAATAGGAAAAATCCTGCGAGTGGCATTCCTAATGATGCGGGGGAAGGGAGAAGGGATGGAGGGGTGGTGCAAGGTTAGGGCACAGATAGTCTAGGCCACGGCAGTTTGACACAGGGCTCCAAGTTTAAAAGTTGTTTGTTAGGACAATAACTGCATCCCCTGCCGAACGGACCCCAGGACAGATGTTGGATTAAAAGCAGCTATTCCACAGTACAACTGGTTTGGGGGGGGGCAGATTGTGGGTACAGAGTCGCTTTAAGTTTCTTGAAAGGAGAAGTTTCATGAAACTAACCAATCTCAGACAAGCAGTTGGGTATAAGAACATAATAAAGAAAGGATACTTACCAGCCCTTGCGCCCCTGTAGCGCTTCCTTAACGTATTTGGCAGGCTCCGGCCTGCTGCAACTCCTCCAGCTGAAAGATCACAGATCAGTTGATTGTTGAACTAGGGGGGGACACTGCTGCAGTCACTCATGGTAACTGGAGAAGCCAGCACCATGGCGTACACTCAGGGACGTAGCTAGGATTCACGGGCCCCCATAGCAAAGAATTTTAAGGGGCCCCCTCCCCTAAGCACAACACAAAACACTGCGTATATATGTGTGTGTGTGTATATATATATATATATATATATATATATATACATATATATATATATATATGTATATATATATATATGCTTTACTGTTGGTGCACTGATAACCCCTGACCTCTGCAAGGGGCTCTGCATATTTTCCTTTCCTACTTGCCAGCTGGAGAACAGAGGTCAGGGGTTATTAGAGCAGAGAAGCAGAGATCTTTGTCTTATGCTTGTTAACCCTTTTTTGTGTTGCAGCATGTAAGTAAACATTGGGTCACTTACACACTACAGTACGTAAGGGTTTAAGCAGAAGAACATATGCTTTTACCTTCTCCCCCAGGCCCCCCTTCTGTATGGGCCCCATAGCAACTGCCTACCCTGCCTCTATGGTATCTACGCCCATGCGTACACTGAACCCATCAGAAAATGACTTTAAGCAGCTGTGGGAGAGACCAGAGAGTGGCGCTACAGAGGCACAGGAACTGGTAATTTTAATTTCTTTATTATACTTTATTATTAGAGATGAGCGAACTGGGTTCAGGTTCGAGTCCATCTGAACCCGAACGATCGGCATTTGATTAGTGGGGGCTGCTGAAGTTGGATAAAGCTCCAATGACTATATCCATGTTTTCCACATAGCCTTAGGGCTTTATCCAACTTCAGCAGCCACAGCTAATCACATGCCGAAAGTTGGGGTTCGAATCGACTCGAGCATGCTTTGCTCATCTCTTTTTATTATCAATCCACACACCTGCCTGTCATTTGTTAGTTTTATCTTTTAAAGGGAATCTGTCAGCTGTAATTCATGTTCCAAACTGCTGACACTGTTAGTTAACTGATAGGTCAAGAAAACACATGGTACCTTAATTATATTTGTCTGTGCTTCCATAGCATAGAAAATGCTTTTATTCTCTGGTACAAAGAGGCTTTTCCAAGCTTCTGAATAACTGCAAGATGCATAGCTGCTAGCTGGGCTGCCTCTTATCTTCTCCCTCCCTGCTTAATTGACACTAGGAGTCCCCAGCAGGTTTAGGGAAGTGTACATACATATTACATACAAATATGCACAATACATACACATATCATACACACATGTAAAAAATACACATACCTATATGCATACATAGTACACAAATGCATGATATGTATGTACATGGGAGTCTTTGACTCCTCCCCAAACATGTGACCCATCACATGCTGATAACATCATGGAAGGACCTACATGGTCTTGTGGCCAGATATGTTGTTCCTGTTGGTCCTGATAGTGGTTGTTGTAGGAAGCTGGATATGATGAACACATCACATCCAGCTTCCTCCGCTACCAAGCAATGATCTCATAGGTCAGTGTCAAGCAGGAGAAGGGAGAGGACTGTACAGCTATGGCTGCACAGATCTCTCAGTGGTTGGACACAACAATAAATCAGCTCTTCACCTGTTAACCTAGGAAACAGGGCAGTCTGATACTGTTGGGTGGCCCTGACTATGACCTCTAACCCCTTCCACCATCACACATTCTGGGCCTTAATGCCCGAGGCATTGACATAACTACATGAGAGTTTACGTCTTGTGGGACAAGTTGTACTTTTTAGAATATTTATGACCTTTTTTTTAACAGTTTTTTTGGAAGATAAATTAGCAAAATACAGGAATGATATTTTTTTTGCAGCGTTTCTTATGCTGGATTACAAATAAAATAATGGCATTGTTCAGGTCATAATGGATGCAGTGTTCCTGGTAGATACAGTGAAGGACCAGCTGTCATGTTAACAGCTGAGCTCCAATGATCCCTGCATGGCCTTATTCTAGGCCTGCAACAAAAAGGCCTACATAAGGACCCTAAATAACTGCTGTGAAAAAGCATATTGGTGGTCACTAAGAGGTTAAGCTGCAGGGACTTATTAGCAACATATTTTCTTGCTTAAAAGGGCAACTTATAGCCTGTAGGTCTCAACTCCCCCTCTATTGACTCCCATATCTTTATGCCTTAACATGTTACATGGACATCTAACCACAAGGTGGCAGTATTTCAGTTACAAACTGACACTATGGCATATTTATAGTAGACTGGATCATGGGCAAGTCTAACTTTTTTTGTTTGATTAGGTTCTTGTCATCTACTTTTAGGGCTTGTGTTAAATAGTGATGAAGTTTAAGGTAAAAGGTATACAGAAAAATAGCCTGGTACAGTCTATTTAACTCTAAGGGCACGCAGCGATATATGCTACCATTGCTTTTTTCTGTATATTAATGCATAAAAGTGACAGTGCCAGTTATAGGTGTAAAGAAGAACTAAAACTTAGGTGACAATTTAACATTCAGGCCTTCCTCATACTGTTTGAGATACTAAACATCACAACAGAGGTCTGGAATACCAACTAAATACATATAGATGTACAGTATATATGCTATGTTACACTGCCCTCTGCTGTTCTCTTACATGCACTGCATATTTACATTTAAATTGTCTAAATTACGTACAGTGTTTTCACACTGCTGTCACATCCTTGGTCACTAGTATAAGTACTGGAAATGCAGCTCATGTAGTTACTCCACACCTGGGCTATAGGGTTCTATACTGAAGTCAAGGAAAACAACTTGGCTACCATATCTTGCCCCATGTTTGAATAAAGCAGTGTTTAAGCAAGCACTGATAATGTACTTAATCTATGGGATTCCTTATCCAATAATTGCATTTTCAGCTTCAGGGGCCTTAAAGACTGATGCAGTAATATTTAGAGAAGAGTGAACTTACAGTAAGTTCGGGTTTGCTTGAACCTGAGCTATGAGCATTTGACTCCCACTACCTGTAGAAGATGGATGCAGCACTAGGACATCCTTGAAAACATGTATACAGCCATAGTTTGTTACTGGTGGAGAAGTACTTATTGCTGCACTTATGTGCTGGTGGAGAAGTTGTTACTGCTGCACTTTGGTGCTGGTTTGTCACTGGTGGAGAAGTTTATTATTGCTGCATTGTGGTGTTTATTTGTAGCTGGAGCAGAGGTGTTGGTTTGTTGCTGCTAGGGCATTTTATGTCCAATTTGAGGTGATATTTGGTTAGGTTCAGTCTACATATATAAGTTGCATCCATTTCAGTTTTTTTTTTTTTTTGTAAGAAACTGACCACAAAAGATGTCTAAACTGATGCCAAAAAGTCATCAGTTGTCATCAGATTTTCTATCCTTTTTTTAAATAAAAAAAAAAACATCACTTGCATCAGTTGCATCAGTTTTATCCTATACAGCATTACAGAGGGCCATCTATATAAGGGGCAGCAGCACATTATACCATCTACTTTAGGGGTACACCTCACAGGGGGCCATCCACTATAGGGTCAGCTACTATAGAACCAGAGCAGGCAAGCTACTATAGGGGTAGAAAACTCACATCGGAGGCCTCTACTGTGGGCAGCAGGACATGGGGACATCTCCTATAGGGTACTGCACATGTATAGAGGAGCCAGTGTGCTGCCCCTCCTTTAAGGGGCCACTCTGCTGCAGGGCCGGGGTCACAAGGGTTAATGGGGAGGGCAAATGACTACATATATTGTTGGGGACATCTTCCCCTCCTTGAAGCGCGGGAGGCAAAAGCCGGACAAGGCATAATGTCGCCGTCTGTACCTGGTGATGCCTCCAGCGCTCCATACACTGTGGTGCCAGATAGCCTAGCAGGCCGCACATCAGAATGCTTCTTGCAGCGTTCTGATGTGCGGCCAGCTAGGCTATCCGGCGCGCACTGTAAGGCAGTCTGGCGGCAGTATTGTGAGAACACATCATCCGAACTGTTCCATTGAAGCAATGGGAGCAGTTCAGAGATGCTTTTTCTTCCAGCTTTTCTACTGCACTGGAGGGAAATGCAGCTAGATCGCCGCACCTATGTAAACTAGGCCTTAATATAGACGCTGCAATGTACGGTATAATAATAATATTATTCATTTGTATAGTGCCAACAGATTCCGCATTGCAACAGACTTTGCATCGCAGAATGGTAGTATATGTTTGTCGGTAAGGCTTTGGTATTAACATTGATTGCCGGAAGAGGGCCAAATTGAATAAGTTTGAGAAAAATTACTTTAGAAGGTGCTGGTAACCTTGGTTTATTTATGAACTTTTGAGTTAATCTACAATACTCTCCATTGTCTTATTCATTTACCTTTTCCTAAAGATTAGATGTGTTATAGATTGGTACATGAGTGACAGGAATACAATGAAAGCCATTATCTCCAAGCATACACTGCAGAAAGATAGCGCCACAGTTTTAATTATCATCATTCTTTAACCAGCCATCATTGTAACTCGCTCTGCATAGTCGCTATATAAATTGTAGGAAAACTCTGTACAAATGAGTTTAGCACTTGACAGACCATATAAAACTATTTTCAATTATCTCATCATTCCTTCAGGTCTTTTATGCCCTTTAACCCTTTAAAGTGTAATTTAAAGTGTAACTTTTCACAAATTAATCAGTACCAATAGTACAAGCAATTTTAAGCAACTCTGTAATGTGTTTTATTAGGCAAAAATTTCCTTCTGTACTCAAAATGCTGTTCTCCTACCTCCCCCCTCACTTCAGAAGAAGCAGCTTTTCTGTGTCCATTATGGTCTATGGAGGGGGGAGGGGCCAAGGGGGGGGGTGAGTGAGCACAGAGAGGAGAAAAGGCAGCCCTGCATAACACAACATGCTGCAATCTTATCAAGTTCCCAGACCTGCACTGACCTTTTTTGAACTGTGAATCCAGCGTTTTATGTGCCCAGTCTTCAAACTGCACAACTGTTTTTCTGTAGTGATGAGTGAACATGTTCGTTAACGTCCGTATGTTCGTACAAACATGACGATAATTGTTTGTGTTTGCTGATCACAAAAAAATTGTTCTGTGATCAGAATGGTTATAATGCCCATTTTCGAACATATTTAAACATGGGAATGCTTATCTCACGATGTACACAACTGCACAATTTACACTTTGCACCTGATAATCTGTGCGTAGACCGGAACGTACGCTTCTACTGTACCTTTGTTATTTGTTCATGAATGTTCGGCCTTCTAAATGCTCGTGTATCTGGGGAGATTGGGAGACATAGCAGTTGGGCAACACTTATTAAAAGTGTATGATCACCTTTATTTGTTGAGCCCCATAACAGATGCTGTTCTCACTGTCTTGTAGCCACTATGTTGTATTTGTGCAGTTGTTACTTTTAATGGATCATTAAGCCAACAAAATGAACCTCATAAACTCCTATAAATAGTAGAACCTTTGCCCATTTCTAGTTAATAGATGTAATCTCAGCGGCTTCCCTCATCTATAATACAATATATTTGTAGTAACGTCTTGGCGGATACATTCTCCCTATTTAATACGGCAGCTTTATGACTTGCATTGACAAATGCCTCGTACGGTATACTTTAACATTGCCTTTCCATGGCAGAAAGATGCAGTCATCCACTCAAGTGAATATAACAAGGCCCAGAGTGCAGACAGTTTCCGCTATCATTCTGAAAATAGAAGATTATTTTAATAGAACTCATGAAACAACGTGTCTAATACACAAAGACCCTCAATTTGTAATGTGCATTGTGCTGTGATGTTACTGTAAGAAGAGCCGTCCCCGTACAGTATACATTATACTTCTCTACAGTATCCCCTGTAAGACGCTTAAGGGATCAACACACATGGCTGTTTCCTCATTGCTCTTTTATCTGTGTAGGTTTATTCTGTCTATGGAGTCTCATAAGATTTTTTCCTATTATTATGTATCTAATATGGAGGATAAGAAATACAGTTTTTGGATAACACCACTTGCCTATGGGGGCATGCTGTGCAGTAGATTGATAGCATATTATAATATGTCATGTCATGATGTTTTAAATTGGAGGGATCTATATAAGATAACATTTGTTAAAAATATAATATAGCATATGTTCCACACTATGAGGGACATTTATTAAAGGTTATTCCACTGAAACATAACTTTTTATATGTTGCTGCCCATGGTGAGGCTAACAATTCCTTCCATACTTTTTATTATCTATTCAGTCTCCTTCTCTCAGTTCTGAAGACACAAATATCTGTGAGTGAGCCTTTCTCTCCATCTCCCCCTCCTCCCCCTTCTCTTCTGAGACAGCTGATGTAAACTGATGTAAAGTCCCTGACTGGCTTTATCTGCAACATTGTAGATTCTTTGTAATGCTGGTAGGGTTATTCTGAGGTCAAGTTGCTAATGAACTCACTGTGATAAATCTTCCCGACATTACAAAGAAGCTACAATATTGCAGATAAAGAGAATGAGGGACCTGTTTACATCACGTGTCTCAGAAGGGAGGGGGAAGGAGGGGGAGACAGCGAGAAAAGCTCACACACAGATTTTTGTGTTTTCAGCAGAAAGCAGCAGCTGAGAACTGGGGGAAGGAGACTGAATAGATAATAAGAAGTATGGAAGCAATTGTTAGTCTCACCATGGGCAGCAACATATCAAAAGTTATAGATTCACACAAGATGTGTATGCTGGCACTGTCCCCAGTTTTAGGAAACCAAGCTTGGACCTCACCGTGACTCTCCCTTGGTTTGTGTAACTCTACCGTAGGTGGTGCTCAGCTTGAGGCAACAGTCCAGTAAAGTCTTTGCACAAAAGGATAAGATGAAGTGCGGCAGCTCATCAGAATCGGTAAAAGAAGCTTTAATTGGACATAAAAGGCATGAATAGCAGGTACTATCCACAAATAAACAGAGCGACGGCCGTTTCACGTATAAAACACTTATTCTCGGCTCCTTATTATGTTATGTTTGAATGGAATACCCCTTTAAGTCTGGCGTTTTTTGCGAGGTTGATCACATTTATTTAGGCCCGCAATACCTCTACATAAATCCCATGCGCACCTGAGCCCCTCCATGTGCACACATAGTGAAACCTATGCCAACTAAGAGCTGGAGTAGGTTTCCTTAATGTTTGTGAATAGATTTATGTGCAAGTGGGCTCTCCACCAAAAATGTGCTGAGTACAGATAGGTATCTACTTATATAGATAGATGACTGCCGGGTTCTAACTATTATATGTACATATGAGTTCCCACTTGCAGGATACTTTTATTCTCACAAAAGCCTTGACATGGAGATCAGTAGTATAGAGTAAAGAGCCAAAAGTCTCAAGACTTACATTAAAAATGAAAAGGAAAATGACATGTGTGAATACCTCAGCAAGTAATAGGTGAAGAAGCCTGGAACTGGAACATGGCCGCCATCTCGGAAGTCAATGTTTCCATTGGGAGGGTGGTCATATCAAGGAAGACCAGAATTGTCTTAGAAATCAACTGACATAATCAAATCTGCAATACTTATTGAGGTTCAAAGGTTATCAAATGCAGAAAGAAGTTGCCTCCAGCTCTTTGTCACCAATCTGATAGATCAGAATCTGGCAGGAGAAGGGAGAGGACTGTCCAAATATTAGTCCATGCACACTTCTTACAGTGAACTGGCACATCCCTGAATCAACGATTCACCCGATAAATATAATTTTCCTATACTGGAGTTCCCCTTTAAAATGTTAGATTACATGTCAGATTTTCAGCAGAGCTGTTAGAGAAGTTAAAGCTCTTGGTAAAAGCCTTTCATTGTCACAGCAGTTGTTTGTTAAGATCATAGGCTTCCTAATATGATTTTGTAACATGTATCTATGACATATCGAATCATCCTGCTTCATGATATAATGATACACTTTGTGCCTCATTTGTGTTAGAGTCAATGCTGGGATGCTATACCAGATATTACAGCCGCAAGCTGCTAGGGCAATTTATCTAAACAGCTGAGATGACTCAACACAGAAATCAATAAATTGATCCCTGTATAAACTATTTAATATATATCATAGTAAGTAACAGGCACATTTCCAAATCTATAGAGACTTTGTGAAGTTTTTTGTTAAAGGTACAGCTATAAAAATACATACATGCTCAGTATGTGGATGATATTATTATTATGTGTATGCCATAGGATTTTCATTGTACTGTAACTTGGTTAAACAATAGAGATGAGTAAACCTCAAGCACCTCAAACCCGAGTGTGTGGCACTTGATTACCTGTGGCTGAAGAAGTTGGAGGATGCCTGGAAAACATGGATACAGCCATAGGCTATGTTCACACTACGTAAGTTTCGTAATAATCACGGCCGTTGTTGCCGATTTTCAACAACGGCCGTTATTAATACGAAACTTACATAGTGTTGCCATCCATGGAATCGTGGCCAGGGTGAATACACATTGTATACATTACGGCCAGGATCTCTAGCGGCACCACAAAAAACTGACATGTCAGTTTTCTGTGGCCACTATTCATTGAAACATGTCAGTTCACACAATGGAGCGTGCGGCTCCAGCAGCACGTTCCAATGTGTGCAGCGGCAAATTGGGATGCAGGTACGCACGGATGCACCCGCGCCCCAATTAATCAGAAGTGAAGATTATCCGTCTGGTACTGCAGTAATTGCATTAGGTGACTATCATGTGTTTATACCTCTATAACCGCTGCTGGTCAACCAACAAGAGAATATTGCCAAGGTTTTTAATTGGATCAGTGTAGTTGGCTATCTTTGGCAGTCCCATAGAGTATGAATGGAGCGGCAATAAGCAAATTCAGCTCCCTCTCCAGTCAAATCTGCTGCGGATCCGCAGCGGATTTGACAGTGCGTATTTAATGCTGTGTTCATTCATTTGCTTAAATCTGCTGCGGATCTGCTGCGGATCCGCAGCGGATTTTCTGCTGCGATACGGTAGGTGTGAAGGCACCCTAAAGAAAGCTTTATTATAACCCCCACAATCCTAGACTTATTGTAGTTTCCATAATGCCAGTTTCAAACAAAATCACAACATACTTACCTGTTCTATTCTCCTCCCTGACCAGTAGTGCCGCTTGTGGATGGATATTTTAAAGTTTACGCAGCTTTTTCTGGTGATATCACCTACTGTAGCTTGATATCAGTGGCTACAGAGTCAAAATTTATCCAACGTGTTACAAAGGCTAAGCGCCCTTCATCCTCATTTTATGTTATTCACTAGATGATCCTGTCTTAAAGTGTCACTTTCTTTATAATTTTCTAAATCTAAATCATCAGTAGATGTGATATAAAGCAAGTTTGCCATACACATTCATTATTTGTTTTTTTTGTTGTAATCATGCTGTAAAGCAAAGCTGTACTTACCAGAAATCCAGGTCCAGTCTCCAGAAGGCAGATCTGCTGGTTAAAAAAACACAGGAATTCCAGCCAGTACAGAGAGTCACGGCTCAATGTGTCCATCAGTCACATAATTGCCTTCTCTCTGTGAGCGCTCAGATGGCCTGGGATACACTGGACTTCCTGTTTTCTGACTGTTTCCTGTTTTTTGAGGGAAAAAAAATGCCAGAAAACAGGAAGTGCTGTGTTTTCGATGATAACTAAAAAAATAATAATGAATATAAATTGCAAACTTGCTTTATATCATATCTTCTGTTGTAGATTTATAAAGTTATAACGTCAGCGACACTTTAATGCAGGGGCCAGAATATAATAATGCATCGGCTTTTACGGGATGTGAATAACTAACTTTCCTGCACCCCTATACCTTTTCCCAGAAAGTGAGCAGTAAACAGACTCACAGGGACCAGGATTTATTGAAAGAGTAGTAGATGCTGGGGTAACAATCAAAAGAGTCACAGTTATGCCTACTATAAGGACTGTTTCTATGTTTCCTCAGGCTTTTAAATGGCAACGGTATAATATTCCCCACTACTGCATTGCTACATAACTAAGCAAACCATTACCCGTCATGAAGCTTTATGGAGTACGTCACTTTCAGTTTCTAAAACTATTATTACAAGAGATAAGTGTCACGGCCGCGGCGGCGTCCCGTGTTCCAGGCCGCCGCCGCGACCTCCTCCTGCCCCATGCAGCCGCCGGGGTCCTTGTGCAGGGACCCGGCGCTGCTGCTAGTTCGGCCCCTGGGGGCGCCTCACCTCTCCTCCGCTCCTGTCTCCGTCTGTGCCGGCTGGCGCGCGCGTCCCCGCCTCCTAGGGCGCGCGCGCCGGCTGTCTCAGATTTAAAGGGCCAGTCCGCCCTTAATTGGTTAGTTGCACCAATCACTCCCTATAAATTCCAGCATGCCCTGTCCCTTGTGTTGGAGCCTCTACATGCTTCCCATAGCGTTTGGCCCAGCCCCCTGTTGTTCCTGTTTCCTATCCGCTACCTGGTCCCTAGTCCTGGTTCCTGATTCCTATCCGCTACCTGGTCCCTAGTCCTTGTTCCTGGTTCCTGCTCCCCTGTCACTTCATTGCGCCTGTGTTCAGCCTGTCACCTGCGGTTACGCCTACAGACCTCTGCCAGCACCATCTCCTGCCTACTGCTCCTGCCACGCCTCGCCTGCCGTCACTGGCAACCAAGCCAGGGGTAGCGACCTGGGGGTCGCCTGCCGCAGCAAGTCCATCCCGCCTTGCGGCGGGCTCTGGTGAAAACCAGCGGCCCCTTAGACTCCGCTCCCTGGTGAGGTTAGTGCCATCGCTGGTGACGGTCCAGTGGATCCACTACTCCAGGCGTTACAGTAGGCTCCAACCATGGATCCCGGCGAGGTGCCTGATATCCGTGACATAGCTCGAGTGGTCGCCCAACAGGCGCAACAAATCCAGCAACAGTCGCAGCAGATCCAGCAACTCACTGCCACCTTACAGCAGCATACTACAGCCCAGCGCACACCACCTCCTGCTGCTTTTTCTACACTCCGACTGGCTCTCCCAAGCAAATACTCTGGTGACTCCAAGTTGTGCAGAGGATTCCTGACTCAGTGCACCATGCATATTGAACTTTTAAGTAGTCAGTTTCCCACCGAGCGCTCTAAAGTGGCTTTCATCATCAGCCTATTGGAGGGTAGAGCTCTGGCCTGGGCCACGCCGCTGTGGGACCGAGATGATCCTGTTGCTGCCAATCTCCGAACCTTCCTAGTCGAGTTTCGCTCCGTCTTTGAGGAACCTGCCCGTGCCTCTTAAGCTGAAACTGCTCTCCTCAACCTCACTCAAGGGAGCTCCTCTGTTGGTGACTACGCCATCCAGTTCCGCACCCTGGCGGCAGAATTAGACTGGAATGAGGCCGCTCTAATAGCCACCTTCAAGAGGGGCCTGTCCAGTCGGGTGAGAGACGTGCTTTCCGCCCGAGACCTACCTACCTCCCTGAACGAACTCATCCTACTGGCCACCAGGGTCGATACTCGTTTTTCTGAGAGAGAGGAGGAGGTCTGGCATGAACGGCGACTAGGCCTGTCCCGTCGCCATCACCAGCTGGCGCCGGTCTTCCAGAATCCTGACGTTCCGGAGTCCCAGTCGACTCCTGAGATTCCTATGCAGGTGGAACGGGCTCACCTGACGCCTGATGAAAGACTTCGTCGTCTGGAGCTGAATCTCTGCCTCTACTGCGGTGGTTCGGATCACTTTCGGCTGAGATGTCCCCAACGTCCTCAAGCGTCCGGGAAACTCCAGCACCTAGGTCCGGTGGGAGAGGTCTCCCTGAGTGTGAATGCCACCTCTCCAAGTTTGTCTGTGCCAGTTTCCATCCAGACACCCTCAGGACAAACTCACCAGACTACTGCCTTTCTCGATTCTGGGTCAGCAGGCAATTTTATTGCAGCTACATTGGTCCAGAGATGGCGGCTACCCGTGACCCCACTAGCCAGACCCCTGACTATCTCCTCAGTCACGGGCGAGATTCTTACCGACCATGTGCACTACCAGACCGCACCTCTAGTCCTCCAGGTGGGCACTTCACATCTGGAAAAGATCTCCTTCTACGTCCTGCCCCATTCTTCTTCCACCATCCTCCTGGGACTCCCTTGGCTGCAATTACATGCCCCTAAACTGGACTGGAGAACCGGGAAGATTCTCAGTTGGGGTCAGGACTGTTCCAACCAGTGTCTGAGGTCACCTCAGCCCAAGCACTCTATGTTGTCACCCGAGCCCGCCAAGCCTTTGTCCGGCCTACCGGCGGAATACCAAGATTTGCCTGATGCCTCCTTCTGCAGGCAAAAAAGAGGGGGAGGCCAAAGGGGGGGGGGGTACTGTCACGGCCGCGGCGGCATCCCGTGTTTTGGGCCGCCGCCGCGACCTCCTCCTGCCCCATGCAGCCGCCGGGGTCCTTGTGCAGGGACCCGGCGCTGCTGCTAGTTCGGCCCCTGGGGGCGCCTCACCTCTCCTCCGCTCCTGTCTCCGTCTGTGCCGGCCGGCGCGCGCGTCCCCGCCTCCTAGGGCGCGCGCGCCGGCTGTTTCAGATTTAAAGGGCCAGTCCGCCCTTAATTGGTTAGTTGCACCAATCACTCCCTATAAATTCCAACATGCCCTGTCCCTTGTGTTGGAGCCTCTACATGCTTCCCATAGCGTTTGGCCCAGCCCCCTGTTGTTCCTGTTTCCTATCCGCTACCTGGTCCCTAGTCCTTGTTCCTGGTTCCTGCTCCCCTGTCACTTCATTGCGCCTGTGTTCAGCCTGTCACCTGCGGTTACGCCTACAGACCTCTGCCAGCACCATCTCCTGCCTACTGCTCCTGCCACGCCTCGCCTACCGTCACTGGCAACCAAGAATGGGGGCCGACAGATTTTGGAATTATTTTATAATTAAGTGTTCTGTCACTATTAGGTGGCTTTAGCAAAAGCTTGAGGAGAGAAGGGTGGACAGTTTCTCGGCTGAGTGACAGTGTGTGTGACAGCGTGTGTCTGTGAGTCTGTGTGTGTGTGTGTGTGGGGGGGGGGGGGGGGGGGGGGGGAGGGAACAGTTTCTCTCCCTTTAGTGTAAGGGTCAGGAATAGTCAGTGTTTAGGATTATTGCACAGTTCACAATTCCAGGGTCTATGAACTACAGTGCCCAGCAGAACATGTCCTTAAATGCTTTCTTGCTTTGGGCCACCACAGTTCTTTATATATTGTATGCTTCTTTCAGGCCACCACCGTTCTTTATATATTGTATGCTTCTTTCAGGCCACCACCGTTCTTTATATATGCTTCTTTCAGGCCACCACAGTTCTTTATATATTGTATGCTTCTTTCAGGCCACCACAGTTCTTTGTATTACTTGTAAGCACACTGCAGCAGCTTACTGCTCTCTGTTTCTTTATCTTGCAGCTCCCACATTTCCTGTCTTCTTCACTTCCTGTCACCTTACTTCCTGTTACTTCACTTCCTGTCTCTCCTCTGCGGGTGTTGCTAGTAGATACAACCTTCGCAAAAGCCTGTACTCCAAGTGTAAGTGGTGATGTAGTTGTACCTGAGTTTTACCACTAGATGTTGCTAGTATGTATATTGTATACTTTGTATGTGTTGCACAGCTGTAGTACATAAGGGGTTATTGTTGTTTGTGGTTTGTGCACCAATGAGAGCTCTTACCTCTTCTCTACCTATCTCTTTTTTTCCTTTCATCTCTTACACTCTCTTCTCATCCACTTACAGCAGGTATTACATACTCTGTAGAAGGTAGTCACATGGGGAGAGGAAGTGTTAGTGAGTCTGTCACGTTGCTGAGCAGAGAGGACGCAAGCCAGAACGGTCCCTACAGCAGTCAAGTTGGGCCCTGGCTTATGCCAGGTGCCCTGTTAGAGGACAAGTCCAGTGTAATCTAAGCTTTGGTAGTCTACAGATGCACATGGGAAGCAAGGACACTCTCTTCATGAAAGCAGCACTTCTACACACTATGCAGTGCTAGACACTCTCAGAGAGGACAAGTCAGGGATGCCTGACACTGGTGGGCACTAGGTGGCGCAGAAACCAAAGAGTCAAAACACAGGCACAAGTATTCTCTTTATCCTTAAGTCTACTATTCTAACTCTAAAGTTCAGGCATAGCACAGTACTACATTGGGTAGTGACTCTCTCGACATCCTCGACATCCTCCTCTCTACTTCTTCTCCTCTCTGAACTTACTTTACTCCTCAGCAAGCAACCAAGCCAGCATGGCTATTCTACCTCTCAAGCTCTCAGCACAAGTCTTGTCAGTCAAGTCCCAAAGTTTATTATGAAGTCAGAAGTCTATTGTATACCACTGTATCAAGTATTACTGCAGTAAAGAAGAGTTTATTTATAGTAACGGGACCCAGTGATTCTTATCTAGCACCTACACAGTAACCGCACCTTCCTTGGGTCATCTCCCCTTTCTGTGGGTGGCTGTACCAATAGTCCGGGTGGGTCACAACTCCACTCTGGACCACCGTGATAAGCGCCCGAGGGACCCCCTCACATCCCTGCAGGTTAGCAACCACAGGGGAAAGGGTATAGCTAGCCTATCTAAAATAAAAACGTGTGCCATTATACCTGGCATCACAACAACATAACACCTGGCTAAGCTATTCCCCGACCAACCACCACTGTAGTGGAGTCACACTTCACCAACTGGCAAATGACCGGTCAAGCCTCACAGCAGTGCACCACACCTTACTCACCAGTACCCAGACCCAGCCCATTGCTGCTGAATGACATGCCCACTATTGCTAATGTTCACGCTTACTATCACTAATTGTCACGCCCACTTATGCCAATGGCCACACCCACCAACGATCTGCTGAGGTCTAAAGGATTCAATCAGACAACAAACCGCCATTTTCCCACTCATCAGCTGATCGTTGGCACTTACACAGGCCGATTATTGGCAAACCCTTATTGCCGATAATCGTCCCATGTAAAAAGTCCTTTAGTCTAAAGGCCCTATTCCACAGAACGATTACCGTTCATAAACTCGCTCCAATGACCGCTTGTTAACGATAATCGTTCCGTGCAATAGCTGTAAACGAGTGAACGACAACTGCAAAATCGTTGGTGAGTCGTTCAAAATAGTTTTTCAGCATGTCGAAAAAAAATCGTTGGTCTTTGAAAGATAATTCGCTAATCGGTTCGTAAAATTAGAAATCTTTCAGTCGTTTGTAAAAAGGTTTAAAAAAAGTAGGTGTGTCGTACGGTCATGGTCACCCCGGCGAACGTTTTAAACGACCATGTAACGACCACAAAATAATGGTTACACTACATATATCGTTCACGTTCCCACGTGTGTTATGAGTTATCATTCACTAAAAAAAATTGTTTACTGATTGTTAACGAGCGGTCTTTGGAGCGAGTTTATGAACGATAATCGTGTTGAATCATTTTTTAATCCTGTTGAATCATTGTGAAGCTATGCCTTATTTTTTTCTCCCTAGGCATCATTTTTCTCTGTATTATGTGTTCAAACATTGAGCAAAGCGTCTATCTTTCTTTTATAGCTGTATATTGTTGATAAAACATAATGCAATGCCTTTTCCTTAAGCGATTTACTCAGTTGCCCTATACTTCAGTAACTCACAAAGGAAAAATCCACTTGTTACCTTCCTGGAGAGGAAGATACTCTGTACAATATGTCTAAGTGTTATTGAGACAATAGAAAACAAGCATCCTACATGTGAGAGGAGGAGGAGGAGGAGGAGGAGGGGGAGGGGGAGGGTTGCTTCAGTTCTCATCATTTACCAAGATGAATAGTGTAGATGAAGAGTAATGTACTGTACATCACAGACAATAGCTATATTATGCAAAGTCTTCTATATAACTGTGGAGATTGATTCAGTAACATTACATTCAATGAGGGCTATTTCCAGGGATACAAGTCACCATACTTCTACCCACAAATACAGAGGTTAATGCCTTAATGATCCATGACGTTCATTTTCGTCACTGGGCCATTAATGGAGAATGGAGATGACTCCAACTAAAGCTACTCCATACCTGGCGGCACCATGCTGGCTTCAGCAGCTGAGGTTGCCTCTAAGGGCTCGTTCACACAGAGCAAAAGCAGCTGAAATTCCAGCCGTTAAAATAGGTGCAGAGCTAATTTCCATTGTGTTGAATGGAAATTCTGCTCTGCAGTTCACACGGTGGAATATCGGCACTGAACTAATCCGCTTTCCGCCAGAAGAATGAACATGTTCATTCTTCCGCTAGCGGAGGCCTATACAAACCAATGAGGCTCTGATTTTCAGTTTCAGCGCGGAATACGCGCGTATTCAGCGCGGAATACAAGCGTAATACAAGCGGAAATTACGCACTGAATCAGCGCGGAAATGGGGAAAAAAGGGGGGGAGGAGGATTCTAGTATGTATTCTGGTATAGTCTAGTTTACTCGCCAAATACTCGCTGAATTTCAGAGCTGAATGCATGCGGATTTAGCGCGGATTCCTTGAGTATTCCGCTCTGAATTTGTCAAGAGCTGATTACGAGCTGAACACTTTCCTAGCTGAATACGCAGGGATTCTGCCAGGGGCGTAGCTAGGATTCACGGGGCCCCATAGCAAAAATTTTTAAGGGCCCCCCTCCCCTATGCACAACATTAAGCATTGCGCACATATATATCTGCTTTGCTGCTGGTGCACCGATAACCGCTGACCTCTGCAAGGAGCTCTGCACATTTTCCTTTTCTACTTAATTGCCAGTGGGAGAACAGAGGTCAAAGGTTGTCAGTGCAGTGAAGTAGAGATCTCTGTCTTCTGCCTGTTAACTCTTTTTTTGTGTTTCAGCATGTAAGTAAACATTGGGTCACTTACACACTGCAGTACATAACGGGTTAAATAGAAGGACACTCGCTCTTACTTCTCCCCCGGGCCCCCCTCCTGCACGGGCGCCATAGCAACTGCCTACCCTGCCTCTATGGTAGCTACGCCACTGGATACTGCTTACATTCTGCTTATATTCTGCTCGGAATTCAGCGACAGTTGATTTCAGGCAGAAATATTTCCTCGCGTAATCCGCCCCTTTTTCTCTGTGTGAACGTAGCCTAATAGTTGGCATGGAGCTATTGTTATTTAACTATTTACATGCAACAATTATATGGCATTACTGCCTGTTATTGGTAGTGCAGTGGCTCTGATTCGCTCCCAATGGTAACTCACAGTAATCACAGGGAGGTGATCTAATGTTGATCAATAAACTAAACACATACTGCATTATTCTCTATAAGCAATAATGCTCATTTGTAAGGAGGAGAACAATAGCGTCCTTACATCAAAAAAATCTAATTACCCTCCAATTTTTTTAAATGGTAAAAAACAAATATAAGCATATCTGGTATAATTTTATCAAAACTAACCTCACAAAGCTCTACACTACCTTTATCCCTGCTCCAACAACTCTCCCTGATAGCTAACAGACTACAAGTGAATCAAGCATCAGGTAACCGAGGTCTATATGTACCCAGGTCACCTAATGCAGCTGGCCAATTACTGCTATGCCAGCAGCCAACATGGCTACAGCATAGCAGGGTGTGCTAGCCCCTTCTCCATATGTTTATTGGCTAATTAAAGCCACCAAACATGTGAGGAGGCCATTTTAATTTTTACTCCAGCACCACGTGATACTCAGTCAAGTGTCGCGCCCTTTTGAGTGCCCCAATGCTCGAGCGAATAGTGAGCTTAACCCCTTAAGGACCGGGCCTGAAATGGCCTTAAGGACCGGAGCAAATTTTATGAATATGACCTGTGTCACTTTATTCATTAATAACTTCGGGATGCTATTACCTATCCGGATGATTCTGAGACTGTTTTCTCATGACATATTGTACTTCACATTTCTAGTAAATTGGAGTCGATACTAATAACGAATCTTTATGAAAAAAAAAATAGCGTGAAAAATTGTGAAAAAATTCATTTTTCCAACTTTAAAACTTTTCTGCTTATACAGAAAATGGTTATACCACATAAATTATATATTAAATAGCATTAGCAACATGTCTACTTTATGTTGGCGGCATTTATTAAACTATCTTTCATTTTTTTTTAGACAATAGAAAGTGTGAAACATTAGCAGCAAATTTCCAAATTTTCAGTAAAATTTCAAAATCAGATATTTTTAGGGACCTGTTCAGGTTTAAAGTGTATTTGAGGGAACTGTGTGTTAGAAAGCCCCACAAAGCACCCCGTTTCAGAAACTGCACCCCCTAAACTCTGCAAAAGCACATCCAGAAAGTTTTTTAACCCTTTAGGGGAGTCACAGAAATAAAAGCTAAGTGTGTAAGAAATTTGAAAATTTTAATTTTCTGTGCAGAGATTTTATTGTAATCCAATATTTTTCATAATTATGAACCTATTACCAGAGAAATGCACCCCAATTTTTATTGCCCCGTTTCTGAAGTTTATAGAAATACCCCATATGTGGCCCTATTGCGCTATTTGACGCAACCACAAGCCTCAGATATAAGGGAGCGCCTAGTGAATTTCAACGCCTCCGTTATATTTGGTCATTTCTGACTGTACCACTTCAGGTTGGCAGAGGCTCTGGGTGCCAAAACCTAAAAAACAACCCTAAAGGGACACCATTTAGAAAACTACACCCCTCAAGGAATGTAACAAGGGGTGCGGTGAGCATTTGGACCCCACAGGTGCTTCACAGATTTTCCGAACAATGTGGCGTGAAAAAAGACAAAAGTATTTTTTACACTAAAACGTTGTTCTAGCCTTCAATTTTTCATTTTCACAAAGGGATAAAAGGAAAAAAAAAACAGAAAACATGTAGCGCAGTTTCTCCCGAGTACGGAAATACCCCACATGTGGACATAAAGTGCCAAGCGGGCGCAGGACGAGCCTCCAAAGGGAAGGAGTGCCAATTGGCTTTTGGAAGCTGGATTTCACTGGAATGGATTTCAAGGACCCCGTTGCTTTTACAGAGCCCTCGTGCTGCCAAAACACTGGAACCCCCCCACAAGGGACCCCATTCTGGAAACTACACCCCTCAAGGAATCTAACAAGGGGTGCAATGAGGATATGGACCCCACTGGTGACAGGCACAAATGTGGAACAATGTGACGTGAAAAATTAAATTTTTTCACTTTCACGGCACAAATGTGTCATCAAGGGGTCCATATCCTCATTGCACCCCTTGTTAGGTTCCTTGTGGGGTGTAGTTTCCAGAATGGGGTCACTTGTGGGGGGTTTCCAGTTTTTTGGCAGCATGAGGGCTCTGTAAATGCGACATGGCGTTCATCATCCATTCTAGCCAAATCCAACCTCCAAAATCCAAATGGCGCTCCTTCTCTTTGGAGGCTTACCCTGCGCCCACATGGCGCTTTATGTCCACATGTGGGGTATTTACGGACTCGGGGGAAATTGCTCTACACATTTTTCATTTTTTTTTTCTCTTTTAACCCCTTGTGAAAATGATAAATTCAAGGCTAAACCAACATTATAGTGTAAAAAATGTAATATTTCATTTTCACGCCACATTGTTTTACATTTGTGCCCGTCACCAGTGGGGTCCATATGCTCACTACACCCCTTGTTACATTCCTTGAGGGGTGTAGTTTCCATAATGGGGTCACTTGTGGGGGGTTTCAACTGTCTTGGCAACACAGGGGACTTTTAAATACAACATGGCCCCTCGAAATCCATTCCAGCCAAATGCAGCCTCAAAAAACCAAATGGCGCTCCTTCTCTTTGGAGGCTTACCCTGCACCCGCATGGTGCTTTATGTCCACATGTGGGGTATTTCCGTACTCAGGGGAAATTGCTCTACACATTGTGTTTTTTTTAATCTTTTAGCCCCTTGTGAAAATGAAAAAAGCATGACAAGATCAATGATTTAGAGTAAAAATTTTTAAAAAAATTACACTAAATGTTGGTCTAGCCTTGATTTTTTTCCATTTTCACAAGGGGTTAAAAAAGAAAATAAACTCAAAACGTGTAGGGTAATTTCCCCTGAGTACGAAAATACCCCACATGTGGACATAATGTGCCATATGGGCACATGGCAAGCCACCAAAGGGACAGAGCGCCATTTAGAGGCTGGAATGGAGGATGGAGGCCATGTCGCAATTACAAAACTCCTGTGCTGCCAGGACAGTAGAAACCCCCCACAAGTGACCCCATTCTGGAAATTACACCCCATAAGGAATCTAACGAGGGGTACAGTGAGCATATGGACCCCACTGGTGACGGGCACATGTGTAGAACATGTGCCGTGAAAATAAAAATACAATTTTTTCCATTTTCACGTCCCAAATGTGGCCGTCACCAGGGGGCCATATACCCGCTGCCCCCCTTGTTAGATTCCTTATGGGGTGTAGTTTTCAGAATGGGGTCACTTGTGGGGGGTTTCTACTCTCCTGGCCGCACAGAGGCTTTGTAATTGCATCATGGCATCCTCTAATGGGAATAGCGGCCATACCTATTTAGCTGGGGAAAAGGGACAATTCTAATTTATTTGGGGGTATTAGGCCAATTATTAGTTTATAAGGTTGAAAATGACAGGTGTCCATCAAATTCAACCTGTGTTGATCCAGAGGAAGGCAAAAAACCCTCTGGATCAATTCCTTCCCGACTCCATAATGGCAATCAGAATAGTCCCTGGATCAACGTGACCCCTGAAATAGGAATAAGGGACAGAATTTAGATAATGTAGAACCCCAATGACGTGTGGTGCGCCTTGAAGCGATCCAGTATGCAGAGGCCGGGGTGATGAGGACAGGCGTCACACTGAAAAATGGTGTCCCTTCTGATCCCCCTGTTACGCCACACTCTGCGCTTCTTCTGGGGTCTCCTGTTCTCCTGTGTGCGGGACGTCACCTGGAAAATGTTGCCCTGGTGCGATACGGGGTCCTTCATATCCAGAAGCGCTGGGTGCGCTCCATGGCTGCTAAATATTAGGGCTGGTATTACTACTTCTGATATTTTCGGATCGTGCCGCAAGCTACAGTAGCTCAGGCAGCGAGGGACCGAAAGAGGGGGTGCCGGTATAAAAGTTATCCCCGTACAGGTGGTAACCTTTATCCAGCAGTGGGAAGATCAGTTCCCGAATGATCTCCCCACTAACTCTGAGGATGGGGGGGGCATTGTGGGGGCATCTGGGGGCTGGATTCGGGTGTCCCTTCCTTCATACACTCTAAGGGTACGTGCACACTGCGGAATGGCGAAGGATAACCCTTTGTGCATTTCGCAGCTGGCACCCACCGGCGGACTGATGCGGGCGCGCGTCTCCGTACGTGTCATAGACTCCATTCTATGCACGGGCGGATTCCGCTCTCCGTCCAACGTATTCATTCTTTGGACGGACGATGGAATCCGCCCGTGCATAACATGGAGTCTATGACACGGGTGGAGACACGTGCCTGCATCAGTCCGCCGGTGGGTGCCAGCTGCGGAATGCACAAAGGGTTATCCTTCGCCATTCCGCAGTGTGCACGTACCCTATATCTGTAAGTGTACTCTTAGGTACTCTCACAGAGTTAGTAGAATTTCACGCCATACCGTCATCGCTTATTGGGACGGTACTGGCGCAAAAGATGTGTCTGGGAGGCAGCGTACGCTACGCTACCCCCAGATACGTCATTGGAGGATGAGGATGAGGATAAATGGAGGAAAGAAGGATCCCCCCCATTCATCCTCACTGGCTGTTTCGGTGTCGGAGGCAATAATAGCGTATGCGTCCGATACCAAAAACACGCCGGGGACCACTTTTATATAGGGATTGGTATATGGGGTATGTAGTGGTGTAGTGTCAAACTTTATTCAATGTAGTGTGGTGTGGTGTAATGCAGTGTTTTTTACGTGTTTTTTACAGTAAGTATTAAAAAAAAAACCTACGCCAAAAATGGTGTTGCTGATAAGTGCCGCACATGTGCGGCACTTATCAGCAGACCGTGGCAGTAAGATATAGAAAAAAAACACCCTACGCCAAAAAGGAGGAGTTGCTGATTAGCAGCGCCATTCCGTGCGATGCTGATCAACACTCAGCGGCGATAGGATGCAGAAAATAGAGAAAAAAAAAAAACTTTATTACATACTCAACATCCCTATAGTGGCTGATACGTGTATTACACTTATCAGCCGCTAGGGGGCAGCAGAGCGCAAGATCCGAAAAAAGACGATGCTGGAGCCGAAAAAAGCCGAACGGGACGTCACGGAAGGAGCCGAAGACCCGACCAGAAGACGAGGACGCCGCCAACCCGGAAGACGCCGATCAGGACCCCGGGACAGGTGAGTAATGTACAAATACCTGCTCTGGACCCCTCAGCTACCTAGCTGAGGGGTCCGGAGCAGGTATTTATAACTTTTGGGGACTTTGATCGCTGTGAACGACTGGCCGGTATCGGCCGCCCGTTCACGGCGATCGGGCCGGTGGCACCGTGACCACTATTACCTTTTACAGTAATGGCGGTCGGTGCCGTCCTCAGACGGAAAAGAAAATTAGTTTTTCCTGTCACTTAATCAGCAACTTGTAGTCCATGTAGTTGCACGCCTAAAGATGTGTCCCTTGTAAATTATATCTTTGAGAAAAATCTGCTTCGAAACACGGCCTCAGCCAATGACAAGAGGCTGCGAGCTACGTCCATGAAGTGATGGCTTGACATCTTAAAATGATGAGACAGACCTCTGTGAATACAATCTGTGCCCTGCGGCAACTGGTCATAAGAGAAACACTTAAGGTCTTATCTTGAAAAGAGCTGAAAGATATAGAAAACTTGTGGATAGGAAATCAATTTATTCTGCCTGTTTCTATTAGATGATAAAGCCTGGCAGCAGCATCTGTTACGTCATGTAAATGTTAATTTGTTATTTATAGGGTAATATATACATAATCCCAGCTACGTAAGGAGACCAGTGTAATGTCATACACAGAATTATTATTATCCGCATCTGTAAAATCTATAATGCAGTTTGTATTTAGTTGTATATAAAAAAGTAAAAGGTGACAACATATAGGCGGAGGTTTAATAAAAAGAGCAAATGTTCAGATTCCAAGACTTCTCAGATTCTTCATTTTTAAAGATAAAAATGGATTGTTACCATGCTGCTACTCCTATTGGTAAACGTCATGCTATGTGTGATTGGCTCTATTAGGACTGACTTTAAGGGTATACAACCAAAGCTGCTGAATGGGGTGCGGCACAAGCCTTGGCATCCATGGTTTGAGGCTACCACAAATCATTACATCAGTTGCATTACAGCATTACACTACTACAGTATTTGACTATGTACACACAGCTTTATACTGTAGTTAACCACTGTATGCTATTATTAGGATTTGCTACTGCCCTGGGCAGTTCCTGTCACAGACAGAGGTGGCAGCAGAGAGCACTGTGTCAGACTGGAAACAATACACCACTTCCTGCAGGACATACAGCAGCTTACAAGTACAGTACTGCAAGATTTGAGATTTTTTTTAATAAAAGTAAATTACAAATCTCTATTACTTTCTGCAATCCCTATTTTTGCTTATTCCAAAACATTGCAAAAAGATTAGGATAAATCATGGACCAATGTTCTATGGACTTTAAGACAGGTATTCCCTTGACTTTACTGCACTGTGGCCGATAAGCTAATAAATTTTTTTGGGTGGATCTTGGTCTCTGATGGCACAGCCATGATTATGGGGCTTGTCCCTGAAACGCGTAGATGTGCTGTTTTTAACATGGTTTTTTGGAGCTGTGATTTCCTTCTACTTGTATGGACTGCATACCTGGGTGAACGGCCCATTTCTTATCACTAAGGGCTGCGGAATCTGTTGGCACTATACAAATAAATATTATTATTATTACTATTATTATTATTATCACTTGCTCCTTACCAAGAGGGTTGCCGTTAATATTGGGACATATTCACACGGTGAGCTGACCTTGTTCTATACTTTTTGGCACAGCAAATAATTCTGAACTGGTTAACCCCATAAGGGCTGGAACAAAGTCTCTAATGGCCCCAGCTTCTTCTGGAGAACAGGAACTCCATCTTGAAAACTTTTATTTTTTTTTTAAAGGAAAGTACATAACTCCCTTGGGCAGAGCCCAAAGTATCAAAATAGTTGTCAGTGCTTCCAAACATGGTGCAGCATAGAAGAAAACTCTTGTAGAAAAGTTGTATCGTTGTATATCTTGTCAACTAATACAGACCATAACCTCCTGTTGGCATGCACTCCACTCATGTCTTGTGGGTGCTATAAATAATCTGACTCCTATCTGCCCAGTTGTAGTCTTATTTAGCCCAGGAGAGGCCATTGCTAGTGTGAGAATGCTAGAGTAGGACCGTGTCTGTGAGGACACCATAACATGGTGACATGATATACTCTGTAAGATTAAATAGTTTGCTAAGATCCTCATTTTTTAATATCTATGAAGCAGGTTTTTATTTTGTGTCTACGCTGGGGGGGGGGGGGGGGGTATATACGGTAAGCACCTGCACCTGTGGGTTGCTGTTGCTGTTACTTAAGCCACATGCAGCATGCAACTAACAGTGTAAACAGAGGCATAGAGGTGCTGCCAATTTTTGCTTTTTTATGGAGAAAAAAGAGGTAGGCACTCATTAGGTAGTAGAGTTAACGGAAAGTCTTTATCAGCATATGGTGGATTAAAAACAGTCAGTTATGGAGTTATGGATGTTGTGCTAGAATAGACAGCATGTTGGTTAAACATTGGTACTAGGGATGAGCGAACTTTTGAAAAGTTCGGTTCGATCCGGCGAACTTTCGTAAAGTTCGGATCGGTCCGAACTGAACCAAAAACGAACCTTGCTCTAACGGCTGAATAATTGCAGCTACAATAGTGGGAGTGTGATAGGGTATAGTTTCGTTTAGTTGCAGTTGATATTACAATGAAAAAAGTGGGGGGGGGGGGGAGTGCAAAAATACTGAGAAAAAAAAATAATAATAATAGGAAAAATATTAATAAAATATAGTGAATAAAAGTGCCAAAATAGTGACAAAAAAATATTGAAAAAAAAAAAGTTTACAAGGAGGATGCGGCAGCACTTGATTGCACCCAGGCCAGTATTGTTGAGAAGAGACAAGTTGAGCAGCAGGAGGAGGCAGCAGTTGATTGCTCACCTCTCAGGCCAGTATTGTTGAGAAGAGACAAGTCGAGGAACAGGAGGAGGCAGCAGTAGATTGCTCGCCTCTCAGGCCAGTATTGTTGAGAAGAGACAAGTTAAGCAGCAGGAGGAGGCAGCAGTTGATTCCTCGCCTCTCAGGCCAGTATTGTTGAGAAGAGACAAGTCGAGGAACAGGAGGAGGCCGCAGTAGATTGCTCGCCTCCAGGCCAGTATTGTTGAGAAGAGACAAGTTGAGCAGCAGGAGGAGGCAGCAGTTGATTGTTCGCCTCTCAGGCCAGTATTGTTGAGAAGAGACAAGTCGAGGAACAGGAGGAGGCAGCAGTAGATTGCTCGCCTCTCAGGCCAGTATTGTTGAGAAGAGACAAGTTGAGCAGCAGGAGGTGGCAGCAGTTGATTGATTCCAGTCCAGTATTATTGAGGAGAGGCTACTTGAGGAGGAGGCAGCAGTTGATCGATTCCCGGCTAGTATTATCGAGGAGAGGCTACTTGAGGAGGAGGAGGCAGCAGTTGATCGATTCCCGGCTAGTATTATCGAGGAGAGGCTACTTGAGGAGGAGGAGGCAGCAGTTGATCGATTCTAGGCTAGTATTATCGAGGAGAGGCTACTTGAGGAGGAGGAGGCAGCAGTTGATCGATTCCAGGCCAGTATTATTAAGGAGGGGCTACTTTAGGAGGAGGCAGCAGTTGATTGATTCCAGGCCAGTATAATTAAAAACAGACTACTTGAGCAGCAGTAGGAGTAGGCGGCAGTTGATTGATTCCAGGCCAGTATAATTAAAAACAGACTACTTGAAGAGCAGGAGGAGGCAGCAGTTGATCGATTCCAGGCCAGTATTATCGAGGAGAGGCTACTTGAGGAGGAGGAGGCAGCAGTTGATCGATTCCAGGCCAATATAATTAAAAACAGACTACTTGAAGAGCAGGAGAAGGCAGCAGTTGATCGATTCCAGGCCAGTATTATCGAGCAGAGGCTACTTGACGGCAACCAGCAGAGCACAAACAGACAGCTTTTGTGGGGCGCTGACTTAGCGTCACCTAGAACAGCTTATCACAAACAAACTTTTTTTATTTTTTTAATTTTTTTTTTAAACTTTTTTGGTTGCGGGCAGCTAGACGGGGTTGACGGCAACCAGCAGAGCACAAACGGAGAGCTTTTGTGGGGCGCTGACTTAGCATCACCTAGAACAGCTGATCACAAACAAACAAACTTTTTTTTTTTTTTTAGTTTTTTTTGCAGCAATGTCTAGCGTCTCCTCTCTGTCACGGAACAGTAGCTGGTTCAATGCTACGTGTCCTGAGTGACTCTTCTCACTTTTCTCTCCCTATTTCTTTTTTTTATCTCCCTATCTCTCCCTAGATATCACAATTTTTGAGTTAGATGCCTATCTCTTCCTCTCTCTACCTAACTCTCTACCTAACTCTAGCCTCTTTCACTATGTATGGGCTTATCAAGCTTTCCCTGGATCTTGCGATTTTTTTTTTTTTTTTTTATCTTCCTCTCTCCTGCTTCTCTCACAAACAATATATACTCCTTCTCTATCTCTCCCTGTACTTATCCAGTTGTTTGGATATGTAATATATGTGTTTTCCCTCTCTGCCTAACGTACAGCTCCTTTCTCTCTGCCGTCTGGAAACACAATGAGGAACTGCAGCCAGGCTCAGGCACTTCCTGTTCCTGGAGTGACGTCACACACCTTGATATTCACATAAAAACAGGATACAAAGGATTATAGGAGTAATAACCCCTTGTATCCGGTTCTATTCTCTGATTAAAGTACAGTTTTGCGACGCCGTTGCAATTTTAACGAACTTCGTAACAAACTTTTTAAAAGTTCGGTTCGGTACCAAACCGAACTTTTTGCAAAGTTCGTAACGAATCTGGTTCGTAACGGTTCGGTTCACTCATCCCTAATTGGTACGATGAAGGTGAAGTCTAAACTGGCTTTGGTTGCCACACCCAAGGCGGAGTAGAAGTAACAGAATGGCAAGGTTACATGATCCCTCTCATAGTTCCCCAAATGAATTTAATAGAACTGTTTTCCAAGTGCAACTCGTTTTTTTTTTGTTATCAAATTATGACATTTGTGGTAAAAAACACCTTCTTAAGATACTGTCTGTAGCTAATTAAATGCGTAGCTGGACTACTTTTTTAAAAACAATAAAGCGGAGCATTTGGAAAATTTGTCCACTTTGGCAGTTATATCTTCAGGCCCCTTCAGGCAAGCTCCCTTATGATACTTACAATCTTAAAAAATATCCAATTAATTTTTTTTAATATATATAACCCTGACTCTTTGTGTGTACTTCAGTAATGTGCATTACATTACGCATTTCACAATAGATCATGGTCAACAACTGAAGGATGATGAAGTGTTTACCCACATCCTACATGTAATAAATGGAAACATTGAAATAATCCCCACACATCTCTATTGTAGCCAAAGAAATGTTTTCAGTGTCAAATCATATTCACTGCGTCTAGTACATGATAAATAATATGGCCTTACTCTTTGTATTGCATAGTAAGGGTCAGTGGTAGATCTCCCTTTTCAGGTGAACAGGAAGGTAATTTATTGTTTTTGCCATTGACGTCAAGCAATCACATTGATCCATTCAAAGAAATACAATTTTTTTGTCAATGAAAAATACAAAAGAAAAAAACAAACACCTGACTATTCTAGAAGTCACAGCATTGAGATACTTTTGTTCAGCAGCATTTGAAAAGTAGCCAAGAAGGTGAGCAAGGTCTCACCTCTATGCATAAAGGTGGCCTATTGACTCTTGGAGAAAAAAGAATTAGGAATGACGAATTTTAATGCTAAATCTTTTTCTCCTTCAAGATTATGTGTTAGGGGAAGAGTCAATAAGCCACCTTTATGCACAAAGGGACCTTTAGACCCTAGTCTTGGCAAATGTGGCACACTATGTACGTTATTCCATCTTAAATTATAAGGTACAAAAATGTCTGCAGATTTGCTCCTGAAAATGTACTATGATCCTGGCATAATGTTTTCGACACTCCGATTCTGCAACCTAACGCCTGAAGGACAGAGCCCAAAATGGCCCTAAGGACCAAGACAATTTTCAATTTAGCGTTTTTGTTTTTTCCTCCTTGTCTTCTAAGAGCCATAACTCTTTTATTTTTCCAGCTACCGGGGCATGTAAGGGCTTTTTTTTTTTTTTTAGGAACAGGTGTACTTTGTAAAGGCGCCTTTTGATCTACTGTAACATGTATGATTGAATCCCCAAAATATCATTTATGGGATAAAATTAGGAAAAAAAATACAATTCTGGAAATTGTGGGGGGTTCCCTGTTTATGTAATGCACTTTAAGGTAAAACTGACATTTTATCTTCATTTTAAATTTTGCAGCGATTTTTCAAATTCTCATGAAAATTTCATATACTGATTTTATTAGGGACCATTTCAGTTCTGAAGTGGATTTGTGGGGCCTCTATATAAGTTATCCCCAAAAATCCCTCCACTGTAAAACACTGCACCCCTCAAAGTATTTAAAGTAACATTTCATAAGTTTATTAACCCTTTAGGTGCTTCTCAGAAATTGAGGCAAGTTGGAGGAAAAATTAAAAAATGTCCTTTTTTTGGCAAATATTCAATTTTAATCCACATTTTTCCTCTTACACAGCAAACACTAACTGAGAAATAACACTCACTATTTATTCCCCTTATTCCAGTGTTTCTAGAAATCCCCCATATGTGGCCACAGTGCATCACCTGACTCACACAAGCCACAGACATGACAGAGGCCTTGTGAATTTTGGAGCCTTTTTTATTTCAGTTTTTATTTTAGCCATTTTACCATGTCACAGAGGCCTTGCGGTACCAAAATATTTGTGTAAGACAAGTTGGCGTTTCCATTGGTAACATTTTGGGGGACACGTGACACCCTAATGATTATTTCATTTTTTATGAGGTGGTACGAATAAAAAAAAAACACAATTTAGCAGCTGTTTTTTATCATTTTTTTGTACGCCGTTTACTATACGTCACATATGACATGTTATCTTTATTCGTCAGGTCAGTACGATTACGGTGATATCCATTTTATATAGCTTTTGTTATAGTTTATGGCATTTATACTATACATACTGTTTTTGTCTTGCATATTCTAAGAGCAGTAATATTTTTATTTTTTCGCCAATGGAGTTATGTGAGGGCTTATTATTTGCGGCATAAGCTGACGTTTTTAGTGGTACACCTTTTGGGTAAATGTTTTGATAGCTTTTATCTATATTTTTTTAGGGGGTGGGATTAACAAAAAATTGTCATTTTGTTTAGTTTTTCATTTATTTTTTGCAGCGTTTATCGGGCAGTATAATTAATGTAACAGGTTAATAGACAGGGTCATTGCGGACGCGGTGATACCAAAAATATGGGTAACAGCCGTGGCTGCGGAACGTACCTCTTCCCGTGGCCGCGCTGTCTTCCCTGTCGGCAGCCGGGCTTGTTCCCCTGGCTGAACATGGTCCCGGACGTCACCAGTCTGCTCCTCCTCCTGCATGGTCCGGCGTGTGAGCCCCCGTCTCCTAGAGAGCGCGCGCGCCGGCTGTGCTTAAACTTAAAGGGCCAGTGCATTACTAATCACTGCCTATAAGGCTATGTAGACACTACGTATATTTGAGGCTGTATGTTTGAGGCTGTATAGCATCCAAAACAAGAAGTGGATTAAAAACGCAGAAAGGCTCTGTTCACACAATGTTGAAATTGAGTGGATGGCCGTCATTTAATGGCAAATATGTGCTGTTATTTTAAAACAACGGCTGTTGTATTGAAATAATGGAAGTTATTTACCGTTATATGGCGGCCATCCACTCAATTTCAACATTGTGTGGACAGAGCCTTTCTGTGTTTTCAATCCACTACTGGTTTTGGTTGCTATGAGGACCTGACATGAGGACCAAATACAGCCTCAAATATACATAGTATGAACCCAGCCTCAAGCTGCACCTGTCCTCACATTCCCTGTTGGAGCCTCTACATGCTTCCCATTAGTGTGTGGTCCAGCTTTCTTGTATCTTGCCCGTGTATCCTGCTCGTGTATCCTGTCCGTATTTTCCCGCCTGTGTATCCTGCCCAGTGGTTCCAGCCATTCCTGGTTCCTGCCATCTGACTGCTGTATCTGTTCCTGCCTAGCCTACTGCTGAGTTCCAGCCTATCTGCCTAATTGTCTCCAGCTACACCTCACCACCACCGCTTACAAGTCAAGCCAGTGGTAGCGACCTGAAGGTCATTTAAACAGTTCATTCAAACGATCAGACCCCTGCCTCAGTGCAGGGGCCTGATTGTTCTAACCATAGCAGTCCAGACGCATTAAGCATCTTCTGGGTTGCTATGGTAACACCCCGGATCTGTGTGATCGCTCGCGTGGCTCCGGGGGGAGGGAGGAGGTCAGAGGGAGCAGATTTATCATCCTGAGACCAATGGGAGGGTCAATCAGGTCCTGGGATATTATCTCCGGCATTTTGTATCCTCACGTCAAGACAACTGGTTCAAACTACTTCCCTGGGCCGAGTTCTCTTATAACCATCTGGACTCAATTTTCAATGGCAAGTCACCATTCTACATTGTCTATGGTCAACACCCTCGTCCTCTATTATCTCTACCTTCATCACCTGAGGTACCAGCTGTGGACAAACTGGTAACAGACTTTAGGTCCATCTGGGAACAGACTCAACAATCTCTCATTTTTGCTACCGGTCGGATGAAGGCCTTTGCTCTTGGTGACAATATTTGCTCTTGGTGACAATATTTGGCTTTCCACCAAGTATGTCCGACTCAAAATTCCAAGTTACAAGTTGAGTGCTGTACTCGGTTGTCTCCGGCAGCCCCATAGAGAATAATTGGAGCTGCGGGTTACACATCAACTCGCAGCTCCATTCAAAACAAAGTGGTTGGAGCGTCGCTCTTGAGATTCCCAGGGGGCCCAGAGGTCACCCCCCCCCCCCCCACTAACTTATATCTGTCCAATATCCTGTGCATAGGTGATAAGTAATAGAGTCTAGACTTAGAGTTACCTTATGAAGTTAACACAAAACTGAATGAACACTCAAATCTTAACAGAATTAAATTAGAATTTCCAAGTTACAGACATTATATATCTATATACATATTCATCAATGAAGTTTTGTACAATACACTGAACTTTTGGGAAAATGCACTGTGACATGAGGTTGACCTGTAATGAATCTTCTTACTTGCTTTGACAAGGATTTGACATTGGGCTAAAGCTTAGAGTCTAAGTGGTCTCTCTTTATTCTCTATACAAGGGTTTTGACTTTGCTTAGGGATACCCACAGGCAGGGGTGTAACTACCACTGAAGCCCACCGCATCAGGGGACCCCGTTGAAAATGTTTCTTTAACTGCAAGCACCCCTGACAAGCACTTGCATCTATGTTTAGACTTAGAGTACTATTCCACGAAGCGATTTTTCAACGATAAACGATCTCAAACGACCGCTATGGCGAACAACCTGAAATTGTTCACCCAATTACATGGAACGATGATCATTACTTATGATCGTTCTTACGGTTGTCCTGTCATCGCTACTGCAACGTCTTTTTACATGCGAACGATTTGCAAATGATCAAATCAAAGTCAAAATTCCATCAAACAAGCAACAACTTCTCGCACATGCACACCATTCTTAATATATGTCCCCCATCGTTTTAAATTTTACATGATTAACAAAATGGACATTACTTACTTTGTTTTCCCCATTTACAAGAAATGAATAACGTTTATAGCATAGATCATATGTCAATTGCATGATATTTACAGTCCAGCAAAAAGTCCATTGAAATAATACAATTCAGTGTTCTGTACAGCTCTACACAACTAGTAGACATTGCTATTCTCTACTATTCTTACGACAGTCAGACATTGGGTTCAGATGATTATTTGTGATGCATTTTAGGCTGGGTTCACATAGCGGCCAATACAGCACTGACATGTAAATCAGCTCGGTATCCAACTGCTTGAGGTATGTATGGAAACCACATGAGAACCCAGCCTTCTATCCACCAGCTCCACACATGTTATGCCTGGGCCAGGTGCTCCATCTGCAGATCATTGTGGTCACTATAGGGCAAGTTCTTCTCTAACTGTTCCACAGGCTTCTCCTCAGGTGGATACACCTCAAGTTCCTTTACACATGGAGAAATGTTATTTATCTTTGCAAACGCTTGGTCGATTTCATTGAATGTCTTGTTCTTGGTCTCTGGCAACACAAAAAAGAGATAGAGGCCGCCTGCCAGGCAAATTGCAGCAAACACTAGAAAACAGAAGTTGCCCAATCCATCCTATTAAAACAAAGGAGAGAGGTTGAATAAATAGGGACCCTGAAATCTCTCTAAAAATATAATTTACAGTTGCATGTAAAAGTATGAGTAATCTTGTTTTATTAGGCCATGTTCACATGCACGTGGCACTGAGGATCTTTATCCTTGGCGCTGTTTCTGTGCTATTAGGAGTTTATACCCTATGCTATTAAGGCGTTTTGGTGCACTAGGGGTTGGCCAGCGGCTGATTGGTGCACTAAGGGCAGTAGTTCCACCCCCAGTACAACAAAATATCCAAATAGAATAAGGATTAAACTCCTAATAGCACAGAAACAGAAAATTACCTTCATCCTCAGTGCCCTGTGCAAAAAAGGGACATATCACAGACGCACGTCCCGAGAACATAGGAGGCGCCCGTCATGTGATATGTGGAAATCACGTGACACGTCACGTGCGCCGCAACGTGAGGATGTCACGAGCGGACGCACGTAACGTACCGCACGATATACGTGCGCACTGCTGCCATCAAGTGGACAATAATGCCTATAGCTGCTGCAATCTATTGAACCTTACATATATTGCACATCACATAATTGCCTTATAATGAAAGGGAAGGTGCCAAGTGCATACAGAGCCCAAGAACCTATGTCATATAAAAAAAATTGATAATTAGCAGAAACCATTAATGGAATTAGAAATATTACATGATTATATCAATTACAAAAAATACAAATGCCTAATTAATTAAAATACAGCCACCCGTCATGGAATTTCATAAAGATGATAATATGTACATTATATAAATAAAATTTAAAATAATATTAAAAATGTTATTCTTTTATGGGGGTGAAGTGACCACCATGATACCATATGAGTAATATTGTGCAAATTATAAATAGATATACAATATCAATACAAAAATGATGAATCAGCCTATTACATAATAATATATAAAACTGTGTACAATTGATGAATGTCTATGCATGATTATGAACACCAAAAAGTCATAATTCTACAACATAATATACTCCAGTATAGAAAATAAAATGACTATGTCTAAATAGTGATAAGGTGAAAACACAAGGTGACCGTGCAAGTGCAACACGCGTGTAAAGTGAAGTGCACACAAAAAAACAAAAGTGCTAGCTATGAACAAAACCGTGTGAAATAATTATATAAAGATGCTTACGTGCAGAGATGAAATTCAATGAGGGGTTGGCTGTACATAAAACACACGCCTAATATAAATGTCAAATAATAGTGCTAATATATTGGAACTGTGATAGGGCCATATTACACAATACGGTACTAAAGTGCAAATATCTCAAAATACAGCATTGAGCCAATAATCACATTGGAATACTCGAATACCACCGCCGCAACGGTTACGTATAGTCCATATAGGCAAGATGTCATATATGACTGTTCTCAGTTTTTTTGTGATCAATGTATAAAGCAGGATACCGAGGACGTCCAGGAGAAACTGAAGACCACTTTATGAAGGACAAAGGTTACATAACACAGTCTAAAATAAGGAATAGAAAAAACAAATAATTAATACATAATTAAATAGGAGACGAAGAAAAGTATAAAAACGCGGATAATACCACATAATAGATCATAAAAACAAAAAACCTGTTGCAAGGGCCAATCGTGGGCAGAGCGGTCAGATAAACGGTGCAAAACTCAAAGTCTCATTGAGGCCGTGAGGGGCAACAGTCTTAAATTTCCATATCCAGCGGCTTTCACATTGGGCAAGACGTTTAGCATTGTTCCCGCCCCTGATGCTCACATTAATTTTCTCAATCCCTTTAACCTTAAAAACCGGTAGGGTCACAGCCATGAAATTGCCAAAAAAGTTTGGCCACTGGTTTCAGGCCCTCTGCATCGCTTGCCCTAATATGTTGAGGGCAGTTGAATTCTGCGATAGCTCTGGTGAACAAATCTACAGGATTACACAACATATAACGTGTTCCACAAAAATGGTGGTGTATCACGCCACATGTCCGTGCGGGAGGATATATGTGGGACTTACGACCAGAGAGCTCAAAATCAGAGTTAGAGAGCACGTCAGGGACATTCTGCGAGCAGGAGAGACTGACAACCAAGAGGGCTTGAAACCAGTGGCCAAAATTTTTTGGCAATTTCATGGCTGTGACCCTACTGGTTTTTAAGGTTAAAGGGATTGACAAAATTAATGTGAGCATCAGGGGCGGGAACAATGCTAAACGTCTTGCCCAATGTGAAAGCCGTTGGATATGGAAACTTAAAGGGAACCAATCACCGGAAAAACACATATAGAGCTTTTGAAATGTGCTGTTAGAGCACACAGCACACTTGCCACACGTGTTTCCATAGCCTCCGTGCCTTCCCCGTGTAAGCCGCAAAGTAACTTTATAAAACTGGCGCCCTGTATGCTAATTACCTGAGGTAGTCACCTGGGCGGTGTTCAGCTAGCAGGTAGTCACGGTCCCCTGGGAGTTCTACCGCTGTAATCACGCCCCTCTGGGCGTGATTCAAATGGCCGAGTAGCTGTGACATTCTGATGCCGCCGCACATGCGCAGTGCAGCCGCTTCCATTCCGGCGGTACTGCGCCTGTGCAGAATAGCCTCGAATAGCCTGTTAGCCGGAGTTCGAGGCTATTCTGCACAGGCGCAGTCCAACCGGAATGGAAGCGGCTGCACTGCGCATGTGCGGCGGCGGCCGGCATCAGTACGTAAGCGCGCCGACGTTGGGCACGGTGAGCTCCCGAGTGATGCCACAGCCACTCTGCCATTTGAATCACGCCCAGAGGGGCATGATAACAGCGGAAGAAGGCCCAGGGGACCGTGACTACCTGCTAGCAGCACACCGCCCAGGTGACTACCTCAGGTAATTAGCATAGAGGGCGCCAGTTTTATAAAGTTACTTTGCGGCTTACACCGCGAAGGCACGGAGGCTATGGAAACACGTGTAGCAAGTGTGCTGTGTGCTCTAACAGCACATTTCAAAAGCTCTATATGCTTTTTTCCAGTGATTGGTTCCCTTTAAGACTGTTGCCCCTCACGGCCTCAATGAGACTTTGAGTTTTGCACCGTTTATCTGACCGCTCTGCCCACGTTTGGCCCTTGCAACAGGTTTTTTGTTTTTATGATCTATTATGTGGTATTATCTGCGTTTTTATACTTTTCTTCGTCTCCTATTTAATTATGTATTAATTATTTGTTTTTTCTATTCCTTATTTTAGATTGTGTTATGTAACCTTTGTCCTTCATAAAGTGGTCTTCAGTTTCTCCTGGACGTCCTCGGTATCCTGCTTCATACATTGATCACAAAAAAACTGAGAACAGTCATATATGACATCTTGCCTATATGGACTATATGTAACCGTTGCGGCGGTGGTATTCGAGTATTCCAATGTGATTATTGGCTCAATGCTGCATTTTGAGATATTTGCACTTTAGGGCCAGGTTCAGACTATGTTAGTGTGCGGCTGTATTTGCGGCTGTAATTGTGCGGCGGTATTTTTGGTGGTTCATGCGTACGCTAGAAAGTATAGGATATACGGCTGCACAGTGCACACTATGTATGAATCTACGGCCCGATCGTAAACGGACCTGTAAAAAATGAACAAGACCATTGTTTGCGGCTGGAAACGCGGCCGTGGATTGACAGGCGGTCCGTAAGGAGTAATTCAAAACTAGCCGGCAATGATGCCGAATGCTGATGCCTCTAATAGTTAATAAATTAAATTAATAAAACACATTTTCTTTGTAATAAAGTCCCTTTCGTTGTTCAATAATTTAATTCTAACGAATCCATCATTTTGCAATTTAATATACTGTTAAAATAAATATATATATAAATAAATGTATATTTATATATATATATATATATATATTTATTTTTTGACAGTATATTTAATTGCACAATGATGGATTCGTTAAAATTAAATTATTGAACAACGAAACTGAATTTATTTCATCGACAATGTGTTTTATTAATTAAATATTAATTAGTACAGGAAGTTCCATAAGCCGTTAATTCATATTGCCGGCAAAAAAGCTTTCTGTACTAATCATCACTTTACTTTAATGAAAACATCAAATGTTTCTTCTAATTATGTTATCACAATAGCATTATTAGAAGAAACATTTAGAATTATATGTGCGCTCAGCTGATTGGCTGATCGGCTGAGCGCACATATAATTAGCGGGTCCGCAGTACAGTGACTTCATTGTGCTGCGGACCAGCAAAGAGGACACATCGGGGTGAGTATAGAGCTCTCCCCACCCCCTCCCCAGCACTGCACCCCTCCCAGCAAGGAAGGGGGGGTCAGTTAACCCCTTCCTTGCTGGGGTGGGTGCAGTCTGACATCAGTCTGGCCCCAAAGGGGTTAAGGGGGATGCAATACATCCTCCCTTAACCCCTTGGGGGCCAGACTGTAAGCAGCAATCTGTAAAGATGCTGCATACTGTAAGGAGCATAACACCGCTCACAATGATGGGTGTTATGCTCCTGTTTGTGTGTTTTTTGTGTGTTTCTCCCTTTTTGTTTTTCAGATATCGGTATCCTGGGGATTACGTCGGATTCCGTGGACTACGTCGATGACCAGCGTTTTTTTTTATTTTTTTTTTATAAAATGGTCAATGAGGGGTGTGGGGGTGTTTTTATTTGAATTAAAAAAAATTTTTAACTTGTGTCTTGTCTTTATTTCTTTACTTTATAGACTTAGTAGTGGAAGCCATCTAATAGACGGAATCCATTACTAAGTTGGGGCCTAGTGTTAGCCGGTATAAAATGGCTAACACTAACCCCCTATTATTACCCCAGTACCCAATGCCACCAGGGGTACTGGGAAGAGCCGGGTGCCAGTGGTCCCGGAGCGTCAAAAATGGCGCTCCTGGACTGGGCGGCAGCAGGCTGGTAAGATTTAGGCTGGGGAGGGCCTAAACCAATGGCTCTTCCCACCCTGGTGTTACCAGGCTGCTGTCGTTTGGTTTTTAACCCAGCTGGTTATAAAAATAGGGTGGGCCCTATGCGTTTTTTTTTTTAAATAAATAAATAATTTAAAAAAAACGCATAGGGCGCTGGACAGGCGCTGGACTGGGCAACACGCGATATTACCGCGTCTGTGGCGTCCTACATTCGGGTAATTATCTACCACACCTGTTGAGGGACAAAGGGATTGGTTACCATCTAGCCAGTATGGGTATTTATATTGGGGCCTTTCCATCAGCCAGTACCCCTTTTGAAGAAGGCATAGCCGAAACGTACGTCTGGTGGGGGCTGCCGGTGGACATTCTTACTCCAGTGTTACCTTGGTAATATACCTATATCGTTCTGGCGTGATACACTGATTTTCATTACTGTGACTTAACATATAGGTGTATATGTTTTTCTGATTTCAGTAGACAGGGCATTATTTCCCTTCTGTATTCACATTACACCTTCTTTGGTCCACCTGCATCACCCCTTGCTTGTATGTTCGTTATGGTTGTTTCTTTTAACATTTTTTACGGTAGTGGTTCATTGCTGTTTTCCTGTTCCTTGTGTCTATTTATCTATATGTGTATTTTTAAACAATAAAGATTTTTCTATGTTGATACAAGTTTGAGGTTCAGTTGTTTCTTTGTCGGTTTGTTAACCTCATTTTTGTGTCTGATTAAAAAAAAATAGTTTTGATCGTTTTTTCTTTTTAATGGAAAAACGAATCAAAATGGATGCATTCGTTTTTTGAAAGAAAAAAAAAATGGATAGAAAAAACAGTGTGAACCCAGCCTTAGTTTCCCTTTAAGCACTGTTAGGCAAACAAAGCAAATTAGTTACGTTTTTTTAACTAGATCAGCATTAGTCTGTACATCGCCTGCAAATAAAGTTAAAAACTTTGATGCTAGATTCCAACCACTATGGAGCCCCAGGAGGTAAGCGTCATAGTTGTATGCCTCAATGCTTATTATACAAGAACATGGATTCCTGTCTTTTAAAGAGAAGTCCCTGCTCCTGTAAAAATCTGAACTGAATTTGATGACAGATTCAAGCAAATCTCTAGTCCCAGTAATTGAACTGATCAGGTCCCTACACCAAAATATACACAGAACTGTAACATGGGGGAACAATACGTAAAATGCTAATGGTGTGTAGATGTGGGCCACTTAGCATAACATTTTCAAACACACAAACATAATTGTGCTTCACGCTACAAAATGAAGCAATTCCTTTCACAGACTATTTCTATATTTACCAACTCATTACTTTTTGCAACATCTAATTTGACAGCATTTTATTTTAAAAATTTACTGAAATAGAGAGAAGGACCATTAAATACACCAGCTTCCTACAAGTCTCAAGTCTTCAAGCTTCAAAAACATGGCCACTTTCTTCCAGACACAGCACCACTGTTGTCTCCAGTTTGGGTGTAGGTTTTATAACTCAGTTCCATTGAAGTGAATGAAGCTTAATTGCAAACCAAATCTGAACTGGAGACAAGAGTGGTGCTGTCTGTGGAAGAAAGTGGCCATGTTTTTGTAGCTTTAATCTACATATTTAACATGATAGGTCTAAAAGAGAAATTTTGTTTATACATTGTTGTACAGAGGTGCATCATTTTGTATTGGTACACTAAAGCCATTGGGTAGCGCAAAACTTGGATATGTATTGAGTTTAGTTCTAGTTGTATAAACCCATATTCCATTAATTTCACCAGCTGTAGCACTAGCCAGATGTATATAATTAATTCAAGGGAATCTGTCAGCACTCGGACCCGAGTTACTGACAGTGTTATATAGGTGACAACACCCCAGTGGACATGGTACCTCTGGTTTATCTGTCCATGTAACAGAAACCACACAATCCACATTTTCTTACTGGAAGAGTCAAAAAGGAGAACATGCCATGGTCTGGTACACCTAATCCCTGGTTTCATTCAAATAATAATTTTGTGTCAGCCTCCTGTTCATGCACTATACATGCCAACAGTTAAATGTATGAAATCAGGACATTTAGGCCAGTTATGTCATTGAGAATGCTCCTTCTATGGGAAGTTTGCAGAAACCCATTGGTTATGGAGGTCCCGTTCAAAGGATTTCTGAACCAAAATCAGAGCTGATGGCATGTGTGGTACCTGTGGCAGTGCCATCCGTGGGAAGTTGGGCTATCCCTTATCTTGCTATATACAGTATCCCACAGAAGTCAGTTTAGTAAATACTTTATTAGATCTTTTCATGGGACAACACTGGTGATACATTGTAAGGGAGTCAGTGTACAGCTTGTATAACAGTGTACATTTGCCATACACAGCCATTAATGTACACCCCTAAGTAATAATTGTTGTTGGCTCAGGTTTACATAAGCCCTCCCTCTATTGTGGCTCGCTTTGTTAAATTGTCCCACCAAAATCAGGACTGTTGTTAAAGCGGTACTGGAAAAAAAAAATTCAGATTAACTGGTATCAGAAATCTAGGCAGATTTGTAATTTACTTATCAGCTGCTGTCAGTAACAGCAACAGACAGTTCCAAGACCCCCAAAGGGAGAAAGTGGAGCGCCAGGGGCAAAAAAAAAAAAAAAAAATGCGAACAAAGCATATCCAGTGTTTTAGGTGTATAATGTTAATTGTGATATCTACAGATCATTGGGGTTAAAATCCCAACATACAATAAAGGAATAAGCATTTTTTTTTTTACAAAACACCAAAAATATGCACAATAATAATAATATGCAGAGAACAAGGATCCATTGACCCCATCAATGGTCTGATAACAATCCTCCAAAATAAGAGTGTGCTCCATAGACAATAGAAGAGATGAAGTAATCACGGAGGTCATTAGCACAGTATCCTGTGACAATAATTAATATGACAGCGCCGCAAGGAGATCTGCAAACATTTCTGTCGAAAACAAAAATATCCAATAAATTGTATTTGTTCATAGGGTGACGAGTGATACCGGGAGGTTATAGAAGGACAACCATGTTTATTGCCAAGGGCTCAAAGTGTACTCTCTGAGCTACAGCATGCAATGACAAATATTAGAAATATGTGGACTTTTAACGTTACAATCATTTTGGAAACATTGTATAGATTTAGTGTCATTAAAAGGAGAAGTCCGGCCAAAATTATTTTTTATATATGTTATTACTTATGGAAAGTTATACAATTTGCTAATGTACATTAATTATGGGAAATGCTCATATACTGCTATTTCCCTTAATTTAGTGTATCGGGAAGTGTTAGAACTCTCTCAGAACCAGTGACGTCACGACAAAGGGTGTAATTCCTATGGAGTGTCCAGCAGGGGGCGCTCTCTATATAGAAGTCAATGAGTACCATTGACTTCTATATATAGTGCGCCCCTGCTGGACACTCCATAGGAATTACAGTGTATGTAATGTAATGTTATGCACTGTACTTTTGTGACTTCATGAATACATTTATGGAATACTTTGGGGAGCAAGTGTCCTTGCTCCCCAAAGTATCCCATAAATGTATTCAATGAATAGGTTTGCAGGGCACCGAGCAGGGAGGGAGAGAAGTGCCATCTACCTGCCCCCTCCCTCCCTGCTCGGTGCTGGGAACATATACAAAGTACTACTCTCCCATTATCTGCAGATAATGGGGGAGTAGTACCTGTGCTATCCCTATCACCGCCCGCGCCACCACCACCGCCGTTCACACAGGGGCTGCTTTTCATGCCCCCCGCCGCTCCCCCTCCTCCTCCCGGCTTCAAACTTACTATTGTGCCGCTGATTCCCTGCTGCCCGCGCCGCTCCTCACTACCCGGCCGGCCACTAACTCCCGCCTGTCCGCACGCCCCGTTCCTCACACTATCTGGCCGCCGCTCTCTGCTCTTGCATGCCTGCCCCCACCCCGGCCAGGGACACCAGGTAGCGCCGTGCTCCCGGCCGGGGTGGGGGCGGGCATGCAAGAGCAGAGAGCGGCGGCCAGATAGTGTGAGGAACGGGGCGTGCAGACGGGCGGGTGGGAGGGAGTCAGCGGCCGGCCGGGTAGTGAGGAGCAGCGCGGGCAGCAGGGAATCAGCGGCGCGATAGTAAGTTTGAAGCCGGGAGGAGGAGGGGGAGCAGCGGGGGGCATGAAAAGCAGCCCCTGTGTGAACGGCGGCGGCGCGGGCGGTGATAGGGATGGCACAGGTACTACTCTGCAGATAATGAGGGAGTAGTACTTTGTATATGTTCCCAGCACTGAGCAGGGAGGGGGGAGGTAGATAGCACCTCTCTCCCTCCCTGCTCGGTGCCCAGCAAATGTATTCATTGAATACATTTATGGGATACTTGTATTCATGAAGTCACAAAAGTACAGTGCATAACATTACATTACATTACATACACTGTAATTCCTATGAAGTGTCCAGCAGGGGCGCACTATATATATAGAAGTCAATGGTACTTATTGACTTCTATATAGAGAGCGCCCCCTGCTGGACACTCCATAGGAATTACACCCTTCATCGTGACATCACTGGTTCTGAGAGGATTCTAACACTTCCTGATACACTAAATTAAGGGAAATAGCAGTATATGAGCATTTCCCATAATTAATGTACATTAGAAAATTGTATAACTTTCCATAAGTAATAACATATAAAAAAAATAATTTTGGCCGGACTTCTCCTTTAAGTCACTTTTGCTCAGAAGTCAACAACATAAGGCGCACAGATTACATTGTGTTTCTTTATATTTCCTTAACACAAGGATTAATAGTGTAGTCTGGGGGTGTCTAAGCAGATACAAAGAAGACACTAGTACTAGAAGTGACATGGGGTAGGTAGGGACCTGTAATTTCTCTGGGTGCATAACCGGGTTTATACAGTAAGAAAAATTTGTACTGAGCCTCTGAAGTTGGAAGCCATCATGGGCAAAAGAAAAAAAAGCCTGTTCATCAGAGGGGAAGCCATTAATAACAAGTTACTAATTTTGTTGAATCCCTATTGTCTTCTCTATATATAGTAAGCAAAAGATCTCTTCAAGAAAATGCTGAAACCTTTAGTTTAATAAAAAATTTAAAAAAAGTTTCACAAAATAAAAATACAAAACTCAATAATATTAAAATAATAATATTAATAATAACAACAACAACACTAGAGCGTCGTATTAAAAAGTATGAAATTCTATTCATGTGTCTTTTCATGACATCACATATCACTACTACTGTATCAGCGCTCATAGATGCCCACCAGCCTTCTTAAGCTCCAGCTCCTGCAACATCACGACCTGGCTCAGGAATGCTCAGCCAGTCAGTGACTAGGGCAGGAAACCGCTGCAGTCCCTGAATGGCTGTGCAGGCACCTCCTACCAGGACGGAATGACGCAGGAAGCCAGGAGGGAGAAGGTGAGCTGCTGACTCAGCACTGCGGGAGCACAGGGATCGGTGAGTATAGATCATTTGTTATGTTCCTGCCCCCCTGTCTGCACTATAGTTTTTTTTTTTTACTAGAATTATCCTTTAACATTTGCATTATGCTCAGCATTTATTGTTTTGGACCCTAGAGTCCCCCATTGTTTGTGACATTTTTACATTAGGGTTTTCATCAGGGGCCTTCCCAGGAACAGTGAGGGTCAGTGGCATCAGGTGTTAGGGTCAATTTTTATACGTTTTCATAGCTACATCTAGATCTAAGATTCAAGAACAGCTACGAATGTTTGGACTTTGTTCATTATCTGTCTACTTCAAATCCTGATCGCCATCTTCATATTCATTTGTGTTATGATCATCCTCTAGCATCATCATTCTTTTTTAGTTACCTATTGGGGAGTTCATATTCTTGCTATTTGTTACCTGCTTACTTGGAAATATCTGCGTACTGGGAGCCAATGTACAAACTGTTGAAATAAAGACTGTTTGGCCACAAAATGACGGCGGTCCTAAAAAAAAACAACCCGTTAAATGGCCAAAGAAAGACGCTGTGTGAACTGTATTTATCTTATGGTAAATGCCACGTGGTTTGAAAGACATAAGAAAGCGCTAAAGCAACTTCATGAATTTGTCGCTTTTTGCAAACCAGGGCCATTATATGATGAAGTGCATCAGCCCTGTTTTTTTTCCGCTTTTTTATTTAATTTTCTTCCTTTTTACCATCACTTTTAACTGTCATTACTAAAGATGAGCAAAGCGAATCAGGCAAATCCAAATTCGCTGAAAATCGGGCTGTTAATTTGCTTCGTTCTGTGAAGCGAACTCCCGGCAATTCATTAAGGAAATTCACAAAAAAACTAAATGGTGGCTGCACATGCTATCCGGAGGGTCACTGGGCAGGAGAAAGAGATTGATCATAATCCCTAGAGCCTGTCCAATCAGCTGCAGGGCCCTCTGTGATGTCAGAAACTCCCCCTTTATATAAGGCTCTTCGGTAATGGAGGTGGCCAGTCCGCTGTGTGTGGAGGAGAGAGCAGAATGATCGCTAGTGTAAACCATGAACAATCAAGCGATGAGCGAAAAGTCGTTCACATTAGTCTTTCAACATGTTCACAAATCATCGTTGGTCGTTCGCTGAAAATTCGCAGATCGCTTTGTGTCAAACAGTCTTTCACAGATCCACCCTATGTGTGAGATGGGCTTAAGCGATCTTAAAACGATCAAAGTAACAATTTTTTCAAAGATTTATCTCTTCATCTAAACGCTGATCGTTATAAAAACAAAATTGTTGCCTCAAAATCGTGAAACGATCGACTGGGCGAATTATCGCTTTGTGTAAAAGAACCCAAACAGAGTGATATAGGGAAAGAGAGGAGGGGAATGGCAGAAATTGGATTGGACTGACTGGCTGATTGACTTTTTTTTTTTTATTGTGATTTTCTGATTTTTAACACTTTTACAACAATATGCTTTAACAAATTCACCTTTCTGTAATAGCCCCAGTACTGTAGCTACTATAGTTTTTGCTCTTAAAGAAATTTGTTAAGATTCGATTTGCAAATCTTAAAGAATTTGACCCGAAATTTGAGAAGCTCACAAAATGAATTTCCAGCTGCTTCACTCATCTCTACTCCATTACATAACTTGATAAAATTTCAGACAGATGTTAAAATGTAAAATGTATGCCTTGTTGTAAACTGAAGCCTTTCGTAAGAAGAAGCCACATGTACCGTAATGATGGGAGACACTTGTAGATGCCTGCGGTATAATTATTGCTGTTTTCTTATACAAGTGATTTGTGATGTGCTAATAAATAAAAGGTAAACATAAGCGCTGCCAATAAATGTCTCTATAGGACACAGGGGTCACTCATATAATGACTATATGTACAGGGGCCTCATTACTTTCCTGATTTATTACACACTTTTCCCCGGATATTTATATCAGGCTTAGAGGAGGTGGAGAACCAACCGTGTGAAATGGCTGATGAAATGTGGACGGAAAATCAAGCTGATCCCATTGGTTGCACTGACACTTATGTTTTAATGGTTTGCCTTAGGTTACTCTCTATTTATATGTATTAACAAAATCTATGCTCCGAGGGCAAAACTTACCAGTAACTGTCCAGAGCAGGAGAGGTTTTCTATGGGGATCTGCTCTGGACAGTTACTGTCTTGGACAGAGATGTTAGCAGAGAGCATTGTATCAAAAAACAACAATTTTCTGCAGGAGATAGAGCAATTGATAAGTACTGGAAGACTGGAGATTTTTAAAAAGAAGCAAATTACAAATCTACATAACTTTCTAAAACCAGTTGATTTTCGCAGAATAACCCCTTTAAAAGGGCTTTCCTAGCTCAGAGGTCCTAAGGATCTATAGTAAGTCTCTGATAGTTAGTGATCCCACTGCTGGCATCTCCACCTATTAACCCTTAGACGACCCAGGGCGTATAGTTACGCCATGGAAGTCTGTCCCCAGACGACCTAGGGCGTAACTGTACGCCCTGGGTGTTTCTCCCGCTATGAAGCGCGCTCCGGAGCGGAGCGCGCTTCATAGCAGGTGGGGGCCGGCTGCAGTGAGCAGCCGGGACCTCACCGGTAATGACACGCTGCAGCGATCGCGCTGCCGCGTGTCATTAACTCCTTAAACGCCGCGATCGCGGCGCGACCGCGGCGTTTAAGTGTAAGTGACAGGGGGAGTCCCCTGTCACTTACCGATCGGGACCCCCGCAGTGTGACTGCGGGGGTCCCGATCGGTAAAACGGACTGCTGGAGGTCTCTTACCTGCCTCCATGCGGTCCGATCGGCGATCTGCTACACTGAGCCTGCACAGGCAGCCTCAATGAGCAGATCGCCGATAACACTGATCAATGCTATGCCTATGGCATAGCATTCATCAGTGTATAAATCAAAGTAATCTATGTACAAGTCCCCCAAAGGGACTTCAAATGTGTAAAAAAAAAAAAGTTAAAAACACTATTACACTACCCCAAAACCCCTCCCCCAATAAAAGTCTAAATCACCCCCCTTTCCCATTATATAAATAAAACATATAAAAATAAATAAATAGATAAACATATAATATACCGTAGCGTGCGTAATTGTCCGATCTATTAAAATATAACAAGCGTCATTGCGAACGGTAAACGGCGTACACGAAAAGAGGGAAAAAAGTGCGCGGATTACCGATTTTATGTTACATTATATATATAAAAAAATTAATAAAAAGTGATCAAAACGTCCGATCTTCACAAATATGGTATTAATAAAAACTAGAGATCATGGCGGAAAAAATGACACCCCATACAGCCCCGTAGGTGAAAAAATAAAACCGTTATAAGCGTCACAATAGTCCCATTTTATTTATAATTAATTGCCAAAAAAAGGATTTCATTTAAAAAAAATATATAACATTAGAGAATCTGCGTAAACCTGCATATGGTTGTGTTCGGGCTGACCTATAGAATAATAGTATCATGTCGCTGTTACCATATAGTGCATTACGTAGACACAGGAACCCCCCAAGCGTTACCATATTGCATTCTTTCTTACGATTTCACCTATTTATATCTTCATAAATAATATATTTGGAATTCCATCGTACATGTTATGGTAAAATGAATGACGCCATTACAAAGTACAACTATTCCTGTAAAAAACAAGCACTTACATGGCTTGTAGATAGAAAACTGAGAGTGCTAGAGCTCTTAGAAGGGGAGGAGGGAAAAACGGAAACACTAAGATCAAAATTTGCGCGGTCCACTGGGTCATTTTGGGCCTGGTCCTCAAAGGGTTAATGGAACAAAAAACCCTTGACTTTCATTTCACCATTTTGTGCTACTTGATAACAGGTAATTTACCAAACTTTGCCAAATACATAATTAATATATTGTGCTGGAGAACTTAATCCTACTGCACCCATTTATCCTATGGGGCGTATGTCCCCATTCTCATGTAGGTTGCAAGCCATTATTATATACAACAGACGGTACTGAGCCACACTAAAGCTGGCCCTACACCTTCAATAACTGATGGATGAACGATTATCTCCTGTCCTCCTCGTACACAGGAACAAGGGGGGGGGGGGGGGTATGATTTTCTATCATGCTCAACCGCTATCTTCACCGACATCATCTGTCGCTGGACCTTTGGGAGAGCCCCATGCACTATTGATGACCAAGTATGTCCACATCAAAGTCTAAGTTGCATGAGGACCTTAAAGCAAATGTACCATCAGTACATACGCTTTTAAGTTTTGCACATGGATAGAACCGTGCCCTGGTCCCTGCGTACAGGGCCATTCTATTCCCTGGCACTGGCCCTGGCTGAAGCACTGGAGGTGGCCCGGGCCGCCCACAGTTTAAGGAAATTTTTATGATTCTAATGGGGGCACGTCATAGAGGGGCGGGGGTTTCCTCCACTGGGGGCAGCCCGGCCCTCCTCCAGAGCTTCAGCCAGGACCCGTGCCAGGGAATAGAATTGCGCTGTATGCGGGAATCGGGCCTTGTTTCAAAAAAAGGACGGTGGCACTGGATTCCCTGCACCGGCGCCATTCTATCAATGTACAAAGCCTAACATGAATGTACTGATGGTATATTTGCTTTAAGTGTTAAAGAGGACAAAGCTTAAAACCCCATGACTAAGTGATATATGCCTCACTATAGCCTTAACTACCAGTTATATGGTTTACACCCTCACGGCAAGTTATACTAATAATATGACCTTATTTATGTCATCTAGTGTAAGTGCAGCTTTAAAAATCTAAGGACCACATGAAGCTTTTATATCACTGTTTTTAGGTCAATGTATGGGGTATATGGACAAAGGCGTTACTAGTTGTAAGCCGTACAATAAGACATCATATACAATTCAGTTTAGGCTGGGTTCACACTGCGTTTTTGCAATCCGTTTAACGTAAACGTTTTATGGAAAAATGGATGCATTTGTGTGTCATCCATTTGGATCCATTTTTCCATTGACTTCAATTATAAAAAAAAAAAAAACACAGATCGAAACGGATGCATTTTTTTGTAACGGACACAAAAGTAGTATTGACTACGTTTTTCTGTCTGTTGAACAGATCGCAGTGTGAACCCAGCCTTAGTGCTCTGGAATCAAGGGCGCATAAATATTAATACTAATAATAATAATACAGCTGCAATCCCTGTTTACATAGATAGCATAGAACACAATGCATGTAGATAATGCTATGACTGCATTTTATTGTTTCCCATGTAGTTATTACACAGTATTTGCCACCACCATGTGACTCATGACCCCCTGCTGTGTGGACCCCCAAAGCAGTCTTGTTTTTCAATTCTATGTACTGTACGATGTTTGCATTGTCATGATTCCTTGTCTCTACACATTTAGTATATATATTCTCCATGTATTAAATCAAGGCGCCTCCTGACCATCATTCACAGTCATAGCTCACAAGGTGCACAAGGTCGGGGACCTCTATTATAGTGGAAGGTCAGAAGGTAAAGATGGATTGCCAGTAGGTACAATACAGAGAGTTCTCTGTCTATGACACAAGCTGATTATTCCCAAGAAGGACGCTTACTCTGCCCCTCAGATACACGGAAAGGTTGAGATCCTCTCTGAAATGAACACTTGCTGGGAAATGTAATGTCATTGGGGCAGCCGCGTGAGTGTCTTTCCACAAGGCAAAAACTGCCATTCACACTGTAATGTGGGATTGTTACAAAGAGGACAGGCAGGTTACATAGTCAATGACTTAAAGTGTTACTGTCATTTACAGTAAATTAACTTTTGACATGTCACAGATTATTAGTAATTCAATCTACACATATTCTTCAGTGCCTCTTGCTTTAGAAGTACATGAGTATACTTTCTGTGAGAAGTATTACTTCAATTGGGCTAATATATATTTTTTTTTTTCAGTTTTGAACATTTCATACTGACTTGTGTAATATGCACAGGATATATGAGATCGGCATAAATATCCCAATTTCTCACTTAATCCCCCAGTTAGTCCCTGTCAGCTCCTCGGTAGATGTCGTAAATGTCAAGAGGGACTTTTATTTTGTACAAAATGAGGATTTTATGAAATGACAGATAATGGTGTCAGTAATGTGGTTCCTAAGTACAGTGTCTGCAGAGGGCACGTCTGTCATTATACAGAGGTCAGGCAGGACATTTATAGCTGAAGAAATTGTAGCCGCCTGTGACCAGTCCATGATAAGAGCTAAAACAATAACTATATCTTCAGTGCTGAGACTTTTGCTGACATGTTGCTATTTAAACCTGAACAGGTCCCTAAAAATATCTGATTTTGAAATTTTACAGAAAATTTGGAAATTTGCTGCTAATGTTTTACGCTTTCTATTGTCTAAAAAAAATGAAATATAGTTTAATAAATGCCGCCAACATAAAGTAGACATGTTGCTAATGCTATTTAGTATATAATTTATGTGGTATAACCATTTTCTGTATAAGCAGAAAAGTTTTAGAGTTGGAAAAATGCATTTTTTCACAATTTTTCACACTATTTTGTTTTTTTTCATAAAGATTCGTTATAAGTATCGACTCCAATTTACAAGAAATGTGAAGTACAATATGTCACGAGAAAACAATCTCAGAATCAGCCGCATAGGTAAAAGCATCCCGAAGTTATTAATGAATAAAGTGACACAGGTTATATTCATAAAATTTGCTCCGGTCCTTAAGGCCATTTCAGGCCCCGTCCTTAAGGGGTTAACACAATCTACAGTTCTTGGTTATTGTTTTTTTTTTTTACCTGGATTATAGGAAAGAGAAGTCCAACTGCAAAGTTACTGATCCAGTTAACGGAACCGGCTATCATAAAGGCTGACGGACGCTGAGACTGGTGAAAAAACTCTCCAACCAGGACAAATGGGATTCCACCTAAGATCAGAGAAGACAGGGTCATGTAAGCAAAATGCAAAGGCAGACGTAAAGTATCAGGATATCATATACTGAATGTTACAAAATATTGCCACGAAAGCATAAATGATTCCAGGGAATCAAGATGCAAGCTCTAAAGCCTAGAGATAAGTTGCTATGCGTAGTGTAAATGGACATGCAAAAATAGTTATCAATAGTAATGGGAATGGTTTTTGATGTAAAAAATTATTCCTACTGATATACATATAACCTCTATGTATTTATTATTTAGCAGAATTGATAAAGGGTGCTGTACTCGTATTTCACTTCAAAGACTAGACATCCTTGACATGGAAAAAAAAAAGTTTCTGCATATATTAAAAAGATTCAGTAAAGCTTTAGTCTGCAATCTTCAATACTTCAGTAACTAATTCCAAAAAATAAGATTTTGCTACATTTCTTCTGCCCCCAACTAACCTTAGATGGTGCCCCCCCCTCCTCCAAACTAACCCTAGGAGGAGCCCTCCGCCCCATTCCAGTCTTTTAATGTATTGTGTTTTATAAATATATTTTTAAATCTCCAGAACTGGATACAGTATTCCAGATGTGATGTCACTAGAGCTCTATACAGCGGGATCACAATCTCCCTCTTCCTACTGGTTATAGCTCTAGCAATAAAGCCCATAATACCATTAGTTTTCCCTACGCCTGGTTGCACTGTTGACTCATTTGATAAGTCAGAAATCACTACCCCAAACACAAAATAGCGGCTATGAAAATCAGATAGAGGATTCCTTCTCTCCAAGTGCATTATTCTACATGTGTAAACATGTAAAATAACAGATTTACCTAAATAAATGATAAGTTATTCTGGAACCTTTCCAACAAATCTATATATCAATCTGCCCATCTCCTTCTGCAGCTTAGACTGCATTTTCAATGTGACAGGTTCCCTTTAAATGTCTTCACTTGTAACACCTTCTGTTTTTGTAGATGGATCTATAGTGCTTAGACATAAGGAAATCGTCCTTTAGGGTACAAACCCACTCGACGTATTTGCTGCGTGAATCAGTCTTAAAAATAAGCAGGCAAAACGCAGGTTGGCTTTATACAATTGTTCTGCGTTAAAATACGCAATTGCGTATTTTTGAAGCGTGAAGCTACATGCGTTTTTCGCACAGGTTGTTAACAACTGATGCTTTGCTAACAACAAGCTTCACGCTTCAAAAATACGCAATTGCGTATTTTAACGTAGAACAATTGTATAAAGCCAACCTGCGTTTTGCCTGCTTATTTTTAAGACTGATTCACGCAGCAAATACGTCAAGTGGGTTTGTACCCTTATACACACCGGTTCTTTAAAAACAAGGACAAGGTCAATGACTAGTAATTACAATAAATGTAATTACATCTATATGTAAAGTGCTTTCCCCTACAAGATGAATATCACCATCTAAACTCATCACTTCAGCCATACATCAAGCTTAATTGTTGTGTGTCGGATTTTCCCTGCTCAGTATATATGCATTTACTAGTTATCACTGTTTTATGGAAGAAACTTTTCTCTTAGCACAAGACATCAGTGTGGCTACAAGGTGATCTATCTCCACTCACTCAATCTTAGAGCCCATGGAGCGAGAATCTATCGAATCAGGTTGATTCAGCAGATTATTGCTCCGTGTAATAAAGACAACGATCATCTGATGAAAATGATCATCGACTGACTGTGTCTTTAGGTCCTGGCTAGAGATGAGTGAACCGGGTTAGGGTTCGAGTCCATCCGAACCCGAACGATCGGCATTTGATTAGCGGGGGCTGCTGACCTTGGATAAAGCTCTAAGGTTGTCTGGAAAACATGGATACAGCCAATGACTATATCCATGTTTTCCACATAGCCTTAGGGCTTTATCCAACTTTAGCAGCCACCGCTAATCAAATGCCGAAAGTTCGGGTTCGGATAGACTCGAGCATGCTCCAGGTTCGCTCATCTCTAGTCCTGGCCCATGACTTCAGACACTGCAGGGAGTGGGCCGAAGCTAGCAGGACATCAGGGAGCACGAAGAGGTATGTCTAAGTTTATTATTTTACAAGGGCTGCACAGACATCCCTAATGATACAAATAGCTTTTGCTGCACAATAATCAAGCCGTGTACTAGGCTCACTTAACAAGCACTGATCTAGCAGATTGGCACTCGTTTACTATAGTAATCAGGCCATGCAATATGGCACTTATGGTGGATTTACACAGAGAGATTTATCTGACAGATTTTTGAAGCCAAAGCCAGGAACAAACTATAAACAGAGAACAGGTCATAAAGGAAAGATTCAGATTTCTCCTCTTCTCAAATCCATTCCTGGCTTTAGCTTTAAAAAAAAATCAGTCAGATAAATCTCTCTGTGTTAAAGCACCATTACTCTCAACCATACACATAGATTTCCAAAGAACAACAATAACACCCCAACCCATGCATCCCAGGTACACACTGTCACTTATTGAATACAGGTGATTAGACCTGACACATGCAGGAACTACTCTCCAACAATCAAAGGGTTAAAAACTCTCAAAGGCTGACAATTCGTTTTAAGCATACAAAGACTAAACTGCAGAAAACCAGCAGCTTATTAAAAGTGGATACACAATTCAGCTACATCTTAAATTATTCTGGTCAATCTCTACCTTCTATCCTAGTGAGGACAAGACAGAAAAGTTTCAAAGTTTCCAATTCCACAAGTGTGTAAGCAATGCATTGTGACTGCTCATGGTGATCTTATTCATGGTCATAGTACCATTGCACCTCTCCAAGAATAAAAGCACCTGACATGTACAAGAGTCAATGCATTGTGACTACTCATGGTGATCTTATTCATGGTCATAATACCATATAAAGTACTCCATATAAAGGGGTAGTGATCACTTGTAGTGTAATGATGTCTGAAGCATATTACAATACCTGCAAATTATTGTTACTAGAGGTTGTGAGCAAAACAAATTTTGCCAAAACACATCAACCATGTACTTCTGTTTCTTCCTCTGCATTACCCCGATGAAAAGAAATTCACCGTGATTTTTTACTTCACTCAAGGTGCTGGACTATAATTTCTCTATTTGCTGACTCTGGAGGAGAGGAGCAGGTGAGCTGACCTACAAGGGTTTTGATAATACCTGCAAAGTGTGTGCAGTCCTGACTTCCTTGCATTACATGTCTTTGTCCAGCTATCATTTGCAGGTCATGGGGTCAATGAAGTCAGTGCTGTGTAGCAGAAAGTATAATTTAAGGCCACTTCATGAACGATGCCACCCTTCAGAGACTACAAATCTGTCACCTTAGCAATAATCTTATTTGGCCTAATGGTAGGAATGGCTCTGATTCTGTACAGTGATTTGTACAGTGCTTACAAAAGGGGCGCAAACAGAGATAAAATGACAAACAAGCATGCCTAACTCTCACAGTATCATTGGCTGATCGTTGTCCTCCACCAAGTAAAAAAAATATCGGCCACACACCACGCATCACGTAAAACGACGTGTTAAGTTAATATACTTAAATCAGTGGCTGATTTACGTATACAGAAAATAATAAACACCATACTTACTTTTCCAGGCTCCCCTAATGTCCCCCAGCCTATTCCTTGTTCATTGCAGTCACTGCTGGCACATCTGAAGCTGCCTGTGTAGTGATAGGCCGCTGAGCCAATCACTGACCCAGCACTGGCCCATCTTGGCCTGTGATTAGCTGAGTGACCTGTTGCTTCAGAGATGGTGACTGTGGTGAGCAAGGAACAGGCTGTAGGACATCAGGGGAACCTGGAAAGGTAAGTAAAACCTTATTACAACCTCTAAATACAGCAAGAACTGCACAAAGCATATATGTATACAGCCCTTCAGGATCATCGAGCCATGTAACAGGCTCAGTAAATGAGCACCGATCTAGCAGATCGACGCTAGATTAGAGTATGTAAACAAATAGGGCCGTGTAACACAATTCTTAGTCTGATGGTAAGGTCACACATGGCTAATTTGTTGCAAAAATTTTGCAATTGTCTTACTCATCTGAATGGAGCTTGCAGAAGTCCATGCACCCACAGCATAAACAACTCTAGTCAAATCTATGGGATGGATTTCCAGTGACAGAAATATCTGCAACAAATTTGTTACATGCAAACATCCTCTTCAAGAATATTTCGGATTCCGTTTAGCTGGTATATGAGCCTCTTATCTTTGGCAGAGATGATATTCCTGAGTGCTTTCTTCTATACCCAGCAGCTGTTACATGTTTTCCCTTCCTACTACCTTTAAGATCAAGACATATCTAGGAAACTGAGACTTTATTCTTGAAAAATATCTAACAGAAAAACATAAGACGAGAAATGCGCAGACTGCAGGCCATATATGTCAGATACCTTTAAATCATTTAAAGGGCTCAGGGGTTAAAAGCAAAGGAGAACAGAGCAGTCCCTTTGGGATTGAAGTGATATGCGACTAGATGTTTAATACCCTCGCACACTGTAAGGGATGAGACTTATTCCACCGAAAAATTCTATACTATCAACACTGACACGATTCCCTTGTAAAGAATGAATAGGATAGTGCTTCAATACAAATACTGTAAATAACTTATGTCATGTTCCAGGTTAACTGAAAAAATACAAATTACGTCCGTTCTTTACACAACGGCCATTGTTATGAAATACAGCTGTTGTTTTTACATAGTGTGAACCTAGCCTTGCAGCTATATAGAAAAGACATACAGTATACAGGTGCAGCCTATACGTATCCTGTATGGACTGACTAGATCAGAGATGTACAGTGGGGAAAAAAAGTATTTAGTCAGTCACCAATAATGCAAGTTCTCCCACTTAAAAAGATGAGAGTCGTCTGTAATTTACATCATAGGTAGACCTCAACTATGGGAGACAAAATAAGAAAACAAATCCTGAAAATCCCATTGTCTGATTTTGTAAGAATTTATTTGCAAATTATGGTGGAAAATAAGTATTTGGTCACCTACAAACAATCAAGATTTCTGGCTCTCACAGACCTGTAACTTCTTCTTTAAGAGTCTCCTCTTTCCTCCACTCATTACCTGTAGTAATGGCACCTGTTTAAACTTGTTATCAGTATAAAAAGACACCTGTGCACACCCTCAAACAGACAGACTCCAAACTCCACTATGGTGAAGACCAAAGAGCTGTCAAAGGACACCGGGAACAAAATTGTAGCCCTGCACCAGGCTGGGAAGACTGAATCTGCAATAGGTAACAAGCTTGGAGTGAAGAAATCAACTGTGGGAGCAATAATTAGAAAATGGAAGACATACAAGACTGATAATCTCCCTCGATCTGGGGCTCCACGCAAAATCTCACCCCGTGGGGTCAAAATGATCACAAGAACGGTGAGTAAAAATCCCAGAACCACACGGGGGGACCTAGTGAATGAACTGCAGAGAGCTGGGACCAATGTAACAAAGCCTACCATCAGTAACACACTACGACGCCAGGGACTCAGATCCTGCAGTGCCAGACGTGTCCCACTGCTTAAGCCAGTACATGTCGGGGCCCGTCTGAAGTTTGCTAGAGAGCATTTGGATGATCCAGAAGAGTATTGGGAGAATGTCCTATGGTCTGATGAAACCAAAGTGGAACTGTTTGGTAGAAACACAACTTGTCGTGTTTGGAGGAAAAAGAATACTGAGTTGCATCCATCAAACACCATACCTACTGTAAAGCATGGGGGTGGAAACATCATGGTTTGGTGCTGTTTATCTGCAAAGGGGCCAGGACGACTGATCCAGGTACATGAAAGAATGAATGGGGCCATGTATCGTGAGTTTTTGAGTGCAAACCTCCTTCCATCAGCAAGGGCATTGAAGATGAAACGTGGCTGGGTCTTTCAACATGACAATGATCCAAAGCACACCGCGAGGGCAACGCAGAAGTGGCTTCGTAAGAAACATTTCAAGGTCCTGGAGTGGCCTAGCCAGTCTCCAGATCTCAACCCTATAAAAAACCTTTGGAGGGAGTTGAAAGTCCGTGTTGCTAAGCGACAGCCCCAAAACATCACTGCTCTAGAGGAGAGCTGCATGGAGGAATGGGCCAACATACCAACAACCGTGTGTGCCAACCTTGTGAAAATGTACAGAAAACGTTTGACCTCTGTCATTGCCAACAAAGGATATATAACAAAGTATTGAGGTGAAATTTTGTTACTGACCAAATACTTATTTTCCACCATAATTTGCAAATAAATTCTTACAAAATCAGACAATGTGATTTTCGGGATTTGTTTTCTCATTTTGTTGAGGTCTACCTATGATGTAAATTACAGACGCCTCTCATCTTTTTAAGTGGGAGAACTTCCACTATTGGTGACTGACTAAATACTTTTTTTCCCCACTGTACCCTAACCCCTTACTGACCTGGCCAAATTTCATTTACTTTTTTTTTTTTTTTTTTAAATCTTAGAAGAGCAAATAGTTCATTCATAATGTCTTCTTCATTTGATCATAGAATATATCAGGAAACAAGAAACATTGTTTGTGGCAGAGTGTGGTGGTTCATTTATATGATGTTCACGATACACTAAAATGCATTAATTTTACTGTTAGGCTATGTTCACACATTGTTTAACAGCGCCCGTTGCACAGCCGGCCGCTGGGCTGCACTCAGCCCATTCCTGCAACCGATACCTCTGTATCGGCTGCAGGAATGTTCGTTTTTCACAATTGATTTGCGGGCACCGTCGAGTGTGCCCGCAAATCAATTAGCCATTCACTTCAATGCAATGTACAGCCAGCGCTGCACGTTGCATTGTGTGAAAAGCTGATGCTACCGGACGCTGTTCAGTGAACAGCGTCCGGAAATAATTGACAGGCACATCTAAAGAACGGGGTTAGAATAACAATGTGTGAACACAGCGGGCGGCATTACATTGACTTTAATGCATTGCCGCCCCTGCAGTAAAGATCGAACGCTGAGGTCATTGCAATCAGCGTCTGTTCTTTACTAAAAAAAACGATGTGTGAACCAAGCCTTACTCTGCAGGCCACAATAATACAGCAAATGTTTTTATTATGTCTTATGTTTTACTGTTTTTGAAAAAAAAAAAAAATTTGTATCGCCGTATTCTCACCCCGGTCTATCCCCAATCTCCGGCTGGGCATTATGTAACGGGGGCATGCCTGCCGGCCCCAAGTGTGACAAGGCACCATTGATTCTAATGGAGCTGCTGCCCCCAAAGTTCAATGCCGGGCTAATGCTCAGGAATAGACCAAAACAATGTACCTGCTGGTACATTCACTTTAATAATTCAGTCATTTCCACATAAGGTGCTAACAATTATTTATTTTTACTAGGGATGGTACGAACCGAGTTCGGTTTGGGTTCGTACGAACCCGAACCCTCGGTAATGATTCCCGCTGTCTGCCCGCTCCGTGCAGCGGGCGGATCCAGCGGGAGGACCGCCTGGAAAACTGGGATACAGCCATAGCCATAGGCTGTATCCCAGTTTTCCAGGCGGTCCTCCCACTGTATCCGCCCGCTGCACGGAGCGGGCAGACAGCGGGAATCTGCTGCCGAGCGTTCGGGTTCATCCGAACCCGAACCTCGGCGGGTTCAGACCATCCCTAATTTTTACTTATTGTTTTTTTCTTTGTTTTGGGGGGGGGAGATTAAGAGGGGATTTGCACTTTTAGGCTATGTTCACGCTATGTACGGCTGTGATTCCTGCGGTACTTACGTAGGCATTGTCCTTCATTCTCTGCATGTTCTGTAGAAGCCTACAAAAGAGCATACAGTACTATATTCATGACTACGCAATCATCCGCTGGCAGTCTATTAACATTACATTATGAACATGACATTATGTTTCCCTGCATGTCTCGAGTGGACTTCATAAATGTGACAAAGTGATGACTAATAGGAACAGAGAGGGAGCTGATTCATTCATGTGACTCCTATTCCCCCATGATTCCAGGCTGGCTGTATTATTACACTAATGGAATACTAGAAATGCTTCTGTCTGATGGACTCCGCACAATAATTACTGCCAGAAAGTGAATTCCATTTAACTGTTGAGTTTAAGTTGTCAAAAACCTGATACTTAATAGACAAAGTGCATTATGGCATACACTTCTTCCTGAGTAATTCTTTTGCTCTAGTTTTATTAACTGATATGTCCCTGGTGCGCACAATATGAAGGACACTGTACAAACTACAAATCCGTACAGCCCACGGCCATGTTCACACGTCTTTTTTGGGCATTTTGCTTCTGCTTATTTGTACGGCAGTCATTATAGCTCCAAAATGACATCATTTGCATAAAACAACTGCGTTTTGGCACAAAAAAAAAATGGCCAAAAAAAGACGTGTGAACAAAGCCGATAGTAATAGACGTTTTCCTTAGGTGCTTAACTTTAGGGGGTGAACAGGTAGCAGTTGCACTCAGGCTATGGTGCTTGATGATGCCCTAATGTCCCTCTGCCGTATAAGAATACTCCAGTATTATAAATGGCCCCTGATAAGTTGGGGCCCAGGAGCTTTACATTACACCCTTGGGTCCTGTAGGGGCTCCGGCCACTGGCATAATAGTGGGCCCAAGAGGTCCAGCAGAAGACATGCTTCTGTGGAGATGACTTTGGAGTATTGTTTGCCACTAGGGTTGATTCCATATAGGTTTATTCATAAATAACCTATTAGACTTCTACAATTCTACCATGATTTGCAAAAATATTGCTGCATTTTTACCACAATTTTGCACAATTCAGGGCAAAACTACAGCCAGGAGACAATTCAGTAACATTAGAGAACATACTGAAGGACCTTATCATGTGACTATGATGTCAACACAGGTCCTTTACCAAATTCAAAATTGAAGTACTTTTGAAAAGTATTTGTTCCTTGCACTTTTTCTATGTAACATACTGTAGACAGCATGCAATGAACCGGCATCATCACTCGGGCAGTGTGGCCCGCCTCTCATATATAATCTCTCTACAGCAATGTAAGGGAGATTTGAACAGCTGCTATGAGCCATTGAAATTACAGTGGTGTTATTTCTTCTGCTCGGATGATTTCATTATTATACATTATTGGATATACATGTGTGAGTTTTAATAACATCTTCATAACTGCAGAGTCCGCTTTCTTGTAAACCTCCTTTATGATGATGGATCTGAATTTTATGCTAGAAGGGGGTAATATTATATAATGTATTCACCTCCCAGCCCATCTATATTAGAAGTTCACAGACTGGTGATGCCATTCAGCAAGGTGACAGGTAATTCAAAAATGCTCAGATGAGCTTTTATAAAGATTTACAGTATAGTTTACTAGCTGCTGTGTTATAAAGGTTGTCTTGTGGCTATAGAATGTATCCAGATAGCTAAACCCTGCTTGGTATTATGAGTTTACCTTGTCAGTTACATTGTTACAGTTGCATACACTAGGATGCAATACTAATGTTTCTCAGTACTGCCATTAAGAACTAATGAGATTGTGGTCACATTACCTTTCCTCAATTAGGTGTCTACTAAAATACACCAAATAGAACTCTCCAGGGGACTAGTTTAGTCAGGGTCAAGTGTACTTTAGGCTAGTGAGTAGACAAGTCTTTATGTTATCTGCTAGGTTATGCAAGGAAAAGATGGTTTAGGCCTGATCCAGTGTGTATTAGGAGACACAGTGGCACAGTACATGAGGCAGAGGCAGTATCACAATACAAGAGGTGAAGGCAATGGCACGGTACATGAGGAAATAGTGACAGTCCATTAGAACACAATGCCATATTAGGGGGTGTCACCTTAGATTAATTGGATATAAAGTATTTTGGCCTCTGACTGTGCCCTCATCAGATGGCATAAGGGGGCCCCAAGCTAAAATTTTGCACCAGGGCCCATCAGCCTTTAGCTACGCCCCTGCCTGTGTGCCCAACCAGCACCACACTGGTGGAGCACCACATATTCCTACCAGCAAACTCTCCTGTATAGCTTCGCCCTTGCTCTGCAAGAGACTCTGTAATCTAGTTTTTATTCGCTAAGTCTAACCTGGAAGACCATAAAAATTTTGATAACAGGCCTCTGTACATCTCCTGAAAAAAGTAATGTCCATTATTTACAGTCACCTCGACATAAGAAAGGTATCTGTCAAGTTGGTCCCAAAATGTTTGTCAGCCTCTTTATGCCTCATCTGGCACTCTCAGACTATCTTCTGTTTTTTTTTTTTTAATTGACAAAACACCACTAGGGCACCAACTTCTACCCTTCAGTCGGACACCTAGTTTGCCAACCAAGCAAAGAAATACTATCTGCATGGGTTAAAGTGGCAGCACTGCATTCAGAAGTTCAATAATATTTATAATAATATAATATTTTTTTTTTTATCAACACCAAGGACTCATGAGCACCCCTTCATATTTGAGAATTGTTATTAGGTACTCCTATACTTTCTGAAGACTATCTGTGATAACCTCACAAGTTGCAGTTGCTCTGGTTATCAGCCATGGGTCCAACTCCTGTCACCTTTGGCAAAAGAGAGGGAAAATGAATGGCTGTCCATGTAATACAAGAATGTGTTGATTGTGCTAGAACAGAAACTACCCTCATAAGCTGCGATTTCTCCATTCATATGCCCTAACGGTTGTATTCATTAGACAATGCCTTTCACTGTCATCCATTGCAGTAGCCAAAAAGCACCCAAACTGCTGCACCCTTCATACAGACAGTACAAAAAGGTTTGTGTCTCCAACATGGTAGCCTCATGGGAAGTTTAAAAAAAAATAGCTACACATTTAAAAAGGGACATTATTTATCTTCTATCTCTTCTGCATTTTGCATCCAGAGGTATAACGCCACAAGTGTGATCGACAGAGGGGTGAGCCAATGGTTCCTTACCCTGTCTAAAACAGTGCTGCATTTAACTGATTAAAGGGGTTATTCAGTGCTACAAAAACATGGCCACTTTTCCCCCTACTGTTGTCTGCAGTTCAGATGCGGTTTGCAATTAAGCTCCATTTACTTCAATGGAACTGAGTTTCAAAACCCCATCCAAACTGGAGACAACAGTAGGGGGACAGTGGCCATATTTTTGTAGCGCTGGATAACCCCTTTAAGAGCACATACGACCAGGGACAGCACCCAGCGGTACTTGCCGGATTGCTAATGCTGGCCCGAGCCAAGGAGTAAGGTTTAGATTTTTTTTATCCGAAAGTAAAAAAGTTGCTATCTCTTTAACCAGAAGTTTAAGCCAAGGGTACCAAGTTCTGTTTATGTCTAGACCTTAGAAAAGCATTGATGTTATACAGAATTCAATATGCTGATGTCTTCTAGCTGTAAAAATTCATATAACCAGAGTGGAAATGCAGAATTGACACAGAGAAAATGCTTAATACTGCAGGGAGAGCTCATCATAAAAGCAAATGTTCCAGATCTCATTGCATGGGGCCCACTTTGAAGTTTTCCTGCAAACATATTTCCTCTCCTACCTCCTAGCTATCTGGTCTTTGAACGGAGTCCCCGGAAATAATTTATTTTGTTACGTTACATTAAAATTTCCTATAAAGTTTTCTCTCTTTAAATTCCCTTTACAACCTATTAAAATTATATTTTATAAAAATTAATTACCAGCGATAAGCGCGATGTAGTGGATGTATGATTATAGACACATCAAGTGAGACGCTCTCTACCCTATTACATGGCACAGAACAATCATTTTCTACACAGAGGCCTAGCTGACGGTCGGGCTTGTAATACAGTTCAAGATGATGAGAATCAAACATTGTAATTATTTCCAACATGTAAGTATTACTACTGGGGTGGGACAGCTGTTTAGGCAGGTAGTGAGAATAAGCTTCCTATTTATTTCTCTCTAATTTCCTCTGCCTTACCAATACATACAGTCTAGTTATCGAAGCATTAAGGAAATCAATTGCAATCCGTAAAGGCATTGGTATAACGTAATACAGTTTTACACGGCTGTCATTTGCAGTAACTTTTGGCATGTACTCAGACAAGTTATTGATTGCACCGGGTCTCACTACTGAGACCCCCTGTGATTCGGAGATACAGCTCGAGAGTGTGTGGCAGTGCTCTCTATTCCCCGGCCCTCAGAACATCTACATTGTTTATTCCATAGACAATAATGAAGTGAACAAGTTGGGTTTCATTGACAGCCAGGGATATCAGGACAACAGTGAGTCTCAGAAATGAGTCACAGTGTTATCAGTAGCTTTTAGAAAGTTTCTTCAAATGACAGGCAAGTCTGGGACTAGGACGTTATGTGGCAGACCACCAAACACCATCATAGCTGGCCCCGCACACACTGAACAAGCCCCATCCACATTGAGAATCACACTGGACAAGTCACACCCAAACCAAACTTTACACTTGATATGCCCGTCCACACAACAGAAGACATCAGACAAACCCCACCCATACGACGTAACACCAGAGAAGTCATGCCCACATGTGTCTCAAACCTTGCAAACCCGGCCCACACACCGGACAGACCCCATTACACCACGTAACATACCAGACAATTTTATATTATGACACCAGACAATAGTTGCTCACACCAGGCACGCCTTGCCCCCACCTTGTATCATATGGGACAAGCCCTGTAACATATAGCACTGAGAAAGTAGCAGATATATCAAGTAGGATTGGCACATCACCCAAATGTAGAGAGAGGAATTCAAACAGTCTTTATTAAGACATCACAAATTAAATATAACTGACAAAAAAATAAAAGAACTAAAAAAAATACACTTAAATACAGAGGGACCCTTAAGGTTAAAATGAAACCCAGACACACCGACATGTGGGTATAGGGGACTTATCCTGACTAGTATCTGTAGCTCTATGAAATGAACGCATGTATAATACATCCAATGTACTGTAGGTATAGTCAGATAAAGAATGTGGCACTCACCACTGGTAATGACTGTTTCACGCACACCTGTGCACTTCGTCTTTGCCTCCAACACCAAATAATTTTGGACAGTTAAAATGCGATATTAATAATTACCCTTTAAGGTCCGAAATTGTTTATGTCTCCCATCCCCTAATATGTTGCAGCTGGGAGGCTAGGAAATATATCATGGCATTGAGCACTGCTAAACCCCCGGCCAATTTTGCCCTCTGTAGAGTTTCTAGTTTTATGCAAAGGTGTTAAGAGCCCCATATTAGATTTCTAGATTCTAAATAGGCTGTGAACCTTAGGAAAGAATCTCAGGGGAACCAATACAGGGAATTGTGTAAAACATATAGTAGTTAGGAGATCCACACCATTTCTAGTAAATTTGCCCTTCCCACCATTGATAAGGGGAGCCTAGTTTGAAATTTGGATAAAATAGGCGTTAAGTTAAGCCCTATTAACCATGGATATCATTATCCCAAGGTATTTAAATTCCTTAACGATCTTCATGGGAATGGTGGGGTCTGTTAGTTATAGGGAAGCCGCACCAATCGGCAGCAGCACCGACTTGTCCCAGCCACTAGATAAACCCTAGAATCTACCAAAGTAACTTATAAGCACAATAGCCATACAAAAGGACTCTTGGTGTCATTCAAATATAACAATAAATCATCCACATACAATGTGATCCTCTCTTCCTTAGGACCCCTCTTTAACCTGTTAACACCCGAATAGGCTCTAATCAGGGCTTGAAACGGCTTTATTGTGAGCGCCAATAATAAGGCAGGGGCAGCCCTGCCTGGTCCCTCTATGTAAAGAAAATCTAGATGACAATTCCCCATTAATCATTAACCTAACACAAGGTGAAGAATATAATTGGAGCTTAAACCAAGATATGAATTGGGGCCCAAAATGCATTTTTTTCCAATACCGCCAATAAATATGGCAACTCGACTCTGTCAAAAGCTTTGACAACATTGATTAAGCACACCGCCCTACCCCCGAGCCCACCAAAGGCAGATGGAGATTAACGTCTTAACACAGAACGTTCATTGCCGTAGACCTGGCAGGTATGAACCTCGTTTGGTTGGAATATATTAGAGTGGACATATGTAAAGAGAGCCTTGTGGCAATGGCCTTGGCCAATATCTTAATGTCCGTCGACAACAAAGATATGGGCCTATATGAGCCAGATAGGGATGCTACCTTGCCAGGCTTGGCAAAGACCACAATCAACGCCTCCCTCATAGTCTCAGGCAATGAACTTGCTTCTATAGAAGCCTGCCAAACCTCCAATAATTTGAGAAGCAGCACATCCCCCACCTTTTTATATAGTTCTGCAGGGATCCCTTCCAACCCAGGCCATTAGCCTGGGTTAGCAATAGAAGGGTCATTAGCCATAGAAAGGGCCACCAACTCCAACTCCTCAAAAGTTAGCGGATAATCCAAAGACTTAACGGGGGTTATCCAGCGCTACAAAAACATGGCCACTTTCCCCCTACTGTTGTCTCCAGTTTGGGTGGGGTTTTGAAACTCAGTTCCATTGAAGTAAATGGAGCTTAATTGCAAACTGCACCTGAACTGGAGACAACAGTAGGGGGAAAGTGGCCATGTTTTTGTAGCACTGGATAACCCCTTTAATATGCTGAATATACAAGTCAAGCCTATAAAATAATTGATAAAACAGCGCTGTAAGGTTTTCTTTGCTGAACGAGATCTCATGTGTCTGTAAATCCTATGATGTGTGCAGGAGCTGACGTGAGTTGTACTGAAACAGCCTGACTCTCCTGTTTGTAGAGTAGAAGCTGAATCTGATATTCTCTCAATTGCTTCCAATCAAATATAATGTCCCCTATAATTATAATTTCTTAAGGCATCAGAATGACCAGTTGTACGCTGAGATTTTGTTAATGGCGACCGCTTTGACAAGGGCAACCGCTTTGTCCTTGCTTGCGGAGCCGCATTACTATTTCTGCATTTGATATTGCCTGTAGACAATATAATCAAGCCTCACGCTGAAATATGCTTCTAATCCCTATACATATCTCTGTCATTCATTTATCATTAACATTTGCAATGGAACAGTCATGGTTAGGCTGGGTTCACACTGCGTTTTTGCAATCCGTTTAACGTATGCGGTTTATGGAAAAAACAGATGCAATTGTGTGTCATCTGCTTGGATCCGTTTTCCATTGACTTCTACTATAAAAAAAACGGATCCAAACGGATTGTTTTTTTCTAACGTACAGAAAAGTAGTGTCAACGCTACTGTTTTTTACGTTAAAAAAAACGCATCCGTTTCGATCCATTTTTGTTATAATGGAAGTCAATGGAAAACGGATCCAAATAGATGACACTCAATTGCATCTGTTTTTGCATCCGTTTTTTCCATAAAACGTATACATTAAACTGATTGCAAAAATGCAGTGTGAACCTAGCCTCAGGGTATATTCACACGGGCAGGCTCGCAGCGAGATTCTCGCTGCGAGCCCGGCAGGTCCTGGCAGTTCCCATACACTACATACTTGCTGCGGTCTAAACGACCGCAGCGAGTATGTAATTCTGCCGCCCTTAACCCCTTCTGCTCCTGCCCGGCTCCCCCGCTGTAAGCATACTTTACCTGTCCTTGCTGCACGGGTCCGGCGTCCTGCTCTCCCGTCCGGCCAATCAGTGTGTTGCCCAGCCGCAGCCACTGATTGGCCGGACGGGAGAGCAGGACGCCGAACCCGTGCAGCAAGGACAGGTAAAGTATGTTTACAGCGGGGGAGCCGGGCAGGAGCAGAAGGGGTTAAGGGTGGTATAATTACATACTCGCTGCGGTCGTTTAGACCGCAGCAAGTATGTAGTGTATGGGAACTGCCAGGACCTGCCGGGCTCGCAGCGAGAATCTCGCTGCGAGCCCGCCCGTGTGAATATACCCTTAGAGTCAAATAGTATTAAAGGGGTACTCCAGCTCCAAAAAAATCTAATAAACTGGACCAGAAAGTTATATAGATTTGTTAATTACTTCTATTTAAAAATCTCAAGTCTTCCAGTACAGTACTTAGCAGCTGCTGTATGTCCTGCAAGAATTTATGTATTCTTTCCAGTCTTACACACTGCTCTCTGCTGCTAACTCTGTCCTTCTCAGGAACTGTCCAGAGAAGTAGCAAATCCCCATAGAAAACCTCTCCTGCTTTGGACATTTCCTGTCACGGACTGAGATGGCAGCAGAGAGCACTGTGTAAGACTGGAAAGAATAAACTACATTAAGAGACTGTGGAGAACCATAATACAATGCAGTAATACCATACAATCTTATAATGTCAATCTGTCTTTGCTCAGCAGGTTCTTAAAACCCTATCATATAGAGCAGTGATTGCGCAAAAAAACACCAATCCGATCGATTGCTAGCAATCATCATTGGATAAAACAGGTTTAAGTGAGCACACAAGAAACACTAAACCATTAGATTGTCGCTGATCATGATCTTTCAGTATGTCGAAATATCATCCAATTATCAATCATAACAGCAATCAATGAATGGAATAATATCAGAATCCTTCTCTACTATATCACTAGTGATCAATCGTTTTAGCCAGGTTTTTGCACGATGATCGCTTTGTGTAGTAGTGCCCTTAAGCACAACTCATTGATACATATTGATAGCTTTTCACACGGTTGTTTTTCAAAGTTTTTCAAAAATTTAATAGAAAACCTTGTTTGCAGCTTAAAGTCTGACTAGTACAGAAGCGGAGATGTACAATGATCCCCTAAAAAATCTATTTCAGGATGTGTAGGGTTCCTAAATGGGATCATTGTAAACTGATCTTTAAAACTGATATTTAAAAAAAAATGTCAGTGATTCATATGTCATCAACACGAGTGACACAGTGGACAATGAACGGGGGAAGAGGGTATGACTGTGCAATGTCTCATCTATACAGAAATAAAATAATTCTCCCTCATATACACAAACAAAATCTCTCTTGTATAGAGACATTAACATTAATAAAGGTTCCTGTTTAACTCCCAGAGTCACTGGAGCAGTGAACTTTCTTCATGGTGTCACCTGCAGAAATCAATAGTCTAGGCGATTTTAAGAAATTTTGTAATTGGGTTTATTAGCCAAATATTCCATTATCTGCATGTAAAAAGCCTTTTCCCAGGTCCCCCCCTCCTCTCTGTCATCCACTGCTCAGAATCAGGAAATCTCGACAGTTTTTTCATCAGTCGGATCTGTCTGGTCTATGAAGAGGGGAGGGGGAAGGAGCGAGGTTAGCGGGCAGCTGAGAGACGAGAACAAAGGATTGCACAGCGGGGGAGCTATTCAGAGCCCTAATTAGAGGTCAGAGAGGTCCATGGTGACTGTAAGAGGAGAGAGCCTGCGATTTGAATGTAAATTAACTCTTTGTTGTCCTGTTTTGCTGCCTCTACTTTCTCTCCATAGGAAAACCATAAAGAGAGAGGGAGAGCTTCAAACTGCTTTTTCATTATAAAAATTTCTTTTTTGGCTAATAAACCCAATTACAAAGTTTCTTAAAATGGCCTGTACTATTGATTTCTGCAATAAAAATTTTAATGACAGTGACACTTTAAAGAGAATTAACATATTGCCCACAACAAGAGCAAAAAAGTACTGCAAAACCTACCGATAATAATCTCCCTTTATTGATTCGCAAAACATTGTAGAGAACTCACAAGACAATTCATGACAATTTTTTTTCCTTCTGGGGAGTGGATTTAGAGGCGAGAAAAGATGAAGGAATGAGTCTAGGAAACAGTTGGATATCATATGTGAAATGTTGATGGTATTGTGTTTTTTTTGTAAATAATTTTTTTAAACTGGCCTTGTTTTTCTTTGTCTTGATGGGCCAGTTCATTAGCAAGTAAGAACATTGTATCAGATGTCCTTTCTTTTTTTCCAAAAAAAGAAACAATTAAATATGAGAATTGAAAAATATTTGCTGGCCTTTTGGAAGGTGATGTGTCTTCTAAAATGGTTTTTGACTTTTGTGGATCAATAAAGGTAATATAGTGATCCATCATAATTTGGCCATAGCCAATCAAACTCTTAAGGCCCGTTCAAACAGGTGGAAATTCCAAGCAAAACCCCCACCTGTGGACTCCGCTCTGAATCCCACCTGCTAACTGTTTCAATGGGACGCCTCAGCTCATCTCAGCTCTCCGCGCCTCTCCGCTTAAAGAATTGACATGCTGAGGTTCCGCTCAGAATTTTCTGTTTTGTTTTCTATAGAGTGAACAGACCCTTACTCTTCTTGACCTGTCCCAACACATTAACTTCAAGAACTAGCTGTTCACTTGCCACCTACAGGGCCGTATTTGCCACTAGGCACCCGTGGTCCGGTGCCTAGGGCGGCGCCCTGCGGGGGGGCGGCACCCGCAGGACACATTTCTTTTTTTATTTATTTTTTATTTTTTTTTTTACCCCCTCCGCCGTCCCGCCGCTGACATCCGCGCCCGGGTGGTGCGGCGGGGGGGGGGGGGGGGGGTCATGGTGGGTCTTGTGATCAGTCGGCCGGGGGATCAGTCGGGCGGCAGGAACAGAGGCAGGCTGGGAAGGAAGGTCCCCCTATGCAGGGCCGGCGTGAGCTTTCGGCACAGACTGTCACACAGGCCGGAAGCTCACAGTGCAGCCCCGCGATGCCCGAACTTCCCTGCTCAGCAGCGGCGTGATGACGTCACACGCACGCTGCTGAGCAGGGAAGTTTGGGCATCGCGGGGCTGCAATGTGAGCTTCCGGCCTGTGTGACAGTCTGTGCCGGAAGCTCACGCCGGCCCTGCATAGGGGGACCTTCCTTCCCAGCCTGCCTCTGTCCCTGCCGGCCGGCTAATCCAACGCCCCCCCCCCCCCCCCCCGCTGGTCCCTCTGCCCCCCTCCAGCTGGTCCCTCTGCTATCCCCCCCCCCCCCCGCTGGTCTCTCTGCGCTGGTACCTCTGCCCCCCCGGCTGTTCCCTCTGCCCCCCCGGCTGCTCCCCTGCCACCCCAGCTGCCCTCCCATCTGCTCCCCCTGTTCCCCAGCTTCTCCCCCTTTCCCTGCCACCCCTAGTTGCTCCCCCTCCCTGTCGCCCCAGCTGCTCCCCCTGTTACCCAGCTTCTCCGCCTTTCCCTGCCACCCCTAGCTGCTCCCCCTCCCCCTGTCGCCCCAGCTTCTCCCCCTGTTCCCCAGCTTCTCCCCTCCCTGTTAACCCGACTGCCCCCCTGTCGCCCCAGCTGCTCCCCCTGTTCCCCAGCTTCTCCCCATTCCCCAGCTTCTCCCCCTGTCGCCCCAGCTTCTCCCCCTGTTCCCCAGCTTCTCCCCTCCCTGTTAACCCGACTGCCCCCCTGTCGCCCCAGCTGCTCCCCCTGTTCCCCAGCTTCTCCCCATTCCCCAGCTTCTCCCCCTGTCGCCCCAGGTTCTCCCCCTGTCACCCCAGCTTCTCCCCCTGCCACCCCAGCTGCCCTCCCATCTTCTCCCCCTGCCACCCCTAGCTGCTCCCCCTCCCCCTGTCGCCCCAGCTGCTCCCCCTGTTCCCCAGCTTCTCCCCCTCCCCCTGTTACCCCAGCTTATCCCCCTCCCCCTGCCACCCCATCTGCCACCCCATCTTCTCCCCCTGTCGCCCCAGCTTCTCCCCATTGCCCCAGCTGCCTTCATCGCCCCAGCTGCTCCCCCTGTTCCCCAGCTTCTCCTGCTCCCCCTGTCACTCCAGCTACTCCCCAGCTTCTCCCCCTCCCCCTATCACCCCAGCTGTTCCTCCTGCCATCCCCAGCTGCCTCCTTTCCCCAGTTACCCCCAGCTGCCTCCCTTCCCCAGTCACCCTGCTCTGCCCGCCTGCAGACGAGTTGTGGTCGGAGAAGTCATCATGATGGCTGCACCAGATGGAGAAGAAAGAAAAAAGTGAGCAACGGCAATCGGAGAAGACGTCACCTGTGAGTCATTAGTAACTGCACTGTAATCACTTCTATAGTGTGCAGAGCCTGTGTACCATTGGGGTCTAAATGGGTCAGTGTATGGTTTGTGGTAGTGTACTGACAGCCCTGCGGTCACTACAGTACACTAGCATAAACTTTTAAACTAGAATGCAACTACAACAGCTGCAGGTACTAAAACTCCCAGCATATCCTGAGGGCTGCAGACTTTCAGTAAATGCTGGGAGTTGTAGTGCCTGCAGCTGTTGTAGTTGGGTCCTATACACTAGGTGCTTTGTGGGAGATCAGAATACATAGATTTGTGGGGGCTCAGTGCAGGGAAGTGACCCCAGAACATCACTAATGGGGAATAGAACAAAAACATCTCCCCCTATCCCCTATTAGTGATGTTCTGGGGTCACTTCCCTACACTGAGCCCCCACAGATCTATGTATTCTGATCTCCCACAAAGCATCCAGTGTATGATGCACCTAGGACCCAACTACAACAGCTGCAGGCACTACAACTCCCAGCATGTACTGAGTCTGCAGCCCTCGGGATATGCTGGGAGTTGTAGTGCCTGCAGCTGTTCTAGTTGGGTCCTAGGTGCATTATACGACATATAGGAATACATAGATCTGTGGGGGCTCAGTGCAGGGAAGTGACCCCAGAACATCACTAATAGGGATAGGAGTAGATGTTTTTGTTCTATCCCCTATTAGTGATGTTCTGGGGTCACTTCCCTGCACTGAGCCCCCACAGATCTATGTATTCTGATCTTCCACCAAGCCTCCTAGGACCTAACAGCTGCATGCACTACAACTCCCAGCATGTACTGACAGTCTGCAGCCCTCAGGATATGCTGGGAGTTGTAGTAAAGTAGTACAATCCTATGATAACTGCGGCTGTAGACAGATGTATTTCTGGACCTTCAGGGCTGATGGTTGTCACCCACAGATTGCAGCCACCAGGAGACTCTGCACACAGTGATTTATTACAGGGTTGTCCTCTCAGAGACTACAACTCCCAGCATACCCTGAGAGCTGTATAAATGGAGGGATTTGTCACAGATACAGATAAATCCAGGAAAGGAGCGGGTCAGCATGTCGCGTTTCACTGGTTCTATATTGGTGGGCCCCAGGTGCCCCAGTCCGACACTGGACAGAAGCTGTCCCCAAATTAAGTCCCCGCCCTCCTTCCTTCCTCCATCACGTCTGATGATGAGAAGAGCGGGCATCAAGCAAAAGGGCACCCCAGTACTACTGACAGTCGGGGGGTGCCGCTCAGTAGTACTGGGTGCTGGAGTGCCGGCCTGCCAGCTGTGCCAGGGTATACACCATGCATGTAACCTGCCAGTGCCGAGGGGAAGGGGGCACTAGTTCGCCGGGGGGGGGGGGGGGGGGGGGGCCCGGCATTCAAAGTGCCTAGGGCAGCATGAACTCTAAATACAGGCCTGGCCACCTAGTATACCCCAGCCCTGTCACAAGATAATCAATGTTACTCACTTCTCCAGTTGTTAATGTTTTGACTGATCGGTATATATTATACTGTAGTTATGCATGTTACTATGATCAGCACTTAGGCATGTTTTCTTCCATTTTATTTAGGATGAACATGATTTCTTTTACAATGTCCATGTCTCTGCAGCTCCCCCCCCCCCCCCCCCTACTTTTATAGTGTAGCTATACTTTATATTCTATATTATTATATTACAGACTTTGATCCTTTTTTTTCAGGCTCCCTAAATTGTGTTTGTTTTTGTAGCGTCTATCAGAAAAGAGTGCTGGGAACAATATAAACATGAAACTTTTTCTTTTCCATCTTAATATTCCATACACATAAAGCAGAACTATTGCTATGCGTCATTATAGATATTAAATACATCTCTACTGCCTGGGCTGAAAATAGGATATTACTATTCTCTGCATACTAAATCTTTTATTAGTGGGACATGGTTATTTGTTATTCTGGTGATGTCACTTATATGGTTTTGCAATACACTGTTAGGTTACAAACACACTTGGCGGGTCTGCAGCGTCCATGCTGCGTTTTTGCAGCGAGACTCGCTGCAGATCCCGGCCCTATACTTTTAATGGCAGACAAACACTCAGCAGGGATGTACATCCCTGCTGCGAGTTTGTCTGCAGCCCACCCCATTAACCCCCCGGCTGCGGGAGCTGCGGATCGCCCCCCCCCCCCCCGCAGCACCGATTGCACGCCCCCCCCCGAAGCACCGATCGCACGCCCCCCCGCAGCACCGATCGCACGCCCCCCCGATCGAGCGGCTGGGGCTGCAGGGGGGCGTGTAAGCGATCGGTGCTGCGGGGGGGGCGATCGGGTGGCCGGGGCTGCGGGGGGGGCGATCGGGCGGCCGGGGCGATCGGACGGCCGGGGCTGCGGGCGGCTGGCTGGAGCATATACTTCACCTGGTCCCCGCTCCGGCTTGCTGAAGACATCGGGAACCGCCGGAGCCGGGATCAGGTGAAGTATCAGCTCCGGCGGCCGGGGGGTTAATGGGGTGGGCTGCAGACATGTACATCCCTGCTGCGTGTTTGTCTGCCATTAAAAGTATAGGGCCGGGATCTGCAGCGAGTCTCGCTGCAAAAACGCAGCATGGAGACTCGCTGCAGACCTGCCAAGTGTGTTTGTAACCTTAATAATAAAGTGTTAGTGTTAGTTGTGAGCTAATCCAGGTTACTGCAGAGGAGGTGTATGGTGCAATTGGGAACAGTAGGGAAGATAGATTTAAAAAAATTTCCTTATTTCCTCGTTACTGTTAAGTATCCATAGTATTTCTAAGGCTGGTAGGTGGTAATATATAATACTCTACCACCTGGCTGTTTCCATGACTGTTTTGCATTAATTTCGGAGAAAACTTCCTCTGTGCCCACACATAACCGTAATGACTACCCAATGAAGTCCGCTTTACTTCATCTACCACCTACATTATCTAATGAACTGTCCTAGACTCAGGGAGACTGTATGCAAACTGACAGCACAGGTCATCCAATACAAAGCAATGATAAAAAAAAAATTAGATCACCAAGAGCTAGAGATCAGGCACTTTTTATAAGCTTTACACCCACAGGGCATCTATGGGCAGCAAAGGGCAGTGCCCTCTGTAATATAGAGGACAAAGCCAGCAATAAATTACAGGACTTGATTCTAAAAACTTATATAAGTAGTGTTACAAAAGCAGTATAACAATGTAACATAGAAGACATGCTCCTAATAAGTAGGAGTATGTTACATGATAAAGTAAAAGACATTTATTAACCAGGAACAGAACAAAAAAACAAAAAACGGATGGGAATTACAGGTCATTAAACTACACTGCAAGCGGCACATGTTAATACAATATAAAATATATAATACAAATATAATAGAAAACAGCTTTAAAAAGGTCCTCTAGAAAAAGAAATCCTTTCAATTCAACTGGTGTCAGAAAGTAATTTAGTTCTATTTAAAAAATCTCAAGTCACCCCGCAGGACATACAACTAAAAAGTACAGGAAGGGGTGTATTCTTTCCAGTCTAACACTGTGCTCTCTGCTGCCATCTCTGTCTGTGACAGGAACTGTCTGAAGAAATAGAGGTTTTCTATAGGGATTTGCTACTGCTCTGGAACAGTTCCTGACTAGACAGAGGTGGCAGCAAAGAGCACTGGAATGAATACACCACTTCCTACAGGACATACAGCAGCTGATAAATAATGTCTTTTAAATAGAAGTAATTTAAAAATCTGTATAACTTTCTGACACTATTGATTTTAATACAATTTTTTTCCTCCTTTTTTTCTCCAGAAGGTATATGCAAATGAAAAAAGAACACAGCAGTGCTGCATGTGTAGTGTCCCAGTACAGGGGGTAACTAAGCTTTTTACCACTTATCAGAATGTAACTTTCTCAGGTGTCACACCAAGTACAGGCAGCTGTGTTTTTCACTCCAGCCACTAGATGTCTCACTCTCCCCTGTGCACAGCTGCAGTCCTAGAAAGTTTAGCTATGTTTAACCAATCACAGGTGCATCCTCTCTACCCTGCTTACTTTAGGTAGAGAGCATCTTCTCTACTCACTTACCTTTACTTCCTGTCATACTACCCTATATAGGATAGGGGTTGGTTAGTTAGGGGGTCAGTCTGTTCTAGTTCCAGTCCTAGTTCAAGTGTGTGAGGGACAGGTTCCTGCTGCAGTGACTGAGCGGGAATGGCTTAGGCCAGAGCCCTTGAAAGGGACTACACCTATTTCTTTATACTGAACTAACAGACAGTATGCAGTGCTAAACCCAAGAGGTGGGGTAACAGGAAGAGTAGAACCAACCCTTGCGTATGTCGACAATTCTTCCGTCAGGACAGTCACCCCCTAAGGAAAGGCAGAGGGACTGATTCCCAGTAAGGAAAAGATGCTAAGAGCTGAAGCACCTTACTGATACACCAGGGGCGTAGCTACGGGTTCAGCCTAGGGGAGGCGAGTGAGTCTCAGTGGGCCCCCAACCGATTATGTTACCCATAGGGAACCTCAGTAGATGACAATGCTTTCCGAATAATAAAGGGAATATTCTGCTACATTACTTATAGTGAACAGGGACTGAGAACAGTGGAAAAGACTTTCTACATTATACATATATAACCATGTAAAAATTAAAGGGGTTATCCAGCATTACAAATACATAGCTGTCTTTTTCCAGAAACAGCGCCACTCTCCTCCAAAGCTTGGATGTGGTAGTGCAGCTCAGTTCCACTAATAGAGAATGGAACCAAGTTGTAATACCACAAACAACATAGAGGAAGCTATGGCGGTATTTCTGTTTTCTAATTGGACATCCATCCATTCTTCTATCTCTTTATCTCATACCTATCTGTCTAATATCTATTGGGCAGCATGAGGACTACATCATAGCTGATGGTCAATGACCAAATAGGCAACATCCAAAGGGTATACCCGCAGTACCACTAGAGTAAATGTATAGTACAAATGCTGGGTAATAAAAATAAATAGACCCATGCAGTTCAAGGCAATTATACTAAATAATCTATATACAAAAAAGCCAGACTACTTCAACATAACTAAATGGAATACAGAGGTGCCTTGGATTACGAGCATAATTCGTTCCAGGACCGGGCTTGTAATCCAAATCCACTCTTAAACCAAAGCAAAACTTCCCATAAGAAATCACTGAAATGCAAACAATTGGTTCCCCACCCCAAAATATAATGATTTTTTATTCTGAATAGCGTGTAAAACAAATGAAACAAAGATTTAGAAAATGCTGGATATGTTATAAATTCCATTACAGTATAGCAATCGGCATGTGGTGTATAATGTATAGTAACTGCATTAACCCCTTAACGACATCGGGCGTAAATTTACGCCCTGATGCCGGTAAGGGAGTTCAGAGCGGGGACGCGCGGCGGCCCCGCTCTGAACCGCGCCGGTCCTTGGTGCCGCGTGTAGCCCGGGACCGTAGGTATTAGCGGGCACGGTCCGATCGCCGTGCCCGCTAATACAGTAATCGGATGCAGCTGTCAAAGTTGACAGCTGCATCCGATTACCGGACGCAGCGTCATCCCTGGTGTCTAGTGGGGAGATCGCTCCTCCGGGATGTTATCCCGGAGGAGCGATCTCCGTAAATGAAGCCGGCCGGGAACCGCTCCAAGATGGCGCCGTCCCCGGCTCGGCACTCGTTTACTTCCGGCTGCAGCAGCCGGAAGTAAACGAGTGCCTATATCATGGATCTCTGCAGCATATCTATGCTGCAGAGATCTCAATGAGAGATCAAAGCACTTATACTAGAAGTCCCCCAGGGGGGCTTCTAGTATAAGTGTAAAAGTTAAAAAAAAAAAATGTCATTATTAGTAAAAATCCCCCTCCCCTAATAAAAGTCTGAATCACCCCCCTTTTCCCAGGTTATAAATAAAAGTAAATAAATAAATAAATAAATAAACATGTTTGCTATCGCCGCGTGCGTAATCGCCCGAACTATTAATTAATCACATTCCTGATCTCGTACGGTAAACGGCGTCAGCGCAAAAAAGCCCAAAGTGCAAAATTGCGCATTTTTGGTCGCATCAAATCCAGAAAAATTGTAATAAAAAGCGATCAAAAAGTCGTATATGCGCAATCAAGGTACCGATAGAAAGAACACATCATGGCGCAAAAAATGACACCTGACACAGCCCCATAGACCAAAGGATAAAAGCACTATAAGCCTGGGAATGGAGCGGTTTTAAGTGTCGTATATTTGTTGACAATGGTTTAAATTTTTTACAGGCCATCAGATACAATATAAGTTATACATGTTACATATCGTTTTAATCGTAACGACTTGAGGAACATATATAACAAGTCAGTTTTACCCCAGGGCGAATGGCGTAAAAACACATTTCCCCCAAATAAACAAAATGCGTTTTTTTTTTCAATTTCACCACACTTTGAATTTTTTTCTGGTTTCGCAGTGTACTTTATGCAAAAATTCAGCCTGTCATTGCAAAGTACAATTAGTGACGCAAAAAATAAGGGCTCATGTGGGTCTCTAGGTGGAAAAATGCAAGTGCTATGGCCTTTTATGCACAAGGAGGAAAAACCAAAAACGCAAAAATCGAAATTTGCTCTGTCCTTAAAGGGTTAACCTGAAAAAACAGTTTGTAGATACAGGATGGAACTGCAGATCCCCATAATGGCTGAGTGTGAGTGCAGGCACAGTATAGCAGCAGTGTGTATAGCTGAGTGTGAGTGCAGGCAGATTTTAGCAGGAATGGAGAGGATGGGAAACACAAGGACTGACAGAGACTGCAGGGAGCATGAAGAAATGAGCAGGGCAGATGTGGGCACATAATGCATCTCTCTCTCTGTCCGGGGAGAGAGGGGTTACAGCTATGGAGAGATTACCACTACAGTCCTGTCCCCTGATGTAAGCCCAAGCCTGAAGTGGATTTGCTAAGATTTGGAAGGTGAGGGAGACTTCCTGGGTCAGAGTACAGTGCTGTAGATCACCCTGCATTAATTGGCAAAATCTTCAGTGGGCCCCCTGCCTGTGTGGGCCCGGGAGCGGCTGCCCCCTCTGCCCCCACCAAATTACGCTACTGTGATACACGCTTAACTGACACCAGTGCTGGCAGGTTTTTTTCTTCAAAATTCCACTTTAAAGTAAGAGATCATATTCTGATTATATTGTGCCAAAAGTATCACAGGTTTTACACAAGACTTACAGACTTGACACAAGACTTTATCGGCATCATATAACTTGTATGTGATATATTTCAGTTGTTTTCAGATGTGATATCAGTTGTTTTCCTTTAAAAGCAGTCATCGTTTTTTGTTACTCATATTTACTGGAACTCAGCATAGAAGAATTTCAGTGAATTGTAAAGTTACAGTATATTTTTCTTGATGGTTTTTCCTTGACCCCTGGCACTTTACATAATAGATCTTTCCAAGGTTCTGATAGAAATGTTTTTCATCTTATTTCCTAGCTCCAGTCTTCATAGCACATGTCTATGAATATCTCTGTAAACAGCAAAATACAATATGTCTAAAGCACAGTAGTCGCTCTCTAGTCGATCCTGGTGGGTAAATGGACCTTATTTCTCTAACTACAGAGTAAATGCAGCCAGGAACTATTAAACTGCCTCTATGGGAACATAGAAATGGCATGATAAATAACTGATAATGCTGCCACATGTGGACATGGCTAGAACAGGCTGACTCATAGATGACCCTTCACGGGAAGGTTGGCATAAGAATGATACTATGAAACAAGTGCCTGTATACTGAAAGGTGAGTACTCACTTTAAAACGTGTGAACCCCAATAGATTTTTCAGTTGTTTCTCACTGAAATAGGTCTATTAATATCTCCATATATTTTTAACAGCAGCCAGAACCTATATTTGTTATAGATATCTCAATCCGAGGTATACAGAGGATTATACGCTCCTATAGATATGGATTGACTGCATGGTGACACCATGAATGTAGGAATGTAGGAGCTTAATGCATGCTTCTTATGCATACATTATACATTGCAAAATTACAGATTTTCATTCACAATACTATAGTAAACTCTAATGGCAATATGGCACCATGCTGTCCTGCTACTTAGCATACAGCATATGTAAATAGCCCTTTTATGCAGAAGAAGAGTTATTTTTGAAGCAACAGGACAATCAACAAGACATTACACGTATAATAATACTTATAGCGCCTCACTTATCATGAAATCAATTATATTGGGGAAGACTCTTAAAGGGATATTCTACCCAAGAGCTAAAACATGAAATGCTTCCAGACCTAGCTGATCTTACTCACCAAGTTTTGAGCTTAGTCTTTCTAGCTGCTGCTATTCCTGAGTTCCAAGTTTTTCTAAAAGCCGATTTATATCCAAGAGGGCGCTGGCTGGGAAATTACATCTCCCAGCATGCATCACACCTCAGGGCCAACTGCCAGGTATCCACCTCATCTTGTAGTATCTGCCCATAACTGCCTTGTGGTGTGTTTACCCAGACAGGTTTATCTGACAGATCTTTGAAGCCAAAGCCAGGAACAGACTATAAACAGGGAACAGGTCATAAAGAAAAGACTGAGATTTCTACTTTCAACTCCATTCCTGGCTTTGGCTTTAAAAAAAAAAATCTGTCAGATAAATCTGTCTGTGTAAATGCGCCATTAGGCTATGTTCACACTACGTATATTTCAGTCAGTATATGTATATTTCAGTCAGTATATTTCAGTCAGTATTGCAACCAAAACCAGGAGTGGATTAAAAACACAGAAAGGCTCTGTTCACACAATGTTGAAATTGAGTGGATGGCCGCCATTTAATGGCAAATATTTGCTGTTATTTTAGAACAACGGCCGTTGTATTGAAATAATACATTGGCCAGGTGCTCACTGATTGGTGGTATGTCAGTGGTGGGTGGGGTTACATATGAGGTGCTACAGCTTTCCTGGCAACAGAAGAGACAGATTATGTGACTTTGGTCTCAGAAGGGAGGGGGGAGCAGAGGATTGGAGACCAGGAAGTGGACCAGTTGGACCAAGAATTGAGGATTTTCAGCAGCTTCAGGGTGTAAGTCAGAATTTCAGCAGACAAACGCCCCAGTTCAGGTGATAGAAACCTATTACAAATAAGCTTAGATTATGGGAAGAAATTCAACAGGGTTACATTTTATTAGGTGAAGTACCTCTTTAATAAGTGAAATATGCATTGTTATTGTATGTTTTCTATCCCTGACTCCAATCTTTTGCTCTACCCTGGCACCTTCCATTGGGACCTGCCCACTGTCAATCTGCAGTACTCATGTGGTGTAACGCCTGGAGTAGTGGATCCACTGGACCGTCACTAGCGATGGCACTAACCTCACCAGGGAGCGGAGTCTAAGGGGCCACTGATTTTCACCAGAGCCCGCCACAAGGCGGGATGGACTTGCTGCGGCAGGCGACCCCCAGGTCGCTACCCCTGGCTTGGTTGCTAGTGACGGCAGGCGAGGCGTGGCAGGAGCAGTAGGCAGGAGATAGTGCTGGCAGAGGTCTGTAGACGTAACCGCAGGTGACAGGATGAACACAGGAGCAATGGAGTGACAGGGGAGCAGGAACCAGGAACAAGGACTAGGGACCAGGTAGCGGATAGGAATCAGGAACAACAGGGGGCTGGGCCAAACGCTATGGGAAGCATGTAGAGGCTCCAACACAAGGGACAGGGCATGCTGGGATTTATAGGGAGTGATTGGTGCAACTAACCAATTAAGGGCGGACTGGCCCTTTAAATCTGAGACAGCCGGCGCGCGCGCTTCCCCGCCTCCTAGGGCCGGCCGGCACAGACGGAGACAGGAGCGGAGGAGAGGTGAGGCGCCCCCAGGGGCCGAACTAGCAGCAGCGCCGGGTCCCTGCACAAGGACCCCGGCGGCTGCATGGGGCAGGAGGAGGTCGCGGCGGCGGCCCGGAACACGGGACGCCGCCGCGGCCGTGACAGTACCCCCCCCCCCTTTGGCCTCCCCCTCTTTCTTGCCTGCAGAAGGAGGCATCAGGCAAATCTTGGTATTCCGCCGGTAGGCCGGACAAAGGCTTGGCGGGCTCGGGTGACAACATAGAGTGCTTGGGCTAAGGTGACCTCAGACACTGGTTGGAACAGTCCTGACCCCAACTGAGAATCTTCCCGGTTCTCCAGTCCAGTTTAGGGGCATGTAATTGCAGCCAAGGGAGTCCCAGGAGTATGGTGGAAGAAGAATGGGGCAGGACGTAGAAGGAGATCTTTTCCAGATGTGAAGTGCCCACCTGGAGGACTAGAGGTGCGGTCTGGTAGTGCACATGGTCGGTAAGAATCTCACCCGTGACCGAGGAGATAGTCAGGGGTCTGGCTAGTGGGGTCACGGGTAGCCGCCATCTTTGGACCAATGTAGCTGCAATAAAATTGCCTGCTGACCCAGAATCGAGAAAGGCAGTAGTTTGGTGAGTTTGTCCTGAGGGTGTCTGGATGGAAACTGGCACAGACAAACTTGGAGAGGTGGCATTCACACTCAGGGAGACCTCTCCCACCGGACCTAGGTGCTGGCGTTTCCCGGACACTTGAGGACGTTGGGGACATCTCAGCCGAAAGTGATCCGAACCACCGCAGTAGAGGCAGAGATTCAGCTCCAGACGACGAATTCTTTCATCAGGCGTCAGGTGAACCTGTTCCACCTGCATAGGAATATCAGGAGTCGACTGGGACTCCGGAACGTCAGGATTCTGGAAGACCGGCGCCAGCTGGTGATGGCGACGGGACAGGCCTAGTCGCCGTTCATGACAGACCTCCTCCTCTCTCTCAGAAAAACGAGTATCGACCCTGGTGGCCAGTAGGATGAGTTCGTTCAGGGAGGTAGGTAGGTCTCGGGCGGAAAGCACGTCTCTCACCTGACTGGACAGGCCCCTCTTGAAGGTGGCTATTAGAGCGGCCTCATTCCAGTCTAATTCTGCCGCCAGGGTGCGGAACTGGATGGCGTAGTCACCAACAGAGGAGCTCCCTTGAGAGAGGTTGAGGAGAGCAGTTTCAGCTGAAGAAGCACGGGCAGGTTCCTCAAAGACGGAGCGAAACTCGACTAGGAAGGTTCGGAGATTGGCAGCAACAGGATCATCTCGGTCCCACAGCGGCGTGGCCCAGGCCAGAGCTCTACCCTCCAATAGGCTGATGATAAAAGCCACTTTAGAGCGCTCGGTGGAAAACTGACTACTTAAAAGTTCAATATGCATGGTGCATTGGGTCAGGAATCCTCTGCACAACTTGGAGTCACCAGAGTATTTACTTGGGAGAGCCAGTCGAAGTGTAGAAAAAGCAGCAGGAGGTGGTGAGCACTGGGCTGTAGTATGCTGCTGTAAGGCGGCAGTGAGTTGCTGGATCTGCTGCGACTGTTGCTGGATTTGTTGCGCCTGTTGGGCGACCACTCGGGCTATGTCACGGATATCAGGCACCTCGCCGGGATCCATGTTTGGAGCCTACTGTAACGCCTGGAGTAGTGGATCCACTGGACCGTCACTAGCGATGGCACTAACCTCACCAGGGAGCGGAGTCTAAGGGGCCGCTGGTTTTCACCAGAGCCCGCCGCAAGGCGGGATGGACTTGCTGCGGCAAGCGACCCCCAGGTCGCTACCCCTGGCTTGGTTGCTAGTGATGGCAGGCGAGGCGTGGCAGGAGCAGTAGGCAGGAGATAGTGCTGGCAGAGGTCTGTAGACGTAACCGCAGGTGACAGGATGAACACAGGAGCAATGGAGTGACAGGGGAGCAGGAACCAGGAACAAGGACTAGGGACCAGGTAGCGGATAGGAATCAGGAACAACAGGGGGCTGGGCCAAACGCTATGGGAAGCATGTAGAGGCTCCAACACAAGGGACAGGGCATGCTGGGATTTATAGGGAGTGATTGGTGCAACTAACCAATTAAGGGCGGACTGGCCCTTTAAATCTGAGACAGCCGGCGCGCGCGCCCTAGGAGGCGGGGACGCGCGCGCCGGCCGGCACAGACGGAGACAGGAGCGGAGGAGAGGTGAGGCGCCCCAGGGGCCGAACTAGCAGCAGCGCCGGGTCCCTGCACAAGGACCCCGGCGGCTGCATGGGGCAGGAGGAGGTCGCGGCGGCGGCCCGGAACACGGGACGCCGCGGCGGCCGTGACATGTGGTTACAACTATTATTGTAGTACTTCACGTACAAACACTTGATTGAATTAAACATGCATGAGCTCCATTCAAACTCATTAAAGGTGCATGGCCACCTTTTAAAGGCAAATTCGGGAGAAAATCATAATTTTTCAAAAGTCAGGGCCAGTGAGGAACATAATAAACAAGCGCTAATAACCTCTTACCGCTTAGGGACTCCCACCGGGCTCCTTGATCTCCTTACGAAGGGACATCATGTGGTTTCTCACCATTAAGTGCCCTAGGCACCTGTCGTAAAGTTCTCTCTCCAGGTTCAGTTTTGATGAAGGTAGTATTCTCTAGTTTCACCACTAGATGTCAGTATTTTGTATGTATGCTCTTATGTATTGCACAGCTGAAATTAGCAAAGGGTTACCGTTTTGTATGTACCATGTGCTTTTACTGACCTATAGGAGATGCTCTTTACTTCTAGCCTATCACTCTCCTTCTTTCTCTTGCACACATTCCTTTCCACCACTCACAGGGTCTATATACGAAAAATATCACAACCGCAATGTATGCCTTAGGCAACAAATCCTCACTACAGGATCTCCACAAATCCTATAGGTCCAACGTAATAAACAAAGCAGTGAGAAAGAAAACTTTGTTAAATACACCTTTACCTCAGAACTTCAGGAATCTTGACTTTCAATCTATGTAGAATCTATTTCACAGTACTGGGTACAATAACTTTTGCTCACAGGCTGCTCCAAACACCCCCCCAAAAAAAAAAAAAAAAAAAACACCCAAGCATCCAAGGTGGACGCTTGGGTGTTTGGAACAGCCTGTGAGCAAAAGTTATTGTACCCAGTACTGTAAAATAAATTCTATATGGATTGAAAGTTCGTGGATTCCTTTCTTTGTGGTGATCCGGATACAGAGGACTACGGCCCTGAAGTACTGAGGTACAGGTGTATTTAACACGGTTTTCTTTCTCACTACTTTGTTTATTACACCACTCACAGAGTACCTTACTTAGCCCCTGTAGGAAGTTACTTGGTGGGGAGAGGTGTAGCATCAGTTCTTACCCAGATTCTCGTGGGAGAAGGACACTTAGAGCAGACATCCCTGCTGTAGCCAATCCGAGGCCTGGCTCTGTCAGGACTCTTGTCTGGGACAAGTCAGTTCAGTGTGTTTAGTGAGTTGAGTCTAAGATACATGTGTAGGCAGATGCAACTAGAGACACTGCACTCTTTCAGTAATCTATCTACTCTGCAGTATTCTATATCTACTATGCAGTGCTAGACACTACAGAGGGAGAAGAGTCTGGGAACATCCTAGCCCACGCCGACAACCAGTCTTAAAGTGCAGGGCAGTATCCTGATACACAAGAGGAACTAGCCTGGATAGGACAAAGCTACCAAAAGGTCTATGTGTCCTATCTCACAGTGCAGGTAACCAGGAAGGCTCAAAAGCTTAGCTTCACCCAGATAACCAAGGCTGGGGCTTGTATGCCCCTATTAGGACGAGACCCTCGACACTGTAGGGCAGAGGTTGGTCAGACTATAGTCTATACACGGGTACAAGTAAACTTTTTACTCTAAAGTATTCTCTGAAGAGTACATTACTACATTAGATTGGGACTCCCTTGACAAACTTCTCTACTCTGCGCTGCTCTACTCTATTTTCAACTCTTCAAGCACCACTACAACTATCTCTACTCTACAACTTCAAGCATCTCCTTTAGTACAAACGAGTTCAAGCACTAAAGTCTGTGTAAATATCTATCTATTCACTGCAAAAGCCTTTTGTACTATCTGTACAGTAAGGCTGTTATATTTTTATATCACTGGGACTCCTTTTCTCCACACAAGCACCTATACAAACTAGCCGCACACCTGCGGTTATTTTTCCCCATTCTGTGGGTGGCGGTACCGATAGTGTGGGTGGGTCAATTGCCACTCAGGACTACCGTGACAAGAGCCCAAGGGAGCCATCACAACCCGGCAGGTTACCTACCATTTCTGGGGAATACAGTTAGCCACTATACAAAGCCGGTACCAATATCATACCTGTGTGCTGGACTAGCACTGGCGTCACAATACATCTTTGGCTGAGCCGTTACAACCACCTGTCATAACATCATCCGGTGGACCACCACAATCACTACTTGTCTGATGGATTGGCTTCTCACCTAGTCAGTGATTGGGGCAGGAAATTGCTGCAGTCACTGATTGGCTGAGCAGGCAATCCATCACCTGGGTGGCAGTTTCCCCAACATTGCAACTCAGGGGAAAAATGAGTTCTGGTGGGGGTCCCAGAGCCTATAATGTGGCCCTGCGGAGGCACAAGGAGAGGTAAGTAGCGTTTATTATGTTCCCCCTTGCCCCTGCCTTCTGGCAAAATATGATGTTCGCCTTTAATTACTGCTGCAACCTTATATGTGGTCAACCTCAAACTTTAACCCTTAAAATCCATCTTCTACTCCAAGCCAATGCCCTTTACTGGTAACTATTTATTCATTGCCTTCAAAGCTGCAGGTGATCCTAAATAAATGGAGAGATGTTTCTCTATATATGAAATTTAGATTTCAAGGATTCGTTTAAGTAAACTTGGGGTTAGTGTTGATGGCTGAGTGTACATGTTAATTCCTTATTGCCCCAAGTAAACCCTCCTAGATACAGCAACACAGTTATTCAAGATTGCATCTAATGTATTCATTCTGTTTTTGTGCTATGTCTGTAGTTGAAGTCTATACTACTGTAATGAGTGTTCCTGAGCTCGGCCATTCAATTAGGCGTAAAATAGCTCAAACCAGAGCGGTGGGTTTTATAACCAGCACATCACATTATACAGAAACTGTCAGAAAAACTGTTAAAATCTATAGTTGAGAAAGGAGAAGAAGCAAATCCACCAGATAATAATTCAAAAGTCAAACTAGGTCAATGTGTTGCTTTTAGCTAAACCCTTTTTTCCTGTAGAGATGCTGCTTTAGATTTCCAAGTGACATACATACACAAATCACAGCACAAAATATCTCATAGTAGAAACTATAATGAACTTAACATCTTACATCTACAAAGAGGGATGAGCGAATTTACAGTATTAGCGAAGCGTTTACTAGGCTCGGCTGTCGGCTGCCTTTAAATTCTTTAAAACTCCTCTTCGGGTGCCTGGAAAAGCTGAATCCAGCCCTGGGTCCCAATGAAAAATCTATAACAGGGTCCCTCACCTACCACATGTAGAAAGAATAGTCTCGGCTCTAACAGGAAAGTCGCACCTGCAATATCCTGGAGTATTATCGCTACTGGACCGACACGCAGCCACTGGTGTTGCTCTACTTCACAGTGGAAAGAAACTAAGAGGCATGGACGCTGGCAAGACAAGGCTACAGCTGGCCAGAGGAAGCGTGCTGCTCATGCGCGCGAGACGGCTGTAGCCTTGTCTTGCCAGTGCTCCATTCCTTTTTGTGCACATTCTACTTATAGAACCAGGCTCCAGGGCCTTGATACAACCTCAATGATAGCTTTGCTCCTGGATGTTCAAATTCTAAAGAATTGGTACAGATTTAGGGACACTTTACAGACTCTATTACAAAATGAATACAATATCAAAATTTACTGATCGCATTGGGTCTCTCTTCTGAGATATAGCTAGAGGGAAGTTGCTGTAACATGTGTCTCTTCCAGGTGTCAGTCAAATCTGACTTGTACGCTCCTAACAGGTTATGGAGCAAACAAGCCAGATTCCATTGACAGCTGAAGAGAGAGACGTTTACTGCTGATCTTGGGATTGGAGCGGGTCTTAGGAGTGTGACCCGGTGCAATCAGTAACTTTTGACAAGACTTGCTTACTAAAAATAATAATTAAGTTTTAAGGCAATATTAACCGCCCTTTAGGGCTGATTTGTGGCTTTAAAATTGGAATTCTTGTTTTTTTGCATACATTTCCTAGCATTCTACATAATGTACAAAGAGGAGCAAGGACTCTGCAACACTCCAGGTGCCCAGACCCACAGCATAAGAGAAGGAAGAAGAGGGTCCAGCTGCTGCACTGAGCAGGAAGCATATTATATACCATATAACAGTTTGCCAGAAAGGGGTTAAGTGGGGATGCTGTGAGGGTGAAAGTGCAGCTGCTATTAGGATTAGTGCCCAATGTACCACCAAATATGTTTGGCAAACAGAGGGTATTTTGAATTCCTTCACAATTTAGGTGCAAGTGACAAAAGGAAAAAGGAAATTTAGCCAGCAGCTCTGCTTTGTACTGTCTTAGGGTACTATTACACCAAGCAATTTTCCGACGATTAACGATAAACAATCTTAAACGACCGCTAAGGCAAACGACCCAAAATCGTTCGCCCAAGTACACGAAACGATGATTGTTATTTATGATCGTTCTTGCGGTCGTTTAGTCGTCGCTATTGCGTACGTTTCAGCTGTGAATTCTTATTGCACCGAACGATATGCGAACGATGTGCAAACGATGAGCGAACGATCAAACGATAAAAATAGGTCTGGATCCTATTAAACGATCAACGATTTCTCGTTGGTCGTTTAATCGTTGCCTGCTATTACATGAAATGATTATCGTTCAAATCCGAACGATTTAACGATTTTTCGAACATTAATCGTTCCGTGTAATACCACCCTTATGCATAGATCATTTGTAATATACGGCTTCATTTCTTCCTGCCGTTTGGACTATACACCTTATCATGCTTTATTCCAACTGAAAATGCATATTATAGTCTAAGTATGGTGTAAATAATAAAAAGTCTATTGTAATGGAAATTTCGACCTTATGTAGCCATGAAAATCATGCATGAAAGAAATTCTCGGGAGATAAATGACTACACTAGATGCTACAAACTACATTTCTGTCTTTCCAGAGAGTTAAATGCATCAAATAAGTTCTTATTGAATGGAAGCTTATATGGTAAAGATGCATGGAGAACCTGAGGGAATTTGACTTTCTCTGAAAGAACGACAAAGAAATTCTTAAAGAGAAACTCTAAAACAGTCTATCTATTTGGGCAAGAGCCGAGAAGGTTTTAGATTCTGAAAAACAACAAAACAAGATTCCCACTTCTAGAATATAAATGAAGTTTACTAAGGGAATGAAATCACTTAACAAGCAATGTGAATTTCACTGCAAAATAACATCTGGAGGCGTAGTTATTTTTATAGAATAAAACGGGTCCAAAGAAAGGCTACAAAAATGGTGGAGGGTCTGAAGCATAAACCATCAGCAAAGACATTAGGATCTAAATCTGTCTTTTTTTCCTTGGCCCAGATAAGACGCTTCTGGCGTTGTTTATTGGTCAGGAGTGGCTTGACACATGGAATGCAACACTTGTAGCCCATGTCCTGCAGACGTCTGGATGTGGTGGCTTTTAAAGCACTGACTCCAGCAGCACTCCAATCTTTGTGAATCTCTCCCAAATTTTTGAATGACATTTTCATTACAATCCTGTTAAGACTGCGGTTCTCCCGGTTGCTTGTGCACCTTTCTTTACCACACTTTTTCCTTCCACTCAACTTTCCATTAATATGTTTTGATACAGCACTCTGAGAACAGCCAGCTTCTTTAGCAATGAACTTTTGTGGCTTACCCTCCTTGTGAAGTGTGTGAGTGACTGCCTTCTGGACATCTGTCATGTCAGCTGTCTTCCCCATGATTGTGTTGCATACTGAACCTTTTATAACACTTAGGAAGCCACTGTAAGTGTTTTGGGTTAAATATTATAATTTTGTGAAATACTTTTTATTGGCTGTAATCCTTAATCATCAACTTTAACAGAAATAAACGCTTGAAAAAGTTCACTCTGTATGTAATGACTCTATAGAATATATGAGGTCACTTTTTGATTTGAATTACTGAAAAAAAAAAATAACTTTTTGTTGATATTCTTATTTATTGCAAACCACTGTATGTTAAGGACTAAATAAGGTTTAAGAGGGAAGTATTTTTAATAAGAAACTGAACACAAAAACAAGAGGACACATTGAGAAGTTGGGGGAAAGAGCAGAGGCAACATGAGGAAATATCCCTTTACTGAAAGAGCAGTAGATGCTTGGAACAAACTTCCAGCAGATAGACCACATGGGCTCTTTCTGCTAACAATCTACTGTTTCTATTTTAATATTATTGTCTATATACACTTTTAGGCTATGATCACACAACATGAGAGACCTGCCGATCCATGACCCCGGCCGGGTCACAGAACGGCTGGTCTCTGCACGGATCATCCCGGCCGGTACTGCAGTACCGTCCGGATGATCTTCTGGCCGCAGGGTTCTGATGCGGGCGCATCAAAACCTCCCACAGCACATAATGAAGCAAGCGGCCGGAGCCGCTCACTTCTTTGTTTGAACTGACAGGGTTTCCTACGGCTGCAATTCATTGAATTGCGGCCGCAGAAAACTGACATGTCAGTTATTTGCGGCCCCGTACGGGATCCTGGCTGGAGCGTATACGATGTGTATGCGCTCTGGCCGGGATCCCACAGAAGATAAGGCTATGTCCACACCGCACAAAATACGGCCATTGTTGCCGATGGCAACAACGGCTGTACTTTTACGGAGTGTGAACATAGCCTTAGAGTTCGTTCACACGTACAGGATCCGCAGCAGATCTACAGCAGATTTGCAGGTACAGATTTGATACTGTGTTCAGATATTTAGATCAAATCCGCTGCGATACTATGTTCACACACAGATAAATAAAAAGAAAAAATACATCAGTCTGCTCAAAGGGAATGTTTCATCAGAAAATGTCATTATTTAACCCCTTTATGACCGAGGTCATTGATGTCCAGGTCAAATTAAAGCAATGTTCCTCCTCGCCTTCTAAGAGCCATAGCGCTTTTATTCTTTCACCTACAGGGCTGGTTGGGGGGGGGGGTCACTTTTTGCACCATGATCTCTAGTTTTTATTGGTATCACATTGGTGTAAGAAATAAATTTAGATTTTTTTTTTATTAATCTAGTTTTTTTTTTTCTAATATATAATTTTAAAAAATCCTGGTGTTCTTTTTTTACTTTTCATTTACGCTGTTCACCTTGCGGGAACAATATTGCTATATTTTTTATAGATCTAATGGATTTAATAGATATGTTTTTTAAATATTTTTATTTGTATAATGGGAAAGGGGGTAATATAAATCTTTAATACAAATCTACATTTTGTATCGCAGTGCATTGCAGTATTTAAGGGGATTAATGACAGGCAGCTGCGGGGCCACGGCTGCCTGTCCTTCCTGGTTCTGGGAACAGTATGTGTGCAGAAAAAATAACAACTGTAATTAATAATGACCATCCAAATAATGAACATGCTCATTATTTATTACCTGTTTTTGCATAATACAGCTGTTTTTTTCTGTTTACACATTGTTTTATTTTCACTCAATTTTATTTATTTATTTTTTATTCTGTGTGAACCTAGTCTCATACCTATTTTTTATACCTATTTACACAGCACTTTGCTTTTATTTTACTGTGTTTTAAGCTAGCCTTATTCTTGTTTTATAAAAAAAAAATAGCATTGAATTAGTCTGGTTCCTAGAAATTAACAATAAGTATATATAAGTCAAGGCCCATCCTACAAGCACCAACAATAGATATGAAACATAATAGAATGTATTTGGCTTTAACCTGTTAAGAATTATTACATAAAGCTATGACCAGCTAAGTAAGGGTATTCATTAAAAAATAACAATAGCAAAGAAGAATTTGTTTACTGAGTCACAAAGGTTGTCAGAAATGACACTTAGCCCATTGAAACTCATGGAAGGTTGAGGGCTCTTTCTATTGAGCTCACCTCTTGATTTTAACTACTGTTATTGTGGTGGATAAATAAAATGTATTGATTCTAGACAGCCTTGGATCCAATTTTTTGTGTCTATAATATTCCATTTATAGAATGTCTGCCATGTTGATTCCTACTTTAACCTCTTAATGACGCAGGACAAGTTTGCTCGTCCTGCCGCCGTTGAGGGGAGGCACGTGGCTCCTTGCTACTACCTGCAGCCGGAGACCGCCTGTATTAGCCTGCGTGGTTGATCGCCGGTCCCGCTAATTGGTTTTTTAAATACAGCTAACAGCTGCATTTAAATAGCTGGTGTCCCCCATGCAATTCGATTGCAGAGGGGAGATCCCTTCATCTCATAGAGCCGAGCCTCAGCGCCACACTGACGCTGATCCCGACTCGGCAATCTGTAGATCTGGGCTGCAGCAGCCCAGAGCAATACAGAAATGATCTAATCGATCAGTGCTGTATTAAGTAAAATGCACTGATCTCTATGAGATCCCCTCCCCTAATAAAAGAATCACCACCCTTTCCCCATTTTATAAATAAAAATAGTTAAATAAAAAAAAACACATTTGGCATTGCTGCGTGTGTTATCACCCGAACTACTAAATTATCACATTCTTGATCTTGCACGGTCAGCAGCGTAAGTGCAAAAACACGCCAGTCCAGAAAAAAGTCCAGAAGAAAGCCCAGAAAAATTGTAATAAAAAGTGATTAAAAAGTCGCATATATGCAAGCAAGGTACCAATAGAAAGAACAGATCATAGTGCAAAAAATGACACTTTACCCAGCCCCATAGACCAAAGGATGAAAGCATTAAAAGAATGGGAATAGAGCAACTTGAAGAACTTTTAGTTTTTTTTAAGTTTTAATTTTTAAAAGACATCATATAACATAAAAGTTATACAAGTTACATATCATTGTAATCGTACCGGCTTGAGGAACATAGATAACATGCGAGTGTTACCAAAGGGCAAACAACGTAAACACAAAACCTCTCAAAATAAAAAGAATTGCACTTTTTTCAATTTCACTGCCAAATAATTTTTTCCCGGTTCCACAGCATATTTCATTGAAAAATTAAGTCTTTCATTGCAAAGTATAATTAGTGCTGCAAAAAATAAGGGTTAAGTGGGTCTGTAGGTAAAAAAAATTGAAGCGCTATGGCCTTTAAAACACGAGGCAGCGAAAATGAAAGCGCAAAAATATAAATTGGGGGGTAAAAAAAATTGTGGGTCCAAACAACAGCTGTTATTTTATAATGCCAGCTTTGAATATATAAATAAAAGAAGGACAGTATGGGAACCTAGCCTAAAATTACCCATTAACATTATTGTCAGGGAAGAGTTAAAATTCCTTTTCATCATAATTAAATTTGAAACGTTCTGTGCATTTAGCGAGCATCATTTCTTTTACAACAATAAGAGTAAATTGTAAGAGTGACTCCATCTAATTATCTTAATTGAATATGTTCTGAATTCTTGGCAACAAATTGACATTAGAAAAGCTTTTTTTTTTTTTTTTTTTGTAGCTTTAATTAAATGCTGTCAAAGGAGGCACGTGCCACCCTTAGTAAACTGTCATACTTAGCATGATAAATAATATGTTGCTATCAGCAGAAATGCTTACCTGGTCCAATGCAGAATGATGCAATTACGCCCAGAATGCAGGCGATGCTGATGTACGGTACCCACGGTGCACGGTCCTATTAATGAGTCAAGTAATATTTAGAAGGTAAAAATACAAATGATAATGCAATAGTCTATAGCAGATATATAGTGAAATTGTGCTAATTTGGCCCTCACGATTGCAGAATTCTGGCTTAGAATTTCAAATTTTTATTATTTTACAAAATACTAAATATTGTTTTCGATAATGCAAATTTTTTGATCACTGATTGGCCCGGGCAGTTCCTGTGGAGTCAATAAATCACACCAAATAGGAACAGCTGTCTACAGACAGGTAGTCTTTCCTTTTGAAGAGATTTTTGGCTAGGCATATACCCCTGGTTGGAGTGAAACACTGACTTGAGGAAACACTTGAGGGGGAAAAGCAGAGAGACATGTGATGGTCACAATTTAGAAGAGACTTTACTATCCTCAGAATACCCTGCAATACTTATCCCTTCAGAGCCGACCTACATACATACAGAATAGCAATGGCACATAGATTTGCAAATATAGCTTTATTATTTTTACACCACCCCAAGCCATATAGACTTTTTCCCCCCCGGACAAATTGCTGCCATAGGCATGTGGACAAAAAAGCATATGTATTGGGACCAGAAAAGAAATAGTACTTTAGGGGGAGAGTGCCTTCAATCTGGGAAAATCTAGATTTAAAACAATGAAAAATGTCTGCTATAATATCTTTGCCAGGGATTTTCCACAATCCATTAATGTTTAACAAAAAACAAAATATTTACTTGCAATGTGTTGCATTTTCAGAGTGTTAGTGCAGAATCCGCATAAAGAATCGACAAATCTGTCCTTTCACAAGAATTGACAAATCTGTCCATTCACACAACTTAAATTTGTAATAAATAACAGGCGTTTGCAGCTCTGGCTGCTATTTATTGAAAAATAAAATAACACTGCGTCCTATGGAATCCAGGCCGGAGTGTATACACACTGTATACACTTCGTCCGGAATTCCATGAGGCCGCATAAGACTGGCAGAACAAACATTGTAAAGTGCGGCTCCGATTGCACTTTACAGTGTCTGCTATGGTGATTTGGAATGCCGCCACACCGGAATACAACCACATTCCAATTCAAAAGAAGTACAGTTCCTCCAGCCAGTACTGCCGCACCGGCCGGGGTGAACTTCACAGACAGCGGCCATGTCACAAAACGGCCGCTGTCATACACTATGTGAACCCCGCCTAAGGCTAAAGGCACACGTAACAGATCTGCATCAGATTTCACACTGCAAGTTCACAGCGAGATCCACTGCAAATCCCTTACTGTCTGAATAGGGCAACATACTTGCAGCAGAATTTTCATTCTGCTGCAAGTATGTAAACAGCATCACCCTTAACCCACAGCGGCCCGGGACATACATTACCTGGTCCACACTCCAGCCTCCTCCTGTGGCTCCCAGCATCCGGACGTCCCACTCAGCCAATCGGTGGTTGCAGTGGGGCAGCGCACTGATTGGCTGAGCGGGACGTCAGGATGCTGGGAGCCACAGGAGGAGGCTGGAGTGTGGACCAGGTAATGTATGCCACCGGCTGCTGTGGGTTTAGGGGGATGCTGTTTACATACTCGCAGTGGATTCTGCTGTGAGTACGTAACCCTATTTAAAATGACAGTAAGGGATTTGCTGCGGATTTGGCTACGAATTCGCTGTAGATCCCTTACGTGTGAATCTAGCCTAAAGCTTAGCTGGAAAATTATAGCACACCGGTTATATGCAAACATGAAGAGTGTAGGTTCGCATATTTCTTTTTCCACACTTCTGTGTAAATTCTTTTTTTATCTCTGTTTCCAAGACAATTTGCATTACAAATGTAAAGGTCAAGAAAATCAGAAACATTATTTTAAAATCTGTGAATAGTGCTCTACTAATACACAGAAAATACTTACCTGGAAAGTCAGTGATATAGTCAGTATACCAAAAAATAGTGTCATCAATCCAAAACCACCAATAAGAAGAACTCTTCTTCCAAGTTTTTCAACTGTCATTCCCTGGAGATACAGAACAGATGCACATGTTAAAATCATAGTACGCACCATTACACAGTATAACTGTTGATAAAACAAACTTTAATATTCTGCTGACCAATGGGAGGACCTAACTGACACATTCATTATGATGGTTATGGGCTCCAAGATGAACCCAAAATGTTACTGTTTTACCATCTACCTTTCCCTAGGTCTGTTAGGCCTAGAGTAATAATACATAACTAATAGTGTTGCACAAGCATAGTGCATATATAGAAGGAAAAGATGCAATACTTACCTGTAAGATACAATACATTAGGACTCTGGTGGTGTTCTGTCAATTGTCAGCATACCACCAACGTTCTATTGTGTCTTGCAGTAACGTATTATATTTTTCATTCTAATTTTTTTACTTTGAGCATCCCTTGAAGGTGAACCAGACACCCTCGCCTGCCAGCGGGCACCTGGTAAAATGATTGAGACTCCCATTGATTTCAATGGGGTTTGTTACTCGAGCCGAGCACTTCAGAATTTTAGTGCTAGCTCAATACTAATAATTATTAATCCAAACAAAAAAATTCATCCTGATCCAATGTCTTTAATACAGTTAGGATGAGTGTCTTTCTCATGAAATATATACAACTCGATCAAATGAAGAAAAGAGAAAACAATAACACTAGAATTCTGTTTGTCCCAAATCATTGAGGTGTGACTGAAATAACTGATGGTGTACTAGGAAACTGCAGAAGAGGACATGTATTTCGTAGAATGAAAAAAGTAGAATGAAAATGGTTCAATATAAGTCGATGATATATACCAGATGCACAATATAATTACGACTGTGTCCTTCATAGAGTTTTAGTCTACAGACTGCTATTATATCCAAATAACAAAATCTAGCCATGCTTCACTTACAAAATATGCTTGTAGTAAAGGACCAGTTATAGTAAATATTAATGAAATGTATTATACGAAGTGATAAAAATGTTGTTTATACAATTATCTAATGGGTTCTAATAGACCAGCCTAAAAAAAATCTTATTTTTTAACATGTTGGAATAAGAAAAAAACGAAAAGAAAAAAGAAAAAAAATATACAGTTTTAGGTGTCAACTGACATGTGCCTAGTTGTATGTACTCTTTGATATCTGCAATGTTCTTCAATGACTTGCCCTATTTAATAGTAAAACTTTACACAATTTTGTATGTTGAAATTGTACTGTACCACTGTGAGCAGTGAAGGATTAATACACGCATAAACACAATAAGGGAAGAAGGGGACCTTGGTCTGGTCCGGCTTCTCTATTTAGAGAAAGAAAATTCAGTCAGTTGGAATTGAGAGCTAGCCTCTCTAGTGAGAGGATGTGTTGAAGTAGCCTCCGCTGAGAGTGGTACAAGTCAATATTTGTGGCCAATAGTGTTGAGTGGATTTGCCAAACTGTTCAGGTTCAGCAAAGTTCTCCAAACCCAAACACTCAGCATTTGACTTCCTTGGGCTGGAGCAGTTGGATGCCGCCCTAGAGAGTCCTGGAAAGCATGGATACAGTCACAAGAAGGGATTTTGAACAGCAGAGGATGCCATAACAAGCAAGTCACAGCAAGCACAGAGGCAATTAAAAGAAAACAATGTTTTTTAAAGGGGTATTCTCACCTCAACTAATATAGTTATATTTGTATTTATGAAGTTGTCAAGTTATTTATTATCTATATAGTATGATATACACAAATATGTAAACTATATATATATATATATATATATATATATATATATCAGCCAGACCACTGTTTTTTTAAACAGAGTTGCGACATGTTTAAAAATGATCCCTTTTTGGCAAAAGCAACAGGATTTGCCCGGAAACTTACAGAAGGAATGGCTTGTTACAAGCCATCAAAGAAATCCCATTTTGAGGAGTACTAACAAGACTGGCATTCTATAAGTTGTGCAAAAGTGACATTACATCTACACTGCCTGCTGATTGGCTGGAAGAACTGTTTGCAAGATATGGACTACACTATTTAAAAGACAACTCTGACTTTTTTTAAAAAGAAAACTGAACTGAAGCTCCAGTTGGTGTCTTCATTTTTTCTTCACTTCCTGGTTTGGGCTTTCCCATGATGCACTTTGTCTCCTGTGATGTCTAACTGACTCTGTAGAACTGTTAGAAGGCTTACAGCTTGCTCAGCCAATCAGAGCTGAGCAACCTTAGTCATCTGTCAAAGGGAGGCTGGCCTAATAGGGCTTAGACCCGCCTCCGTCTTGATTATGTCATTGTCACAAAATGGCTGCCACAGAAAAGCCTGGGGTCAATAGTCCTTAGGTAAGAATGAGTTTACTTCACTTCCTGGTGGGAGGTTGAGAGGAAAAAATAGGTAAGGGAGGAGATAGGTGATTGAAGCATATTACAAAGTTATATAACTTTGTAATGTGTTTCAATTACTGGGGAAAAGATTTTCACCGGAGTATCCCTTTAAGGCATACCTGTCATTAGAAAAAAAATTGACATACCAGGTAAAGTAGGGGTTCCAGCAGGATCAATAGGTTGTCAGTAGATCTGGTGAATGCACGTCAAAAGTTCGCAATCCCAAGGAAGCTAGCCAAAACATCAAGAAAGTCCAGAGCCCAACAGCATCCAAGAAGAAAGAAATCTGAGTGTATTCAGACAAGTGTCATACAATGTTTCGGCCAGCAATGGTCTTGAAGAAGTGTTCAGACTGGGACCAGGAGAACCAACAAGGAGATGACCATGCTGCTGTGTGCTCCTCTCTAGAGATGATTGAACCTCGGGATTTTGCAGGTTCGATCGAACTTGAACGTTCTTGAACCTGCAGCATTTGATTGCCGATGCCTTCCCGGTCCGTGGGGGAAGGAGGAGACAGCCCAAGTACATCCTAGGCTGTATCCCGGAATTTGAGGCGGTACTCCGACTGTCTCCTCCTTCCCCACGGACCATTGAGAATCAAATGCTGTGCAGGTTCGAGAAAGTTTGAGTTCGAACCTGAAAAAGCCCAAGGTTCGATTAACTCTACTCCTCTCCCGATTAACTCTACTCCTCTCCTGTCTCATGTAGACAGCCCCATAGACTTACATTATGCGGCCATATAACACAGAGAATACGCAGAACTCGGACTTCTCCCATATTGTTCTGTTTGGTCGCTGTCTGAACACTCCGACCCTGACCGATCAAATTTTTTTACATGTTTTTGTCATTTGTTAAGAGTTTTTTCTAATGACAGATACTCTTTAAATAGAATTGGCAGAAATGATCCCCTAGAAGTTCCAGTTAACGCTGAACCAAACTTTGTGCAGAGTGTGGGCTGAAAACAGGTTTAGTTCACTCAACTCTAATAAACAAATGTTTCTTCTGCAAATCTTACATTTCAATGTTACTTTTTCAGTGACTACTTTGTATAACAATATAAATTTACAAAAATGGAAGAACAATTTGTCTTCTGTTTACTGCTCTCATAATGTGTTTTTTTTTTCATAGCTAGTAAATGCAGACTGGGAATACAGATACACATGTAATGCATATTCTATGAGCATAAAGTTTTTTCGGCAAACAAAATGGAACAAAATAAATTAGATTAAATGAAATAAACTCCGAAATTTTAAAACTTTTTTCTGTAAGCTCTAATGGTAGTAAATGTTCTATGAAGAGCATAGACTAAAGAATAGGTCATAATAAATTCATGGCTGCTTTAGGGCCCTATTACATTATCGTGCGGAAAATCACTTTATCGCTCGAATGTAAACGATGATCGTTTCATGTAATTGCAGGCAACAAACTCGTTTGTGTGTCGTTGATTGTTGATTTAGATCTGACCCTCAAATCAGTGTTAACCCCTTTGAGACCTAGGTCATTGATGCGTTATTTATTGTGCCATCTGTAGTTTTTATTGATATCATATTGTTGTAAAAGAAATTTTGATTGTTTTTTTTTTTTTTTCTAATATAATTTAAAGGAAAAAATTTGCAATCCTGGTGGGGATTTTTTGCTTTTCATTTACGCTCTATACCATGCGGGAACAATATTGTTATAGTTTAATAGATCGGACAATTCTGCACACTTTTTTATTTGTATAATGGAAAAGGGGGTAATATAAATCTTTCTGATTGCATATACTGATGAATGCTATGCTATAGCATAGCATTCATCAGTATTATCAGTGATCTGTGCATAGAGTCTGCCTGAGAGCAGACTTTACGAACACATGGATGATCCAACAGGATGATGGTAAGTGGCTTACACCCGCCTGTCGGCACATGTGACGACCCGATCAGTCATTGTCCCGATCAGTCAGTGACAGGTGCTTCTCCTGTCACTGACTACCTTAAACGCCACAATCACTGTGCATTGTGGCACTTAAGGGAGTTACTGAAAGGCAGCTGAGGGTCCGAGGCTGCCTGTCATTACGCCGGGGTCTGGGGACTATAATGTTTGCAGGGCCGATCGCATTGAAACAGCCCTGAGCACATTAAAACCTCTTCACAGTCAGGAACATTTATATATGTTCCTGCTGCCCGGGGCATGCGCAGCAGGAACATATATAGCCGTATCACTGATGTGAAGGGGTTAATCATTCATTCAGTGTAAATCCACATTGTTCATTCTTTTGCTGGGATCAAATGAAAGAAACAATCATAGTAATGATTGTAACTAACGACTATCTTTCTGTGAAACATGGTGAACGATTTCCGGTTAACGATAAACAATAATTTTTGATAATTTTGTGATTGTTAAAGGGGTTGGCCACTTTATAGTAAAATTGCTCAGTGTACAGTATTAGTAAGTGTACTCACTGTACCTCATAGAGCTAATATCAGACTCCCCTTCTCCAGGCTGGGCTGCCCTACTCTGTGGTGTTTTGGTCCATAAGATTGCTGACATGGAGGAGCATGTGACCATGCCCCGCCCCCCAGTGTCCACCACTGAGCCTGTATATGTCTATGGAGAACACAGTGGACAGGGCATGGTAACATGCTCCTCCATGTCAGCCATTTTGTGGACTGAAACAAAACAGAGCAAGGCACCCCAGCCTGGTGAAGGGGAGTCTGATTTTAGCTCTATGAGGTACACAGGAGCTGCTGTCAGTATATACAGTGAGCACATGTACTAATACTTTGCACTGACCTATTTTACTAAAAAGTGGCCAACCCCTTTAATATTTAATGATTAAAAATCGCTTTGCCTAAAAGGACCCTTAGTTTAGGAAGGAACTTCTTGAAATTGGTAAAGGTTGGCCAAAAATATAGGCCCAATATTTCCAACCACCTACAACTAAAGTAAACCTTATATACTGCCTAGAAGTGCATTGGTTTTCCTTCAGGACTATTTCCTCTTGTTCATGAGTTCTCATAATTCACCTTTATGACTAACAAACTTTGCTAGATACTGCAATACAGAGTAAGATGATAAAGTGACTAATGGCTTCTATAGAGGGAGGAGCATGGCACTGAACTCCTCCCCTTGCCTGTCATAAAACTGTCTTAATGGCTACCTGCAGTCACCACTAGGGACGCTACATGCAGAGTTTTTCCATTTTGAAGAGTTCAGTGTTAGTTGTATAGTGTCACATTTAGTTGACTTCTAGTGGTGGTAGGATGTTGCTAGAACTAAATAAATCAGAACAGTAAATATTCTTTACACCAATATATATAATTAAATTTATCAACACAGAATTGTTCACCCAAAAAATAAAGGTAGGATATACTTGGTGTACCTCTCATTAGGGCAATGGACCCATTTAGGATTATGTCAGTTCTTTGCATACCCTGCCAATGGCACATCTAATGGAGGGGCAGAGGTTCTGGACCTGTGTCTACTCTCCCCATAGATGAAATTGGGGAAATATTGCATATCAATTGTTCTCAGAGAGATAGGCCAACACCAGAGGTGTCTGACAGCGGCCTATCCCTACTGTCTATATTGAAAACACACGAGCACTCAGCCAAGCCAAACATTCAGTGGTATGGAGGGAATGGGAACTTTTAGCTGATTAAATGTTCGTCTGACAACTATCTTGTGTATGGGTGTATTTAGTTTTGGAAGATAAACCCAACTATTTTAAACCTTTGTCTACCAACTTGTGAAAGAAAACAGACGCCTGTAACTAACACAAAGGATCTACAAGGTCTCAGCCACCTTTAAATTAGAACAAGATGATTTGCACAGTAATCCCCTGTGGATTTGCTCACCTTTTCTAATCCATACATTATCTATTCTATTACCCCTGTCAGTCTGATGACGTACTAGGAGAGCTTTATTCCGAGGCTAATTTAGCCTTCGACATTTCAACTTTCCAACTTTTTTCCGCTGTTATAATTTGATAGATGTCAGTTTCCTGACGGTATCGCTCTAATAGGGAAGCTTAATAGCCATAAAGTGATGTTTAAGGCTGAAACAAAATTTGGTAACTCTGTCGTTTTCGTAAACAAGGTAATAAATTACATCAACGCCTCTTCTCATTATACAGCAGTTTTATGGTAAGCAGTCTTTCCTATTACTAATCCATTCCCTAATCAATTAAGCTGGACAGAACATTGTTTCTCCTTTGATTTTTCATTCACATCAGGCTTCAATGTCACTATATGAGCCTAAAGAGAAACAGATTGCTGAACTCAGGGAGACCAGCCAAATGACAACACTGCCGGCTGCTAATGAAAGCGCTCAATGCAGTGAAGTCCTAGGTGCATTGCCCTAAGAACTAATATAGAAGCTGGGAGACAGCTGGCACCTATGCCCCGAGAATCACTGAAGAATATGGCTATAAATATTTAGGTGTCTCCATTGTTACAGAAAGCAAACAAACTCTCTGATGTTTACTCCTGTAATAATGGGTTACTCCACCAATTTTGCCACCTCTTTTTGCTCACGTTTCCTACCAACAGCAAATAAAATGGCTAAATACAGGGCCTAACAATAGGCTAAACAAATCCAGATTGAACAAAATAACTCAATTGAGCCACTGGTCCTGCGTAGTCGGCAAAGCCGGGTATATTACGACATTATTAATAGCATAGCAGGAAGGATAAGGTAGGTCTGTACACTGATTATTTAATCTTGTTTATGTCCGTTCCTTTGGACACTCTCCCTAAGGCTATATCTTATAGAACAGTATGGCACACATTCCAGCCTGCGGATAAGTTGGGGGAAGTCATTTTTTATGCCTTTTAAACGGGACAATGGGGGGAGGTGGCGTCTGGCCTCAGGGTTTAAAAGGCCACTGCGCTTGCATATTTCCCCCTACAGACCCACATGAGCCCTAATTTTTTACGACACCAATTATACTGTGCAAATACAGACTTAATTTTTCTATAAACAATGCTCAAAAAAATGAAAAAAATTTATGTGCAGTGAAATTTTAAATAAAAAGGTGCAATTCCTTTTATTTCGAGGGGTTTCATATTTACGCCATTCGCCCTATGGTAAAACTGACATGTTATCTATGTTCGTCAAGTCAGTACGATTACGATATGTAACTTGTATAACTTTTATATTATTTGATGGCTTTTAAAAAATTTAAAGCTTTAAAAAAAACTAAATGTGTTTAAAATCGCTCTATTCCCATTCTTATAACGCTTTTATTGTTTGGTCTATGGGGCTGTGTGAGGTGTCATTTTTTGCGCCGCAATCTGTTCTTTCTTCTGGTACCTTGTTTGCGGGTATGCGACTTTTTGTTTACTTTTTATTACATTTTTTCTGGATTTAATGTAAACAAAAATGCGCAATTTTGCCCTTTGGCAGGTTTTTGCACTTACGCCGTTTACTGTGTGAAATCAGGAATGTAATAATTTAATAGTTCGGGCGATTACGCACGCAGCTATACCAAATATGTTTATTTTTTTTATTTTTTTTTATAAAATGGGAAAAGGGGGTGATTCAAAGTTTTATTAGGGGAGGGTTTTTTTTAATCAATAAAAACACTTTATTTTTTTCACTAATAGTACTTAGAAGCCTGGGGGACTTCTATATACACAGCACTGATCTCCCATTGAGATCAATGCTGTGTATATAATAGAGCAATGATCCATCAGATCGGTGCTCTATTATAATGGTCTGCTGCAGACCATCAACATGGATTGCCGAGCCAGGATTGCCGAGCCCCGGACGGCTCAGTACAAGGGATCTCCCCTCCGCGATAGCATCGCGGGGGGGGGACCACTAGACACCAGGGACAGGGGCCACACCACCACTATTCAAATGCAGCTGTCAACTTTGACAGCTGCATTTGAAAAGTTAATTAGCTGGCCGCTGCGATTGGCCGCGGCAGCTAAGGCCTGCGGTCCCTGTCTGCACATTGCAACCAGGGACCGCGGGCTGCAGAGGGGGCTCACGCGGGGAACCCTCTCTGATCACCCTTAATGGTCGCATGACGGTATACCCGTCATGCGTCGTTAAGGGGTTAACTACCTGGGTTTAATCATTAACTGTTACTTCAGGGAGGATTGTGGGTCCAATATTTTTCCTTTATTGGCTTATGTAAGGGATAAATTTAGAGTTAAGGCAATTCTCTCGCTAGTGGTTCCTGGCTGTATTAACCTGGTCAAGGTGGTCATACTACCAAAATGCTTGTACCTGTTAGAACACTCTTCTTCACCGGTCCCCCAGGGGTTCTTTAAGCAAATTAATGCTATACTACCTCCTTTTGTCTGGGGACAAAATAGATCAAAGCTGAAGCTTACAATGCTACAGAGGTTCAAGTCTCATGGGAGGATGTCACTGCCTGACTTCTATGTCTATTACCTGGCGGGTCAGCTCTGACAGCTAATAGAATGGACCAAGGCGGGATTGTTGTCCAACAAGGAACATCATCTTGCTCACTACCTGGGTGTGCATCAGCTATGGTCTGTCTTGGAGGAAAAGGCTGATCCTAAGTGGTTACCTTTGCATAAACTTGCTGTACAAATGTGAAATGCTGCCAAGCGTTTCTCACAGTTCACTGACCAGATGTTAGATAGACCTTTATGGTATGATCCCTCCCTGTTGAATTTGACTGAATCCTTGTACCCTACGTTCTGGATTCAGCATGGTGTTAATCTCTTAAGTGATATTTATTCTGATACAGGGTATAAATAATTTCAGCAACTACAGGAAGCCTTTCGCGACCCATGCCAGTCATTTTTATAAATTTCTACAGTTGCATCATGTGGTCACGGTGCAGTTTGATATCCCTAATAAACAAATATCTAGATACCCTTTAATAGGCATCTTTAAATCGCAGGGTCCGCGGGGTATTATCTCTACACTGTATACACGTCTCATATGTGCCAAATTCCAAGGGGCGTGCCTCCCGGTAGCAGCAAAATGGAAGGAGTTAATCCCACACTTAACCAATTATGAATGGAAGGAGGCTATCTCCTCGCATATGTCGGCATCTCTGGCTATTAATAACAAATTGTCTCAGTTATTAATCTTTCGTCAGAGTTACCTAACTCCGGTTAGATTGTGTAAGATGCCCAGTGGTAAGCTCCTTCTGGGGGAGGTTTTGGACCTACTAGAAAAGATTATGCAGCGTCCTTTGGATTGCTCCCCTAAATGTTGCCTGTTGGGAATACTGAATGACGAATTGTGGACCCACCACAAAATGATTTTTCTCAGGGAAATATTATTTATGGCCCAGAAAGTGATTGCCTTGCGCTGGATGGACTCTAGGTCTCATGTGTTCTCGGAGTGGCTGGTGTTGGTTAAGGCTATGTTCACACTATGTATGTGTGCGGCTGTATTTTTTATGCGTCTGGAAATGTGCGGCTGAAACTACGGCCGTGGGAAAAAATAGACATGCGGCTGAAAACATACGGTCATTTACTTGGAAATCTGGTTCAACTAAAAATAACAAATAAAATCTTAAGAAAGTGATGCAAACACCTCTGGATGCATCTGGGAAAGCAGGGAAACAGTTTACATGAATTGCTATTACCGGGGTTTGCGATCCTCTGCACTAATGCCGATGTATCTCATGGTTAATCTATTAAAATAATAAAACACATTTTCGTTGTAATAAAGTGCCTTTCGTTGTTCAATAATTAAATTTAAATTAATCCATCATTTTGCAATTAAATATACTGTTAAAATAAATATATATATATAAATAAATGTATATTTATATATATATTTATTTTTTGACAGTATATTTAATTGCACAATAATGGATTCGTTTAAATTAAATTATTGAACAACGAAACTGATTTTATTACAACGAAAATGTGTTTTATTAATTAAATATTAATTAGTACAGGAAGCTCCAGTAAGCCGGTAATTCATATGCCGGCAATAGAGCATTCTGTACTAATCATCACTTTACTTTAATTAAAACATCAAATGTTTCTTCTAATTATGTTATCACAATAGCATTATTAGAAGAAACATTTTGAATTATATGTGCGCTCAGCTGATTGGCTGATCGGCTGAGCGCACATATAATTAGCGGGTCCTCAGCACAGTGACTTCACTGTGCTGCAGACCAGCGAAGAGGACACATCGGGGTGAGTATAGAGCTCTCCCCACCCCCTCCCCTGCACTGCACCCATACCAGTAAGGAAGGGGAGTCACTTAACCCCTTCCTTGCTGGGATGGTTGCAGTCTGACATCAGTATGGCCCCCAAGGGGTTAAGGGGGATGCAATACATCCTCCCTTAACCCCTTGGGGGCCAGACTGTAAGCAGCGATCTGTAAAGATGCTGCATACTGTAAGGAGCACAACACCGCTCACAATGATGGGTGTTATGCTCCTGTTTGTGTGTTTTTTGTGTGTTTCTCCCTTTATGTTTTTCAGATATCGGTATCCTGTGGATTATGTCGGATTCTGTGGACTACGTCGATGACCAGCGCTTGTTTTTTTTTTTTTTTTTTTATAAAATGGTCAATGAGGGGTGTGGGGGTGTTTTTATTTGAATAAAAAAAATTTTTAACTTGTGTCTTGTCTTTATTTCTTTACTTTATAGACTTAGTAGTGGAAGCCGTCTAATAGACGGAATTCATTACTAAGTCGGGGCCTAGTGTTAGCCGGTATAAAATGGCTAACACTAACCCCCCATTAAGAAGAGCCGGTTGCCAGTGGTCCCGGAGGGTCAAAATTGGCGCTCCTGGACCGGGCGGCAGCAGGCTGGTAAGATTTAGGCTGGGGAGGGCCTAAACCAATGGCTCTTCCCACCCTGGTGTTACCAGGCTGCTGTCGTTTGGTTTTTAACCCGGCTGGTTATAAAAATAGGGGGGACCCTATGCGTTTTTTTTTTTATTATTTATTTATTTTAAAAAAACGCATAGGGTCCCCCCTATTTTTATAACCAGCCGAGTTAAAAACCAAACGACAGCAGCCTGGTAACACCAAGGTGGGAAGAGCCATTGTTTTAGGCCCTCCCCAGCCTAAATCTTACCAGCCTGCTGCCGCCCGGTCCAGGAGCACCAATTTTGACGCTCCGGGACCACTGGCAACCAGCTCTTCCCAGTAACCCTGGTGGCATTGGGTACTGGGGTAATAATGGGGGGTTAGTGTTAGCCATTTTATACCGGCTAACACTAGGCCCCAACTTAGTAATGGATTCCGTCTATTAGACGGCTTCCACTACTAAGTCTATAAAGTAAAGAAATAAAGACAAGACACAAGTTAAAAAAAAATGTATTCAAATAAAAACACCCCCACACCCTTCATTGACCATTTTATTAAAAAAACAACAACAAACAACCGCTGGTCATGGACGTAGTCCACGGAATCCAATGTAATCCACAGGATACCGATATCTGAAAAACAAAAAGGGAGAAACACACAAAAAACACACAAACAGGAGCACAACACAACACAACACATTGTGAGCGGTGTTGTGCTCCTTACAGTATGCAGCATCTTTACAGATCCCTGCTTACAGTCTGGCCCCCAAGGGGTTAAGGGAGGATGTATTGCATCCCCCTTAACCCCTTGGGGGCCAGACTGATGTCAGACTGCACCCATCCCAGCAAGGAAGGGGTTAAGTGACCTCCCTTCCTTGCTGGGAGGGGTGCAGTGCTGGGGAGGGGGTGGGGAGAGCTCTATACTCACCCCGATGTGTCCTCTTTGCTGGTCCGCAGCACAATGAAGTCACTGTGCTGCGAACCCTCTAATTATATGTGCGCTCAGCCGATCAGCCAATCAGCTGAGCGCACATATAATTCTAAATGTTTCTTCTAATAATGCTATTGTGATAACATAATTAGAAGAAACATTTGATGTTTTAATTAAAGTAAAGTGATGATTAGTACAGAAAGCTCTATTGCCGGCAATATGAATTAACGGCTTACTGGAGCTTCCTGTACTAATTAATATTTAATTAATAAAACACATTTTCGTTGAAATGAAATCAGTTCCGTTGTCCAATAATTTAATTTAAACGAATCCATTATTTTGCAATTAAATATACTGTCAAAAAATAAATATATATATAAATATACATTTATTTATATATATATTTATTTTAACAGTATATTTAATTGCACAATGATGGATTCGTTAGAATTAAATTATTGAACAACGAAAGGGACTTTATTACAAAGAAAATGTGTTTTATTAATTTAATATATTAACTATTAGAGGCATCGGCATTCGGCATCATTGCCGGCTATTTTTGAAGTACTCCGTACGGACCGCCTGTCAATCCACGGACGCATTTCCAGCCGCAAACAATGGTCTTGTTCATTTTTTACGGGTCCGTTTACGATAGGGCCGTAGATTCATACATAGTGTGCACTGTGCAGCCGTATATCGTATCGCTCCAATTACATATACATAGGTATTGTGACTGATATGCATATACTGAGTGTAATAGGATGCCAGATTGCTTTAGGAAGCAGAGATAATGTCAGATGATTGGTCCCAAGATGCTTATTTTCTTTATAATGTATCATACAGTTCACTGGTTCACAGAATAGAACAGAAATATTAGCATACTTGTACATGTTTTATATACACTTATTTATATCTTTAGAACTATAAGAGAACTTTTAAGCAGACTATCTGGCATGCTTGTACAGCTTTGTAGAGATGACTCTGTGGAGCTAGCTTATTGTGTTGTTATATTTAATAGTCATAATTTAAAGTAAAGGTGGACCTGAGGATAACTTTTGCACTTCTCCTCTTAGAGAATATGGACATCATATAGAGAGTCTCTCTGCTTGGCACTGACTGCCGTGGCGGGCAGCTCTCGGGTGAACCTGAACCATTCTAGAATAATCCTATCTACATTGTGCTCCCTAAGTGCATTGTGCACTTATGTGATATGCGGAGTCTGACAGCTCTGTGCAATATTTGCTGTTACTTTCCCACTGTACTTGTTTTATAAAAATAGCAGCCGTGCTAGAAGACAATGTACTTATCTATTTGCACTAGATGTGGCAGAAATTATTCGCCGGCTTCAGGACTTAATAGGAGGAAAGGAACAGAGAATTTTGTGACTTCCAAGTGGTCGAATAGATGTTTTGCAATAATCGAATACTTGTTCCCATAGACTTTAATGGGATCGAATATTCGATCGAATGGTCCAATATCAGGGAGATATTGATACGAATATCGAATATTCGAATATTTCACTATTCGCTCATCACTAATCATCAGTAATGTATAATAGGTTATATTTAATTCATCTAATAAGAAATAGACTCTAAGGACAAGTAATTGCCAGCTTGTGTCACATCCAGGGCTCCCAGAGGGGCACAATACCTGTACATGCCATCTTGGTGCTGGCATTGTAACACAACTAGTGGCTCATTCTTCAATATATAACCTATGTACTAAAATTAAAAATTCTTTAGAGCCCCTTTCATATCTATACCTGAAAATATACAGAACAAAACATTATACTTTCCACTTGAAGATTGAAACATTTAATTGACAGTGTGTCTCCTGAAAGCAATGTGCCAGTAGCAGATGTGAGAGACAAGTTAATCTGCTGTCATTGCAGGAAGTTTTACATGGTGTTATCACAGCAGGTATACTGTATGCTTGTATTCACTTTAAACAACTGCACTAATTCCTCAAACTAAATAAAGTAGAAAGTTTATCAGAGTCGTTTCATCAGACTGAGTCTCTACAGTGCAAGGACTTGTGTTTTTATTAAAAAGAAATTTTTTTTTACAAAACTTAAATGCCAAATAATTCTGCACTTCTGTAATTCCGTCATGGTGCATGGTGATTAGGAGTTACAGAATTATAGGCTTTACCTAGAGAAAGGGTTATTTTAATATGTGCTATAGTGTAGGAGAATAAAGTTATAGAAAATCAATTCAAAAACTTACAGATACAACAGCTGCCACAATTTCAATCCCTCCTGTGGACAAGGTGATGTATGGAATAGTCTGAGATGGTATACCAGCTTTTTTAAATATACTGTTTGTATAAAACCAAATCTAGTGGATCAGAGCAAAAAACAACAGTATAAGAAAATAGTCATCTTGTAAAAAAAAATTAACTAAAGACTTTCACACTACACAACATTAAAGACCTTAAAGTGTTATAAAGACATGTCAAAAGTTTTGATTTGATTTGATTTGGTTTTGAACACTCAGACCAGCACCAATCAGGAGATTGAGGGGGATAGGACTGCGATGCAGTGCGTTATAAAAAAGAGTCGGGCTCCATGGCGCTCCATTATAATCCATCATTTTTATATAGTGGGAACCTCGCCTTAGGGTCCTATTACACCAACAGATTATCTAACAGATTTTTTGGAGCGAAAGCCAGGAATAGACTTAAAACAGAGAACATGTCATAAAGGAAAGACTGAGATTTCTCTTCTTTTCAAATCCATTCCTGGCTTTGGCTTAAAAAAAATCTGTCAGATAATCTGTAGGGTCCTTAGACATGTGCTTTGATGTTCATCTTTTATTTCTGCTGCCAGTGTTGGAATATATCGTAAAATGGGTGTTATTACAGCAGCATGATGTTGCCAGGACGGATCAGCAGCATCTCACAGCTATTGGTAATAGCATGTGGACATAGTTGCCATAATGTAGGAACACAGTCTTTGGCTATGTTCACACACTGTCTTTTTTGGCAGTTTGATATTTGTCTTTCAGGACAGCTGTCATTTTGAGTCCAAATAACGGACGTTAATTTAAAATGACCACTGTTATGTGGGCATGGAATTAGGGCCATCCTATAAGACATCCATAAAACAGACAGAAAAAGGTGAACACAGCCTAAGAGACAAAAGGAACAGTAACATCCGGTTGCCAATTTATTGGTAAACTTCCAGGAAGAACATAGGAGGTACATGGAAACACAAAGACTATCTGCTCTGTTCTATTTTTCTGTGGTCCACAAACTTATTAGGACCCAGCGGACTCCTTGGAAATATGTTGAACACAGTAATATTTTTTGTTTATTTGATGGAGAAAACTGAGAAACCCAAACTGGAGAAAAGGGTTGTGCTGTTTCTGGAAGATATCCACCATATTCTAAGCCTGGAAACCCCTTTAGTGACTCGAAAGTGTCATAGAGAACTTTGATGCTTTCAGTTCAGGTCATTAGACCAGCAGTTGGGTCAGGTTTTGTGTCCATACTATTGTGGTGAAAATACATTTGCATTATGCTGCGTTTACACGGAACGATAATTTTTTTCCCATAACGATCAGCGTTTAGACGGTACGATATGTCGTACGGAAAATCGTTTTGCGATCGCTTAAGCCTATCTCACACATTGGTTAACTCGGCAAACGACTGTTAACATGGAACGATCTGCGATTTTTTGCGAACGACGATTTGAGAACATGTTGAAAGATCAAAATGAACGATTTCTCGCTCGTCGTTTGATCGTTCGCTGGGTTTACACGTACGATTATCGTTCGAATTCGATCGTTATAGCGCAAATTTGCACGATGATCGTTACGTGTAAATGCACCATTACCCTCAAATGGAAACAACCCTGATTCAGCAGCCAATAATTGGCTGCTAACATAAAGACTCCTGACAGCAAAGGGTCACAGTAGGAGCTACTAGAGGCCATCTTTTGGCTACTTTGGAAAGATCAGGTCCTGCAGAAACTAAAGTGGAAAATAAGATTTTGCTGTGACTACTACGGATGATAGGTACTGTAATATAAGTCCTTAACCACACATACTTACAGCATTTAAGCCACAGAGCTGGTAAGAAGACATTACTACTATGGTGGTTATGATCTGCCACCTTACGGAACGCGTCTTGAAGAGCTCAGATACAGACACCAACTGAGTGTTCCTCTGTATCCTGGTCTCTGCCAGCACAGCTTCTATATCTTGAGACACATCCTCCCTTCCAAGAAATGTGCGGAAAGCTAAAAAGTAATAAGAAGAATAACAATAATATTAAAATTATAATTTTATTTTGTGTCAAATAGCTTTAGATTCATATAGTATAACATAAACCATAATCCCACAAACCAATACAGCACTTTCCCTCTTTTATATCATTGTTCTACTTGGATGGAATGTTCCCTTTTGCTGTATATGGTCCATGCATTTGCATATTTTATAAATGCATGGTTTAGAGATAGCTTAGGGTAAATGGTCTTACGCTACTATGTCCCTACATATTCCAAAGCACAAATTAACACAATTAACATATTAATATATATATAATGACATAATATAAAGCCATAGACTGCTGACACAATCTCAGTAATGGCAGCAAGTAAAAGCAGTTGTAAAAATTAATATTAGCAAAATAATTTCCATTTGGAATCACTTCAAAGAATGTATCTTTGATTTGCATTAGAGAACAATTCCAAAAACCAGCCTCCACAAGGATACCATAAGAGTTCTATCCCAACATGGTACTACTAGGCTGTTACTGCTTGGTTTTGTATCTATCTGGAGGACCCCACATTAAAAAAAAAGATATATATATATATATATATATATATATATATATATATATATATATATGCAAGCATACAACATTTCAAGCATACAAAATCTCCAATGTGACAGGGATGAGAGAAGAGGTTCATGTGGCAAAGTGTAATGTGAGTTATCCTGTTTGCAGATGACCATGTGACCATAACTGAGCTGCAGCTCCACAGTAGCTTTAACATAACAGTATAGGAAGTAGGTAACTTCTGAACTAAAACAGTTGAAATTTGAATGAAAAGGCCTTTGTAAATTATTATTATTCGTTATTTATTATATATTATTAAATATTATTATTCGTTATATTTGTGTTTAAAATTTACTAAACTAGACTAGAAATGGGCGGAAGATACTTTTAATGAAAACCAGCAAAAATACATAAGCATACATATGCATTTCAGCATGCATTATTTTTTACCCATTTTACATTGCACTCTCACCCAGAACAGAAAGAATTTTTTTTTGAGTCAGGAAAATCTGTTATGCATTAATAGGAAGCAAATAGTAGGAACAAGAAAGTCTAAAACATGGAATGTTCATTGTCAATTTAATACATTTTCATTTCAAGTCGTGTGTTCCATTACTTCTATTACCACAATCATTCTCTGTATATGGTGCTGTTAGCAGAATACTATCATCAGTAATAGGACACTAGCAACAAAGAACTCCTGTATATTAGGAGCTGGAAAGCTAGTGGCTCATTTACTAAGTTGACACCATCACAGTTATCCAGAACGTCATGGCTCTCCAGCATTATTATTGAGACAGTCTAACAGAAAATGTAAGGCAAAAATGGGAATAAGTGTAATGCTTTTCATGTTAGATAATGAACAGTAGGGAGCATTAGTATTTTTAAAGGGACTGAATTGCTTGCAGTTAGGGCATGTCCACACCAGAAAGTCACATTTGTTGGGATTGTCAGGTTTAGAAAAAAAGCTTATTCTGATATTGGATTAAAGAGGATTTGTGCTCTCAGAAAATCATCTATTATCATTTATTGAAGAAAGTATTGTTCAAATGAACGTCTCCAGACGCTGTTCTTTGTAGGGGGCAGGTTTGTAAACACTCTGTAACCTGTGCAAAAGCCATTCAACAGGGAAGGGAAGGCTGAGCTGCTATTATTTTTTCTATTCCCTTTTGCCTTCTAAGAGCTATAGCGCTTTTTAATTTTTCAATGTACATGGCCCTATAAGGGCTTAAAGCGACTCTGTATCCACAATCTGACCCCCCTCCCCAAACAACTTGAACCGTTGGATAGCTGCTTTTAATCCAAGACCAAGATCTGTCCTGGGGTCCATTTGGCAGGTGATGCAGTTATTGTTCTTAAAACAACTTTTAAACTTGCAGCCCTGTGTCACATTGGCGTGGCCTAGGATTTCTATGCCCTAGGCCTGCACCGCCTCTCCGTCCCTCCTCCCTGCCCTCTTCACCATTAGGAATGCCCCTGGGCATTACTTCTCCTATTCCTCACTTGTCTGAAAACTGCACAGGTGCCTTAACGATCCAGCACATGTGCAGTGTTCAGACAGGTGATGAATAGGAGAAAACCTGGAGCATTCCTAATGGTGAAGAGGGCGGGGAGGAGGGACAGAAAGGCGGTGCAAGCCTAATGCACAGACACACTAGGCCATGCCAATTTGACAAAGGACTGCAGGTTTAAAAGTTGGACAGGTCAGGACAGATCTTGGATTATAAGCAGCTATCTGAAGGTAGAAGCAGATTGGGGAGGGTCAGATTGTGGGTACAGAGTGGCTTTAAAGAAGAAGTCTGGCCATTTCAAAAAACTGGCAGCTGGCAGGGGGGAACATAATAATCAAACACTACTTATCGCTCTAGGTGACCTGCAGGCTCCGGACCCCTGATGGAATGCATTTTCCCCCGAGTCTTGATGAAGTCACGATGCAGCGGTAGATGCCGACCTGTGTTTTGATTGCGCACTCAGCCAGTCAGTGACTGGAGCGGTGTCCTGCCCCAATTACTGACTGAGTGGGCAGCATCAACAGCATCTTTGGTTCAGAAGAGATCCCAGAGCCTGGCAGGGGGTCCCGGCGTGGCGATCCAGCGCTAGAAAGCCACGGGGACAGGTGAGTAATGACAGCTTGTTACCTTCCTCCCCTGCCCCTGTCTTTTTAAAAATTGTTACCAGTGTCAGACTTCTCCTTTAATATAAAACTTTTGGGTGAAATTTGTGACCCCAATGCAATAGGTAAACTTTTACTAAGGTTTCGCACAGGTATTTAAAACCTTATATGTTAAAAAGGGGAAGGGGCAGCCAGCCAGGGAGTGATTGCTATAGTATGATGTCTTATCTTTGCCCATAGCAAGGGGATTTTCACCACATTAAATGGATTACAGAATATTTTATTTGTAATTCTTCTATATAACGTAGAAAAATAGAAAAGAGTGTGAGCTTGTAAAAACCTGTGCAGCATTTTAATAAAATCTTATCTGTGCCCGTAGCAATGGTTTCACTACTTACAATAGATGAATTTCATTACTATTTTTTTAATGTCCCTTTTGTAACCTTGAATAGAATAGAATAGAAGGTAGGTTGGAAAAATATTCGTGAACCATTAATAAAACCGTATCTTTATTCCTAGTAGCGTTATCGCTATTTTCATAAGATAATCTTGATTACTGATTTTTTTTTTTTAATTATTCTTTGTAATGTAAATAAAAAAAGCTGGCTTTGTAATAAAAAAAGCTGGTAGGTGGTAAAAAAAATGTGTGAGCCCTTTACAAAACTATATCTGGCTATTGTATGGCTATATTTAAAAGATTAACTTGCTGTAAATTCATTTGTAATCCCTCACCGTAGAGTAGAGGAAAATTGAAAATTGTGGCATACACCACGGAAAAGGGGTAGATGTTTGTGAAAACCACCCAATTTGCACAAAAAATCTACACCTTTTACGTAGCTTAAGCCCCACTCACCTGATGGGCAGACAGGGGGGCATGACAAGACGGGGAGGAGGCATGGCCTCTCCCTGCTTCTGACTTTTTTTTCATATAGTTTACACCTGCAAAAGGTGTCAATCATGGAAGAAATCTACACCTGCTCTGAAGCAGGTGTAAATATCTGCACCCACCATGCAGCGGACACAGGTCCTGCCGGAATTAATAAGAGCTGTGTGCCTCTTAGTAAATCTATTCAACTGTATGGGAACAGGACTTCATTTAAGACTGGCGTACAAGTATGCTGGTCTTGATAAATGTGCCCCAAGGTCTATGTGCAAGTCCCTGCCGAACCTGACTAATTTATAAGTAAAACTTGATTCTAAAAAAATATATTTGCTCAACTCAACCTGGGACCCTCATTAATCACTGTGAGGACGAAAGGCTGTGCCTGGTGCTGTAGCTCAGCCTTATTTAGGATGCCCGCTCCCAACCATTTAAGAATTGATGACCTATCAAAAGATACAATTGAAGAGGGGTTCCAGGAAAAATTAACCTAGATCAGTAGGAGATCATGGGGGTCCGACCTCTGTACCCCCCACCGATCTCTGTTTTGGACCCCGGTCTCTGTGTTATGAATAGAGCTGCGGGTACGGCTCGTGACCCACGACTCTATTCATTCCTATGGAGCGACAGAAAGAGCCTTCCGGCATACTCTGCTCTTTGTGTCGCTCCATAGGAATGAATAATACAGAAGATACAGAGATTGGCGGGGGTACAGAGGTTGGACCAATCGCGATCTTCTACTTTTCATTTTCTAAAATTTTTTTTTACTTAAATACTCCTTTAATGTAACCCCTGAAGAAGCATTAAAAAAAAAAAAGTTATAGAAATGTCTCTATACAAGGACTAGACAGCTGTCCATTGTGATATATGTTACAGAGTTGCTGAAAATGATAGCGTTTAGTATTTGTGTATTTCCAATAGTATTGTGAGAAATAATGGGTACTTGACACTTATCATAACAGCTGCCATGACAGTATGTATGGATGAATCCTAAGTATTTTACACGCCTCACCTCACATTAACTTTACTTACGGTAACATACCTTTTTCAGCTTTCTTTGTATCTTGCTTTTGTAGTAAAAGATATCGAGGACTTTCTGGAAAAAATGGCAAAAACGCAACCTGTATCACGGCAGGAATCAGGATAAACCCAAACAAACAGGGCCAGAGGGATTCCTGAAACATGTAAAGGAAGATATTAGATAAGGAGTTATTAGGGAATTATTATATTCTCTAGAGATGAGCGAATTTACAGTAATAACGAAGCAAAGTGCTTTGAGCTCTAAAATCTCCTCCTCAGCCGGCTGTCTTTTAACTGGCTGCTGCTCCGTGCTGCTCCTCCCCAGGTGCTGGGAAAAGATGGACCCAGTCCTGGGAAACTGGGAGACGTATTACTGTAAATTCGCTCATCTCTAATATTCTCAAAGACTGAGATCTATAAGCACTAGAGTTGACACTGCAATGTAGGGTTTTCTGCAATATAAACCATGCGCATGTCAATAAAGTGGGGACAAGCTGGGGCACAGCCTAGGTAGCCCCTCATGACAGAGATTTGCCAGGCCAGGGGGTGTGGGAAAACAGGGGTTTAGCCCAAGGCTAAAGTGATGAAGGGGGGGTGACTGTTAAAAGAGGAAATAGAGTATGGGTAGGAGGGGGCCTAGGTTTTATTTAGGGAGTATGCAAGGGGTGTCTACAGCCATTTTGTTAGGAATAGACCACTGGAGGAACATCTATCACCCGCCCTCCCTTTAATGTTTTTTTTCCTGTGAGTTTTTATTTATTTATTTAGGGATGGCCCAGTTTTTTTATTTATTTATTTTTTTTTTTGGGGGGGGGGAAGGGGACCTTGAAGTTGGATGGCAGTTGAGTGGGCATGGAAGTGGAGGGAGGGAAGCTAGTGGGTTGGTGGGTTCTGGACTCCTTAGGACTGGCTATCACTGGGTTTGGCTTCCATGTTTATGGCCTCCATGAAACAGGGATTATAAAGATTAGAGCACAGGTAACTACTTAGGTGGTTTAGAGTCAAGCAGCTGTTTGGCTCGAGGTAAAAGCCTGTGTCTGCGGTAGTTAGGAAAACCATGAGGTACTGTAAATGTTTACAGGGGTTGAGACGACCTCATGGTTAGAGGTCTGGTTTATACTTGAATTGGGTTAGGTTACAGGTTAAGGGGTAAGGGCAGCCTTATCAAACAATGGAGTGGTTTAAATGTGGGTGTGGCTTGCTTAAAAGGGGGTGTGGCTCAAACATCCAACAAATCGAAGCATAAAATTGAATCGTTTTATCTAGAGATGCACTAAATTTACAATACACAATTACAGTCTAGATGTACTCATGTGTCTGCACCAGAATTGGTGTTCCCTTATCCCGGCAGCATACACATCACTTTTTAAGAATGGTGGATCCTGTACTATCTACATAGAGGTGTTGCTTTTCATTATAATCCAAGGAAGAATACAGTAACAGGAATTTTAGGTCTTTGTTAGATGTCAAATGGAACTGATTTTGCGTGTGCATATACACATTTCAGAGATTTACACTTTCAGAGATTGTACTATGAACAGCTTTATATAAAGTTTTCATAAGTAAATATTCTTTGAATCAGTAATTACCATATACTTAATTAGAAGAAAAAAAAAGCAGTATGAGTAGGAGATTCATAATCTTCTATAGGAAAGAACTTTTCAAAATTACAAACAAAGACTTTGAATTATATCTCAACTCCTACAGGGCCAAAAATAGATTCACATAGCCAATCCTTCATTATATGCACTCAAATGATTATAATTAGTCATTTACAGAGTCACCTGATACCTGTAACAGCCATTCACCTTCCCTACAGTGTGCCTCAATACACTTTCCATATATTAATAGCTTTTGCATTGAAACTGCACAATGGACAATATACTGTAGGTGGAAACACAGAGAACTTAATGACCTCAATAAATACTGTAAACTTTTGTCCCATATTAGCAAGACTTTAAGGCTATGTTCACACTACGTATATTTGTGGCTGTATGTTTGAGGCTGTATAGCAACCAAAACAAGGAGTGGATTGAAAACACAGAAAGGCTATGTTCACATAATGTTGTAATTGAGTGGATGGCCGTCATTTAATGGCAAATATGTGCTGTTATTTTAAAACAACGGCTGTTGTATTGAAATAATGGAAGTTATTTACTGTTATATGGCAGCCATCCACTCAATTGCAACATTATGTGAACAGATCCTTTCTGTGTTTTCAATCCACTCCTGGTTTTGGTTGCTATGAGGACCAAATACAGCCTCAAATATACATAGTGTAAACCCAGCCTTAATGTGTAAATGAAAAAAACCCATAAAAACAGGAACAATATTTCCAATAAAAAGTAAAATTTCCAATTTCCAATTTCCAGTAAAAAATTTTAATCTACAAAAAAATTACAAAAACATAATTGGTATCTCTGTGTCTAGAAACGTCCATACTATTATGTTATTAGTCCCTAATGGCAAACACCATTTAAAAATACCCAGTGCTAGAATTACTGTCTTAGGCTATGTGCACACACTAGGGCTGGGCGATATATCGCGAAAATACCGATACCGTCACTGGCATTGGCTAAACGACCTCAACTTTACCAGGACGGTATTTGCTATATTTTCTTTTTTTCCTTCTTTAATGGCTCTCCAGCCTCCCATTCTGACGGATGCTCCTGGGTTAAACTATTCCACAGGCCCTGACAGTAACCTGTCCTAGACTGTGACATGAGCCCCAGACCTTGTTACCTGGGATTAGAGGAATGCTGAGGGTTCCCTGCTTACACCCGCGCTGCGAAATAGAGTTCATGGGATTCTAGCAACTTTGCTCTATCCGGATCAGTTCCTTACTTCTTTGTGGAAACTGTCCTGCACTGTGTTCCTCCTTGTGGATTTGGATGATCCCTGACTTGTCCTCTCTTGTGGAAGCTTAACACTGCATAGTGTGGAGTGAGGTTACTTGAGAGAAAACTGTATCTAGCTGCATGTGCTCTGGTCTACATCTAGACTGCACAACTTAGAATGGGGACCTGCCAGGAGCCAGGGCCCATCTTGACTGCTGTAGAGAGCGTTCTAGCTTGCGTCCTTCCTCTACAGAATCCAAAGGCAAAAAACCCTACACTTCCTCTACCCATGTGACTTCCTTCCTACAGCGCATGTAAGGTGGGCTGTTAGTGGGTGAGGAGTGCATATATAGAAGTAAAGAGAGAGATTATAAGCGAAGAGGAGAAAAAACTCTCATTGGTGTGCAGATCCATGTGGTACACAAACAAACCCTTTTGCTTACTTCACTTTTTAATATCTGAATACACATACGACAACAACATCTTGTGGCAAAACTCTGGTACTACTACATTACCACTTAGACTTACAAGTACAGGCTTTTGCAAAGGGTGTAACCAATAGTAACACCCATGGTGGGACTCCACAATAAGCTACACCTGCTGTAATAGTATTTTCAGTAGAACAGACAACACTGATGATGATTGGCAGCTGCTGAGCAAACACTAAACCTGCAATTGTGTAATGAAAACTTTTTATTTTACACATTGGACTACTTAATGAATTTCCCTAAACCTGTTATTGTCTGTATTACAACCTCAGCCGCTGTTTTATGAAGCCACACTTATTTCTCGCCATAAAAATATGAACTCCCTGCAGTTTATATTTATTTATTATAAAATCCTCTTTTCTGAGTAAGACGAGGTAAAATCTCCTCAGTCTTCGCTTATATTTTATTCTAGAAATATGATTTTCTTTATCACTTTCAGGATCAGTTGTTTCAGGACTTGAATACTTTCAGCCATTACTGTACTGTCATTATATGTGAGATTATAGATAGATCAGCCTCTAATTCATACTTCTATTTCTGAATCACTCGATCTGCACAGCTCATTATGTGATCCGTATAGAGGAAGAAGAAGAGTGACAAAAATGGAGCCCGGACTACCACTGTTCCCTGCCTTTAACAGTCTTTCTACTGCAAACTCTGCTGATAGGTAATTGCTGATGACTATGCTAGGTCTATAGCAGGTTACTGTAGTGAGAAGGAGCAACATTATTAAAATGGATTTAAATTTGGCCAGAATTATCATTATATTCCTATAAAAAGAGGTTACGGAACCACTGCTAGGTCATCAAGCAAACTACGTACTGAGCAGAAGGCATTCAGTGTATGTCTCCTGCTTAGTGACTATTAACTGCAGAGCACCTGGCTCTGGGAGTGTAAGGAGCTAGGTGACAATGCACAACACCACCACTAACCTCCATGGCCAGAGGTTAGAGTAAGAATATTCACCCCTGATTCTTGTTTGTGTCCAGGCCTGACATTTTACTTCATGCATTTCTTTTACAAGCACTAAAATGCCTTTGTATGGTATTCATTAATGGGCTTTATCATAGGCATCATGGGGGGAATTTATTGTTGAGTCTACTCAATTGCAATTTATTTAACTAGTTTTAGGCCCCTTTTTTACCTTCTGTATGGAGAATTTATTGAATGGTCGCACCCAGTTTAAAAATGTGCAGATGCCAAATTTGGAAGTAGGAAGAAGTTGCACGCATGTGTCCCACAAATAAGTGCAAGGTATTTGCCTGGTCTACAGCACGCGTAGCCTTGTGCCAGTGGATACAAAATTTTTAAAGTGTCTCTGTCTTTTTGAAAAACATTTGACATATCATAGAGACATGTCAAAAGTTTTCATCGGTCCAGGTCTGAGTGTTCAGATCCGTACCAATCAGGAGAATGAGCGGGGAGAGGACTATAGCTACAGTGCATCAGCTCTCGGCTCTGTGTCACATGATATCAGTCTGACCGATCATGTGGCACAGGTGGCACAGATGGCACAGGCCGGGAGTGGATCATGCTTAGCGTGGTCTTCTCCCAGCTCATTCTCACAATCGGTATGGGTCTGCCATTTTTTCCTTTTTCTTTGTTGAATGTGGGGGGTGTTGCTGCCTCCTGTTGGCTTGCACTCGACCCATGTCCCAAGGGTGCTATAAAAAGAGATTATTTGGATCCTATCTGCCCAGTTGTAGGCTTATTGTTAGCCCAGGAGAGGCCATTGCTAGTGTAGGAATGCTAAAGTAGGAACCATGTCTGTGAGGACACCTTAACATGGTGACATGGTACCCTCTGTTTGATCAAATAGTTTGCTAAGATCCTCATTTTTTATTATCTACAGAGCAGGTTTTTACCATGTGTATGCTGGGAGGTGTATATACGGTAAGCCCTTGCACCTGTGTGTTGCTGTTGCACTTTCTGTTTTTTCGTCTATACTTAACCCACAAGCAGCATGCAACCTGCAATGTGAACAGAGGTATAGAGGTTCTGCCATTTTTTCCTTTTTTTCATGTCTCTATGACATGTCAAAAGTTTTTCAAAATGACAGTGACACTTTAAATAATTGTGCAGTTTCAAAACATATATGGGAGGAAGAGCACACAGCGAGGGTCTATATAAACGGTGGGGGAGCGCACAGGGGATCTATATAAATGGGGGGAGCGCACAGGGGGTCTACATAAATGAGGGGAGCGCACAGGGGGCTATATAAATGGGGGAGCGCACAAGGAGTCTATATAAATGGGGGTAGCACACAGGGGGGCTATATACAAGTGGGGGAGCTCACAGTGGGGCTATAAAAGGGGGGAAGCACACAGGGGGCTATATACAAGTGGGGGAGCACACAGGGGGTATATACAACTGGGGCAGCACACAGGGGGTATATACAACTGGGGGCAGCACACAGGGGGGGCTATATACTAATGGAGGAGCACACAGTGGGTAACTACAACTGGGGGGAGCACACAGGGGGTATATACAACTGGGGTGAGCACACAGGAGGTATATACAATTGGGGCAGCGCACAGGGAGTATATACGACTGGGGGCAGCACACGGGGGACTATATAGTATACTGGGGGAGCACACAGGGGGGCTGTGTATAACTGGGGGAGCACACAGGGGTCTATATATAACTGGGGGAGCACACAGGGGTCTATATATAACTGGGGGAGCACACAGGGGGGTCTATATACTACTGGAGGCAGCACACAAGGGGTATAATCTACTGGGGGCAGCACACAAGGGATATATACTCTGGGGGCAGCACACAAGCGGTATATACTACTGGCGGCAGCGCACAAGCGGTCTATATAACTGGGGGCAGCACACATTGGGACTGCACAGAAGTGCTTATATGCTTTACTACTATACTGGGGCACAGAACATACCTAATTATTAAGTGGGGGCACAGGGACACCTTAAATCTGTGGGGGCACTGAGAGGTGTAACTACTATTTGGGGATACAGGGGACCTAACTACTGTATGTGTTGGAGCCTAAAATATTTCTCTGACAGATTCTGGAGGGAAGATTCCCAGCCGGGAGAAGACTTCAAGGTGGCCCAGGCTGGATGGAGAGAAAAAGAAAAAGAAGTAAAAGATCAGAGAAGACGCCTCCTATGAATAACTGGATATAACTGCACTCTGTTATAGGCTTGTAGTGATAGGGGTCATAGTGTGGCAGTATTATGTTATGGCATCATTGGTGATATCTTCCTGTTTTGTTCAGAGCAGTTTTGAGGCAATATGTAATAGTATGTATGGTGGTAGGAGGGTTATAAGAGGACTACTGGGGTGGGGGGAGAGCGCATGTCGAGGGAGGGGGCGGACATGACTTCGCTTGGGGCCCCAGAAATGCCAAGACTGCCCCTGGGTGCACGTGATAGTGAGGGGCAGTTTAAAGGCACAACTTTGATTTTTTTTGACAGTTTGAGCTCTTTCCAAATTAGAGGAACAGTATCTGGTATCATATCTATCAACTAAGGGGTACATAAGCTTTAAGATCCGGATTTGCAATAAGCTTGGAGGCTGGACTAGATGAGCTTGGCAGGAATGGTACATCAAAGAAGTGGTTTGCAATACATGTCTGAAGTGAGCTCTGCCGGGCCAGAGCGGGCAGTAGACTGACTGGAGGTAACTTGCAGCAGGACGGAGGGAAGTATGTACAAAGTGCATGCATGGGGTTTTAGAAGTTGTGGGCAGAAAATAGAGCAATGAGCCATGTTATACCGCACTGCAGCCTGCCCTGTGCAAAGTAATTTATAATACCAGTCAATAGCTCCATGGGACTTTTAAATATGATCTTAATTAGTGGAATAACCCCATAAAGATGAGTAAAGTGCAAGTTTCCAATTAATCTTCAGTTCAGAAAACTAAATGGATTTTTATTTGCCTCTGCCGCCCTGAAGTTCTGGTTTGCTTTTCCTAATGATGACGCTTTCCCTGGATAACATGAGATAATGTTAAGCACACACATCACCCTTTGCCCGGTGTAAATATGCAAACGCTATTCTATTTCAGCTTTGATCTTCCTCATTAGTGAGTCAAGAAGAGGTAACGGAAATACATTGCAGGAAGGTGTTAAAAATGAAAGTACGTACCCATGATACTAGAAAAATTATAGGAACAGCAGGGTTATAGCAGAAAAGCTATGTGCTCAGTAGGAGACCAGGCACTGATGATGTGGGATCTAAAGATACCTCTGTACCTGAAAGAGTATTATTTCAGGAAATGTGGGTAACAACATCTAAAGAAACAGGTAAATCATTATTCTCTCTATAAAGGAAAAGTCTCAAGGTGGAGGTCTGGTTTTGCTGTGTCCCTTGCTGTGTGATGATGGTACAGCAAGGTGGGCTTGAGTTCACTTGGGCATGCGTCACGGTGGCCAGAAGGGGTAGTACCCACTCTAGTACCCCTAGCGACATGGGCACTGTGCTTGAAAAGGGGTAGCCTAAGTGTAAGGTGTAGGCGCAGGTGCAACAAAAAAGTAGTAAACTCAGCAGTAGTAAACTCAGCAGGTGCAGGTGACAGAGCTAAAGAGTAGAAAGGAAGGTACCACTCGGCATAGCAGACTTGCTAAGACCTCCCAGAAGAGCCATTCTTGAGTCAAGAAGATACTTCAGCTTTCCCGCTCTTTGTCTCACTGGGCATCAGTTCCTTGCTGTGGTAACTGTCCTGAGAAGGATCCCTGGCGTGAACAAGGTGTACGCTAGAGGATGGTTACCCCTCCTCCTGGTTTCTGGTCCCTGACAAAGGCCCTGGCCTGGGCCAGGTCTGGCTTCACTGCAGCAGGGACTCTCTCTCTCTCTCTCTCTCTCTCTCTTGTCTGTGTTTCTTCCCACCATCTACCAACTGAGGAAGACCTCCCATCAGGAACTAACCACTCTTTTATACGGGAAAACTAAGGCTAACTCCCATGGGGGGGGGGCTGTGTGGGTAAAGGAGAGATAAGAAGAGTAATTGGTGGACAGCTGTGTGAGGCACCTGCACCTTTGATTGGACAGAACAGTGAACAGACAAAGAACATAAGTTAACCCTTTTTCTTCAGTCGTGCTGATAGAAACAAATACACAGTTATAAAACAAAGTGAGACCTCTAGTGGGGAAACACACCAATAGCACCTTTATCCCCTTAGTGCGATACCTGACAGACACACTTTAACCTATTGAAATAAAATTTAGTGGACCACCCGTACGGGGACACTACAGTTTAAGGTCTTGTCTAAGATCTGTATACATGGTTTTAGTCTGGGTTCTGTACACAGATGATTTTCTGGTCTCAGGTCTGTACATGGGTGATTCTGATCTGGGGTATGTGTACATGGGGTCTGGATTCTAAATACAGTGGGAGTCTGGTCTAAACAGATGGTCTGGTGTTAAGCTGGGGTCTGTATAAAGAGCTGGGCTGGGGTCTATTTCAGGGGGGTTCTGCTTTGGGGTCTACATTTTATTTAGTGGTTTTAATCTGGGTCTACATTTTTATTGAAGGTATCTGATATATGGTGTGTATTTATTTAGGTGATCTAATGTGTGGTCTGAATTTATTCAGGGGTCAGGTGTGTGGCCTGTATTTATTTAGGAGGCCTAGTGTTTGGGAATGTGCTGAAGGGCAACAGGTAGGGCTTATTGAAAATATTTATTCCCCTCTTCAAAATCTCCCCAATGCTCCTTAATAAAGTTGACAAGTATGTAAGCAAGTTCTATTACCATCAGTTCCATCAGACAGCGGCCTCTCACCAGCCTTTGTGAATGTAATCACTGCCTGCGGCTGGATGGATCGCACTATATTAGCATTTTTTGGGTTGAGCTGTTTGATGTCTGTGCTATAACGCCCACTCCGGTTACTGACATGATCTGAATTATGGCACAGTGTAATGAGATGCAGAGGGTGGCATACTCTAGTCTAGAGAATTATTGTCAGAACAGATGATTTAACCTTTCACTTATTTTGACAAATCTCTCCTTCTGCATTATGTGTATCTGTCATTCCCTGCATTTCCCTATTACATCCCCATCAGCTGTAAATCCTCATTTCGGAGGGAAACTTGTTTACAAACAGTAGAAATTTATGGCATGTCATACAAACGGTTTAACCCTTTGGCTGTTATAGATTGAGGTCAAAGAAAATGTCTAGCCAGAAATTTTTGTTTGTTTGTTTTCTTTTCATGTCTCATTCTATTTTTATTTGTCATTCCTATAACATTTTATGCTAAGTTCCGCGTGAACGGCTTTTGCTTTTACAGCGTGGGAACATAGCCTTATAGGGGGGGAAACTGAGAAACATATTTATTTATTTTTATTATCATCATGCATACTTATTTTTAGAGAATTAGGATATATTCACATCTGAAATGTAGCCTGCATTTGAGGTATACATCAGCATACTGGCAGAATAGTTTTCAACATATGCCATACCTTTGCTGAGTCCATTAAATTCCATAGACTGAACATGGCTTACTAATGACTACTTTCATTCTGCTTCCAAGCATACTGTAGATTGTTATTTGGAGATCAACAAAAAAAAAAAATAATGTATGCTCAGAAATTGACAGAATGTAGTCACTAGTAGAGTTTATTTTGTCCAATGTCAATAGATTTGGAATAAGTACACTGATCGTTGAACCTTGGCTTTTACTGGTAAGTCCAAAACTTTCATTAAAGAAACTTCTAAATAAATACAAATAGTTTCTGGGAAAACTTTTGGTTGGAGGGATGTCCAAGTTGGTGCACCAATGTGGTTCTTGGTATTTGAAACACTAAACTCTATTGCGTAGTCTAATTTGACTTCTGTTGTTAGCACATTATTGTTTACTGTGGCTGAATATTATTACACCTGGTAATTTGCTTAAAAGAGTTCTCTAGCAAAAAAAAAAAATCAACTGGTACAGGCGACAGCATAGAGCAGTCTGTCAGGCTAGAAAGAATACACCACTTCCTGCAGGACATACAGCAGCAGATAAGTACTGGAAAATTTTGGGGGGGATTAATAGAAGTAAATTACAAATCTCTGGCACCAGTGGATTTGAAAGAAAAAGAGTACCCCTTTAAATAATAGTTTATGGGGGAGGACTACCTATTAAAGCCTCAGCTTATCACAATCATATAAGAAATACTCCGGGCATGAAGAAAATAGCAATTACTAAGTGAGTAATAGCAACAATCAGCAATTAGCTTTGGAAATCTACGGTTTATTTCACAATATAAAGTATGATATCTGATTGATGACTACGTGTTATGCACACTTGCTTGTCATAAATAATCCTTAATGGCTCTGCAAACAATACAAAACCCTGGGCTCATTTGTTCTGTTGGTCTGAACCACTGGTCCAGTGCACTGATTGTATCTAGAGTACAAAATATTGTTGTCGGTGGCGGAGACGATCAAGTACTAAAATGCTCAAATGCTTGTTACTAGTGTCCAGGATTTTTTTTTAAACTCAAATGCTTAATTTGAGTAAAAAAAAAAAAAAAACAATTAAAGTCAATTGGAGGTTCAAACTATTTTTCAGTAGCCCCCTACACGGCAGAGGAGAGGGTGTCTGGTCCACCTGAAGACTTCAGAAAGTAATGGACACACCACAGAAATGGAGCGGGAACAGTAGGTGAAGTGTGCATGGATACACTTTTGCAGACTGAAAATAATGGTCAAATTAAAGTGGAAAAACGCAAACGCAAACTGTGGCATAGTATACAACTGTGTATACTCACTGTATACCCAATACCAGTATACTGTACCACTATCTGACTGAGTATATCGTAACATACTGGTGTAGTGTATGTCAGATGCTTTTTTTTCTGTGTCACACAGGGATATCACTAGTCCTAAAAAAACTTTTGGGGACTTGTGGATTACGACATATACTCCTACACAGTGTATACTCACTAAGCACCACCAGACAGACCACTATCAGACTAAGTAGACCATCTAATACTGGTATACCATACCATACTGTTTGTCAGATGTTTGTTGTGTCACACAGAGATATCACTAGTCCTAAAGAGAACTTAGGGTAGTTGCGGATAATTGCTAGTACTCTTACTGTGCACTGCAATAACACAAACTGTAGGATAGTAGGAGTTGGCAGGGTGGTAACCATGGGGAAAAATGGCATATACTAGTGATAGAATGGCCGGATATAGTCCTGCTCCTCATATATACATTCACAGACAGCTTATTCTGAAAAGTCCCTGTAAGTGACAGGTAGGGCCCGTTTACACAACGGAATCGGCACATTTCAATTCTTTGAGCGGAGAGGCGTGGAGAGTGGAGGGGCACAAGCCCTCCCATTCAAGTAGATACAAGGTTGTATTCGGCGCAAACGGTTTCCGCACTAAATTTCGGTGCCAATTCCGTAGTGTGAACGGACCCTTATACTTTAAGGATAAAAGAACATGTAGTTGGATGTCTATAAGTCACTTTGGTTATTGAAGGAATAAATAGATGTATTTCTTACCTTTCCAAATATTTCTGGCAAACCCAAGACTTGACCGGTAAATACTCCCACACAGATCAGTATTGCAGTGATCTGACCCAGAGACCCACGGATCCTCTTTGGTGATATCTCATTGAGATACATTGGGAGGGTACTGAGCGCTATACCTGAAAAAACATCAACATTATGTGTTATTTATTAGTAGTACTGTTAAGAGTAATGATTGATGGGGTTATTGACCATAAATTAATATTAAACATTTATTATAGGGGTATTTCCACAACGGGTAAAAAAAAAACATCCTTACAGTTTTTCAAGCCATATCCCATATAACCAGGAAAAACTGTATTTTTGCGCCTCTAAATATATCAGGCAGAGCAAAAGCAGGTGGAATATTATACATGGGTGGTGTGTAAAACGTTGCTGTTTATAAATCGACCCCCTCCCCCCATATGTTAGTATAGTGTTGTTATGTACAGTTAATATGGTATGTTAGTATAGTATAGAGTCATTACAATTGTACAGTCTAAAACATAGCTACTTGAGTAATGTCATCATCATAGTGGCATCTATATAGAGATAACTGGCTGGTACATGATACTAGTGGTATGTGTGAGTGTGTGTAGCAAGAGGATCCTGCAATTTATGGAGAGAAGAACATCCTAATGGACAATGTATGTTGCTAAGGGCAATCTGTGTTTATTTCTCAATTGCCCGTTGACAAAGGTTAATAGCCAAGACTTTTCTTGCTGGACCGATGTAGAGCATCGTAAAGACATATGGAGACTAATAGGCCATTGATGCTCCATTGGGAAGCAGGTGACAAAAATCCTTTATAAAGTATAATAAGCATAGATTACTCTTACACCATACAGTGAGTGCCAGGGTCTTCCTCTCTGCATAATGCTGGAGTCTATATAATCATAATGCAATCACAATTCTGGAATCACAATGAAAAATACAAAAATGTTCTTTTCAGGAATTAGAACAAATTTGATTCCACTTTATTATTAATAATATTTGCTTTCCAGTAAAGACTCATCACTTGATACAATTCAAAATCATCATTCAATTACACTTTTACCCTGCGCCGTTACATAAAATTGGAATTAGGGAAGTGCGAGGAGCCGACTGCCAACTATACTTATATGTTATAGAGATTCTTGAGGGGTATAACAAAAACTATATCCATAAACCTCGGTGTCATTATCTTATACAGTGCGGTATACACAATTTTAGGTTGTTTCGTCAATTTGGCTAAAAATAAAGCTTCTATTGAATTACTGTTACTCGTCAGATTGATGGTAGTGAGAATGTGGACTGTGAAAGAATCTCTCTCTATTAAAGCTTGGAATAACTTAATAATGAAAATTCATAAATTTGAGAAATTATATTATAAAGGGAATAAAATGGGATGAAACTCCATTTTGGCTAAATGGGTAGACCTGAAGTGAGGTCCTGTAATGTGTTTGTCTTTTCTCCCTCACTCATCTCCTTTCTTTTGTTTTTTCTTTCTCTCTCTCTCTTAAAAAGCGGTTTCAGTGTGTGTGTGTGTGTGTGTGTGTGTAGGGACGTGGAATATTATATTTTATTGAATTCTCAATAGATAATTTTACTGTTCTATATTTAAAAAAAAAAAACCTATTCAAAATATAAAAAAAATAATATTCACTGTCTTTATCTTCCACTTTAATTATGTTCATGTCAAGGAAGCCTGCAATGATAAGAAACATGTTTCTCTTGGCTGTCAAAAATATATGCAGTTCTGATAAACTTTTGACTGTTTTTGTTTATCTAGATTGTATAACATTAGTAGCACACAGGCAAACACGTATCTTAGCATTAGTTGACCTTTCAGGTTCTTTTTCTGCACAGTTGGACAAAAAATTTAATGATTCTTCCTTTCAAACAAAAGAACAGAAGAAGATGTGAAGTGCAGTTTTGGAAGTGAAATAACAATGAGAGGTAATCTGAAGAACAGCGGGAACAGAAGAGATGAATCCTGGTCGGAATATGACTATCTTGATGAAAATATTTTTTTATTTTCGGTGTTTTTGAATTACAGAATTGTTCTAAATTACAACATATAATAGCTGAAAATGAAATTGTCTACCTTCATGCAGACTGTAAAGTTTTATACAAACATTGGAGGATTTAAGTTTCTCTCAGACTGCTTACTGTGGATATTGTTCTGTGACCTTTTGCCTTTTTCTTACAACATTTGTTTTCTCAAGGGGAACTAAGTCTTGACAACACCAAGATTTTACATTGCATCAAAAAATTTAAAGGGACAGAGGATAACGAGCTGATCGCTGGAGCTCTGACCGCCAGGACCCTCACTGATTCCAATGTAACAGGTCAGATCATACCCAAAGTCCAGATTATACCTGGGGTTAAAGTGGCCTAGGCGAAATCATATCCCAGTGTATAAATTAGCCTAAGCCAATTCATACCCCTCAGGCCACATTGTACTCCCAATGACATTAGTAGAATTGAGTAATATACACAAGAATTACTTATTTTTTAAAAAACATTTTATTGCAGATTCAATTTTCTGGTTAATTAAAAAGTACCCCCCAAAAACAAGTGATTACAGTGCAGTGGAGATTTAAACAGTTTCCCTGCTGCCAGCATGATATTGATACATCATGCCGGGCAGGGAAACAATCCAGATCAGGCATATTCACCATCGGTAGGTCCACAAAATATATGGACGTGAATGCAGCCTAAGGCCGGGTTCACACAACGTAAAAACCATGGCGGTATTTCATAACAACGGCCATATTTGAGCAAACAACGGCCGTTATTTGTATGAAATACGGCCATGTTTTTACGTAGTGTGAATATAGCCTAAGACTTCAAAATTTTCATGAAGGTGTTGTCCAGTGGAATATTTTTTAAGGGTTAGGCTGTTATAAAAAAAAAAAAATTATAATAAATGTATTTTAAAGAGGACCTGCTTCCGACCCCCTCTTAGATCCCCCTATACTCACGTGATCCCGCCGGGTCCCGCTTCCTGAGACGGTCGGGTCACGGAGATTTCAGCGCCCGAAGCCCGGCGCGCGCGCTGAGAGATGAGTCCGATGCCCAAAGAGAATGACGGAGCATCGGACTCCCCATTCATTCTCTATGGGCGTCTGACTCTGCTGTCAGCGCGCATGCCGGCCTTCGGGCGCTGAAATCTCCGGGACCCGACCGACTCAGGAAGCGGGACCCGGCGGGATCACGTGAGTATAGGGGGCTCTAAAGGGGGGTCGGGAGCCTGTCACCCCGGCACGAGGGGTGACAGGTCTCCTTTAACCTCTTATGGTATGTACATCACCCTGGAGCAAAGGGCACTCTTAGGCTATGTTCACACACAGTAAAATAATACCAAAATACAGCTGAAATTTTGCGTTAAAAGAAAATAATGTGTGAACAGATGAACAGTTCATTATTTTGACAGTCCTAATCAGTTATGACCATTATGGAGTGTCCCACTACGTGTTTTTCTCTTCTTCTCTTACACCTTGCTAAAACTTTATCACTCTAGTGTCACAGGTTGAGACAGGTTGGCCGCTGTTTTTTTCTCCAACCACTAGATGTCACTCTCACACAGCACAGCTGCAACTAACACTAGGTCTAGTTACACACACACTTCCCTTTATAGTAACTACTACCCTTTAACTGTTAGTTAGTGCCTGGCTACTGGCCAGGCAGGACATGTATGTAGTTGTTCCTGTCACTAGCTTCCCAACCTTCATGAGTTACTAGACAAGACCCCTAGGGAAACCAGGGACAAGGGAGTCTTCACCCTTGCGTACATCGAGGACAGACTAGCTAAAACAGGACAGACGACTACCTTAGAAAAGGGACAGACAAACTCAAGACTGGCCCTGCAGTAGAGCACAGTGCCAGCAAGCCGCTCTCTACTGACAAGATGTTCAGCTTTGAAGGAAGAACACTACAAGCCAGCTCAACCCAGAGCAGGGACCTGTTACCGGAATAGGCACAGAAGGCGGTTAGGTGAGATAACTGAGACTCATCCATATTTGAGTATGAGGATTTCTTCAAACACTTCTTCAACAGTTCACTATATCCCGGCAGAGTACTGTACCTAGTACATTAGGCAAGGGCATTAATATCCGGTCCCTGACACCTGTTACTGTACCTGAACTCACCTACCTACTTGTTGTATTATTGTATTAATTATTTTTTGCACTAAGTACCTTAGCACTGTTTGCGCTGAGAAACCATTTTCAAGCGACGTTTACAAGTTGCTTAAAGTGGGACTCTGCCATCTCTGCCGCCGCACTTGCACGTATCTTAGTCCAAACCAAGGTACAGTTGCCGTGTGTCCGGATTGGGTGTTACTGCTCCTGGCAACCGTGACAAGAAGCCTCCAAAAAACAAGAACCCACCAGCAGGCCCAACATCAGTTCCAGCAACTCAGGCCACGGCAGCTATTCTATATGGTGTGTGCACTGCTGGACAATTTCACATTTACTTCAATGAAGCAGATTATTGCATTAAAAATACGGCCATATTTTTGCCTCAAAATTACTGTCATATTATTTTATTGTGTGGAAACCTGGTCTAAAAATACATAAACAGATCCCCCATAGGGATTAGTGGGGAATCCAGCCAGCACCAAAATGGAAGTAACAGAAGATCAGACAGCTTGAAAAATGAACAGTTTAGGCATATAAATTAAATGAGAAGAATAATACTATACCTCCATCGACCCCTATTAAAAAGCGACCAAGAATAACCATTTCTGGGACTCCGGCTAAATTCGCTGTTGATATCAGTAAAGCCGCTACAAGTGCAAATAGATTGTTGATGAGCAATGTTTTTTTTCTGCAACAAATAAGGACAATTGTAAAATGGTAATAAATCCTAAAAGCAATTCTGAGGTTTCACCAGTTTCAGTTTGATGTGACAATGTTTTTTCTTGGTACAATATGTCAAGGTTCAGATTTCTTCCTTCAGGAGGAGAATTATGTTTCATTATATTCTTTTGTTTCTATTGGAATAAAAACTCTATACAGTACAGCCCGCTTCTGCTGTTGATTTCACAGGTGCACTGTGTCAGATCACTGTGATAAAATATATGTCATGGTAAAGCATACTTACTAACATTCCAGTACCTGAAATTGGGACATTTAATCCTTGTTCCCATGAACACCCCCTGGAATGCCATCTCCAAAAAAATTTCTGAGGTGTTCTGGGGTGGGTTGGCAAAATTAGGACTATTGGCAAGTATGCTGCAGCACATGAGCACATTAGTTAATGTAAAAGAGGTCCATGCATCTCCATGGTTACAGACTACAAACAAACCCTGTGAAGTCTGATCATGCAATCACACTTCTTTCAATCACTGCTTCTAGGTTTACAGGGAGTGGGGCATAGTTGGAGCAGCAGCAGTCACATTAGGACTTTAGTGCCTGAGGGAGCTGTAAGGCTATGTTCACAATGCCTAAAAGTACGGCCATTGTTGCCATTTCTGCAGCCGCAATTCAGTGAATTGCGGCCGCAGAAAGACCTGTCAGTTCACACTATGAAGCGAGCGACTCCGGCCGTTTGCTTCATTGTGTGCTATGTAAAGTTCGGATGCGGGCGCACGCTTATACGCCCGCATCAGAACACTGCGGCCGGAAAGATCATCCGGCCGGAATGATCTGGGCAGAGACCGGCCGTTTCATGACCCGTCCGGGTCACGGAACGGCTGGTCTCTTTACGTTGTGTGAACATAGCCTTAAAGTGTACCTATCGTTATAACTTTCAAAATCTAAATCAAAAGTAGATATGATATAAAGCAAGTTTGCAATTTACATTTAATGGGGAAGATTTATTAAACTTGGTGTAAAGTGAAACTGGCTCAGTTGCCCCTAGCAACCAATCAGATTCCACCTTTCATTCCTCACAGACTCTTTGGAAAATGAAAGGTGGAATCTGATTGGTTGCTAGGGGCAACTGAGCCAGTTTCACTTTACACCGTGTTTGATAAATCTCCCCCAATATTTCTTTTTTATCATAAAGAACACGGCATTTGCTTTTTTTTTCTCAAAGAGTCAGAAAACAAGTCCTGTGTATCCCAGGCCATCTGAGTGCTCACAGAGAGAAGGCAGTCATGTGATTGATGGACACATTGAGCTGTAACTCTGTACTGGCCGGAATTCCTGTGTTTAGTCTGGGTTTTTCAAGCAGCACAAGTCAGAAAATCTGCCTTCAGGAGACTGGACCTGGATTTCTGGTAAGTTCAACTTTGTTTTACAGCATGATGATAACAACAACAAAAATAATGAATGTATATTGCAAACTTGCTTTATATCACATCTAATGTTGATTTAGATTTTGAAAGTTATAATGACAGGTACACTTTAAGACACCTCTGCCCCATTGGAAAGCACTTGTATTAGAAATGTTATATGACAAAGGGCCCATAGATTTTTTTTACTGGGGCTCAGAAGCTACAAGTTGTATTACAACTTATTTTCTTAATTAAAAAAAAGTTGCATTTAGTGATGAATGTTGCTTGTATTTCTTTTTGAAACTTACTTATTATTGGACTCATTATATTGACACTCACTCATAAAGTTTCTCATTATAAAGAGATGTACTAAGGTGCCCCTATCCTTCCAATATATATAGAGTGAAATGGCAGCAACAACCATGGCTACATTCCAGGGGACATAGGCAGAGGACAAGAATCTCCGTTCAAATCCCCACCATTCAGATATGTATTACTTGTCATGTATTCAGGAGCCTTATGTTAAATAATTTACCTATGGTGCTTATATACTACAAGATGGGTCAAGTTCTCTGTATATTTCATATAATAGGTATACCACTAAAAGCAAATTACGTACCTTCCTATGCTATTCACCATTGGTATCACAATCAGAGCCCCTACCAGACCTCCAATAGCAAATATTGATACAGTAACGGACCACATTATGGAGATTGTGTTGCTGCTTACAGTGTAGTTGTATCTTGTAGACCAGCTCTCATTATATAGTTGCCTTATGTACTGTAAATGAAAAAAAGTATATATATATATATATATATATATCATAAAGGATTCATTTAAGAAAAAGTAATTTTTGAGATATTCGGCTACAGCGCGGTCTCATAAAACTTCTCATCCTTCACAAGTAGAGTATGAACAAATACCATATAAATGTACACATCATCGTAATTTATCCATAGAATTTACTCTTCTACTCTACTAAGTTATATGTACAGTACCTTATTCCAAAGTACAATGACATAGTAAATATTATGTGTATTACTATAGTACAAAATTCCTAACTTGTGCTTCTTATTAACAAGTAATGGCAGTATCAATCACATTATAACACAGCTTGCATGAACATGTGTACACAGTAACTGAAGGTTTTAGACACAGCACACAGAAGCTTTGCAGATATCCCAATATACTACATGACATGTACTCAATGTACCAGAGAAAACCTTCTAGAACCAATATATATTGAATATGATAATAGGTAAGTGACTGGCTGATTAAAACAGATGGTGGTAATCAGTAGTACATACAGTACTGAGATTGGGTAACTGTTACTAGTGAGGTAGCGCAGGGTTCAGTGTTGAGTCCACTCCTTTTCAATATTTATTAATGGCCTTGTAAAGGGGTCATAGTGTAAAATTTAAATATTTGCAGATGATACTAAACTGAGTAAAGTGATCACCACAGAAGAGGATAATATAATATTACAGAGGGATTTAGGGAAGCTGGAGGCTTGGGCAGATGAATGGCAAATGAAGTTTAATGTAGATAGGTGTAAAGTTATGCACTTGGGCTGTAGAGACAAAGTGGCATATTTATCAACCCCTGTGCAGAGGAACAGGGCAGAAGTTGGCTATTGAAACAGATCAATTTCCAGCTTTTATGCCTTTTTAAAAATGAGTGCAGCAATGTGATGGGCAGAAAAGAGATTATATTGATCATTTTATGCCTAGGCCTGCACATCTAGGTGATGTCCTCTATGTCTAGAAGAAAGAAGTTTTTACCAGCATCACAGAGATTCTTTACTGTAAAGAAAAGTGCTGCAAAATGCATAAAAAACGCCATGAATAAACGAAGCCTTAGAAATTTGTGAAAAATTGCTCTCACTGTTATTTGCTTGTATCAAAGACCCTTAGGCTGCATTCACACGATCTGCACTCTCTCCGTGAAGCACAGAATGTGGAACCCCTGTCCTGGAGTGTTTCCCCTCCCGGGAGCGGGGAAACTGTTTGAATCTGCTGCGTGGCTCTGTCATTACAGTTCCGCTGAGATTCAAACAGTTTCCCCATTCCCCAGCAGGGAAACACTTCAGGACAGGGATTCCACATCCATGTAGCCCATGCTTCACGAGAACACGGAACATGTCAATCCAGCCTTAGCAGTGGATGTATAGCTCTATTCAGACTGATAGGCTGCTTCTTCTTGCTGCTTTTTTTTGATCGTCTAGCTGCATCACGTTGCCAGACAGCATCTATGTAAGTGGTGTTTTGATTTATCGGGTCGGTCAGTAATCATCCCAAGGTGTGGCTAGTAAAATTCAACCCAATTGCCAATTGAATTTGGTTAATTGGTTGATTGTGTAACTAAGAGGTAGAGATGAGAAAAAATACAGAAAGTTTGTATTCGTGAAACCCTGAATCCTCAGCATTTGACTCCTGACCCTAGGGCTGTCTGGAAAACATGAATAAAGTCATCTGTGTTTTCTAGGAAGTCCTAGGGCTACATCTATCTTCTTCAGTGACCAGGAATCAAATGCAAAAGATACAGGGTTTTGCAAATCTGAACTTACTGTAGTTTCATCCCTGTTTACTAAAGGAGCAATAACTTTTTTGTAATAAGTTCCATTTGGAGAATATGGCTGATGTGTTTAACTTATACCTTTGATTTATATATTCCAGAGCTGCAAAATATCCCCAAAGCAAAAGGGTTAAACTGTTTTTCAAGAAATATTAATTCCTAGAACACGCAACATCAGAATAAAGAGTGGCAGAAACATCAAACACTGGTTAAAAAAAGGTTATTACCTTGTTCTAAAAGCACATGGATTATGAGAGTAGAATAGTCTGGTGACGCAAACATCCAAAATGAGGTTGTTTAAAAAAACAAAGCTTTTTTTTTTTAAATATATGAGGAGTTTTATTGGAAATGATCCTAGAGTGCTCTGAGTCATCCATCTAGGAGCTATATCACAATGGTCTACTCCGCACATTATTGATCCTCCGATATACAGTAAAATGTTTGAAATAACATAAAGGGAGTATGAGAGCCGCTCTTTTCATGGCTACAATTACATTACATGTTGTAAAATGTCTGTTTTGTTTTTATATTTAGCACAAAATATCTTTTTTGTTCAGAAAAAAAAGCAGATGCAGCAATGAAGGATCCATGGGGTAGATTTATGTACTGTTTTATTATATGTCTATTTTATGCATATATAAGGAAACTGAATCTTCACATATTTGTAGATGGAGCAGGATTCAAATTGAATTAAAATTTATCTATCTATCTATCTATCTATCTATCTATCTCCTATATATCTATCTCCTATCTATCTATCTATCTATCTATCTATCTATCTATCTATCTATCTATCTATCTATCTCCTATCTATCTATCTATCTATCTATCTCCTATCTATCTATCTATCTATCTATCTATCTCCTATCTATCTACAGTATCTATCTATCTATCTATCTATCTATCTATCTATCTATCTATCTATCTATCTATCTATCTATCTCCTATCTATCTATCTCCTATCTATCTATCTATCTATCTATCTCCTATCTATCTATCTATCTATCTATCTATCTATCTATCTATCTATCTATCTATCCATACTGTTCAAAACGCACGGCACTCAGAAGTGCATTCTCCACTCAAAGAATTGACATGTCAATTCTTTAAGCAGAGAGCCACAGGGAGACTTTACAACAAGAGCTGAGCTGACTTAAGCTACCAATAAACATAAATAGAGCCTTATTCTTTATCTCCCATCTATAATATTTAGCCATGTTATCATAGCTGCTGTATAAAATCCTGAGTACTTACTGATGCAGGTGCATTCACCACAGATAGATTATAACCATACAGGAAGGATGACCCCAAAGCACCAACAAGAGCCGCCATTATCAGCTTCCATGTGAACTCCTAGATAGAAATAGAAATGTTTAAAAATAAAATAAAAAAAACACCATAATTTTAAACCTTAAAGGGTGTTTCCTGGCAGGGAGTGTCTTGGGGTGCTGTGCCTAGTACCCATCGCTCTTCACCTGGTTCCTGTGACATTTTGTTTGTGCAGGAATGTTTGCCCAGCCCAGAGATTTAGTGCAGTGCTTCTTAACTCCAGTCCTCATGGACCACCATCAGGTCTTGTTTTGAGGATTTTTTTTAGTATTTCACAGGTACTACAGTGTACAGGTATGATCACAGGTGTTCTTTGTATGAGATATCCTCAAAACATGACCTGCTGGTGGGGCCATGAGGACTGGAATTGAGAAGCACTGATCTATCGAAATTGTATTATATCTGTGATGAGTGGGTGGTGTCACCTTGTGGAGATGTTGAGAGTCTTATAGGCCAAGCAATTCTCCCTTTGAACAGGCTATGCAAAATAGCTCTCCTCCAGAAGGAACAAAGTTGTTTTTTAGTGGCAGCTACTTCTGTATGTCAGTCTGGACCCTTAATAGAACCTTGACACATGACAAGGGATCATCAGCCAAACCAGAACCTCCTCCAAAAGGAGGAGACTCCATTTTTAGATAGTTGATTTGGTGTACAGAGTGAAGTTTCTTCCTTCTGCAGGAGAGCTACTTTGTATATCACTGAAGATAAACTACCCTGAGGTAGTGACGGCCACTATTGTTGTCCATACTACTGATACCGCATGTACGTCAGTGTTCCTGTAGCTGTCCAGTGTCCAACCATTGTGAAGCTACATCACCTAGGCACTTGAGCATAATTTGCATATTAACAAAAAGGTTTATCTTAGTGCTGAAATGGACTATGGAGATGGAAAAAGGTATGGCTGGAACCATGATGACTAGATTTATTTAGTTTTCCTGCTAACAGGCTCACTTTAAGTATGATTAGGGATGACCTATTAGTTTCCGGATCCATTTTTGAAGGGGTACAGATTTGTAAATTACTTCTATTTTAAAATTACAAGTCTTCCAGTACATATCAGCTGCTGTATGTCCTGCATGAAGTCATGTATTTTTTTCCCTCTGACACAGTGCTTTCTGCTGCTGCCTCTGTACCTGACAGGAACTGTTCAGAGCAGAAGTTTTCTATTGGGATCTGCTATCAATTACAATTAATAGGGAAGTTAGGGTAGGTGTGTTTTTCCCCCCCTATAAATTATCAATGTGATCACTTACTTTTTTCTCTTCTACTTCCATATTTATGGGTTTGTCCATTATTCCATTTTCTTTGCCCTGTTGAAATGAACAATGGTTTAGTATTATACCTGCAATTATAACAGTATTATATACACAACCCCAATTGAGATAACGTTGGGACACTGTGTAACGTGTAAATAAAAATAAATGTACCTTTAAAACACAATGCAGTGATTTGCAAATGTCATAGACAATAGAACAGAGACCAAAGGCACTATCAATGCTGAACGTTATATATTTCTATATCTAGATAATGTCTCAGGGAAGGCCATGAGTGTTACCAAAGTTGTGTGGACAACTAAATTACTAAAATTACAGACAAATCCAGGGAAGCCCCTACATTATATTTACTGCCCAGGGCCTCTGTTATGCTTCAATGCTGTCCTGACTCTGCGATTTCTCCCTGCAGCCTGTAGCAATCAAGCGCAGAAAACATTGAACAATGTAGTACATAGGTACTGTATTGATCTCTATGAGAAGTCATGGTATTTCTCATAGAAGTCCCTTTGGGGGCCACAACAAATATGTATAAAAAATTTTAAATATAAATAATCCCATCCCACAACAAAAATGTTTCCTATTTGTTAAATAAAAAATAAAAAAACACATTATTTGGCATGCATATATATATATATATATATATATATATATATATATATATATATAAAACTTTTTTTTTTTTTTTTTTTTATTAAGACCCTGTAGGTGAAAATATGCAAGCGCGATCAAACTCGAAAAGGAGTAAAAAAAATAAAAGTGCAAAAATTAAAATTAGCTTGGTCATTAAGGGGTTAGTGGAACACAATATGGATGCTTTTTATATCTATTTTACAGCAATTTTTCCCCCCTTCATTTTATATTGTGTGAACCCAGCCTGGGATTATACATTTTTTTAATAGGTCATAATATCCAAACTTTGCAGTGGACTTTCTGGTTAAATTTAATACCTACAATCAAGGCTTTGGATGAGACATAAACCACCTTCACATGCAGTTTTATGGCAAATCAATTCAGCTTCCAGTCTGATGGTTAACAGTCATGCAGTTTTACAGGTTTACTTACAAAGCTCCAATCAATTAAAAACAGTCGATTTAGGGTGAAACCACATGTCAGGGTACTTTACAGCTGCACACCTGCTCACCCTGACTGTGTTAAGTCACCTAATCAATCAAGGAAGTATTAAAGGGGTTATGCAGCGAAAAACTTTTTCTTTCAAATCAACTGGTTTCAGAAAGTTATATAGATTTGTAATTTACTTCTATTTAAAAATCTCAGTCCTTCCAGTACTCATCAGCTGCTGTATGTCCTGCAGGAAATGTCTTCTTTTCAGTCTGATACAGTGCTCTCTGCTTACATCTCTGTCCGAAACAGGAACTGTCCAGACCAGCAGCAAATTCCCATAGAAAACCCTTCCTGCTCTGGACAGTTCACGTCTCAGACAGAGATGTCAGCAGAGAGCACTGTGTCAGACAGAAAAGAACCCACCACTTCCTGCAGATTTTTAAATTGTCACTCTCATTATAACTTTCAAAATCGAAATCAACGGTAGATGGTATATAAAGCAAGTTTACAATATACATTCATTTTTTTTATCATGGAAAACATGGCACTTCCTGTTTTCGGACTCTTTTTTTTCTCAAGAAACAGTAAACAGTCAGAAAACAGGAAGTCCTGTGTGTCCCAGGTCATCTGAGCGCTCACAGAGAGAAGGCAGTCATGTGATTGATGAGCACATTGAGCCGTGACTCTCTGTACTGCTCGGAATTCCTGTGTTTAGTCTGTATTTTTCAACCGGCACAAATAAGAAAATCTGCCATTAGGAGACTGGACCTGGATTTATGGTAAGTACAGCTTTGTTTTACAGCATGACAACGACAAAAATAATGAATGTATATTGCAAACTTACTTTATTTCACATGTACTGTTGATTTAGATTTTGAAAGTTATAACAACAGGTACATTTTAAATGGATGTAAATTACAAATCTATATAACTTTCTGACACCAGCTGATTTGAAAGAAAAAGATTTTCGTTGGACAACCCCTTTAAGTTAATACAAGATGAATAAAGGGGACACTTACTTATTATTTATGCCTTTGATGCTGGATACCATTACTTGAATATGTATAATAATAATTTAAAAACTTTTTAGGTTTCCTTAGTTTAATATTAAATGCTGCTTACAAGTCAGAAAATATACAATAATAAGGGACATCATGATGGAGGTAAACACTTTATAATATTGTAATTAAAGTATGTGTCTCCTAGTTTTGACATTTTGAACCTCTGCAATTTCCTTTTTTTTCAATGTCTTTGACCTTAATCTGTCCTTTTCATTCATTTGTGCAACCTTTAAACAAATTACTATTTTATTGCTCCACATTCCATTTAACAGGCTACATACTGATCATTTCTTATGTATGACACGGCTTCTGACTTTCAATTTACGATGCAGATTTTTTGGGAATTTCTTTTTGTAGGTATTTAAGGCTCCTTTTATATTAGTTAATAGAAAAAGTATCTTTCCCATTTGTACTGTGATCTGATCATCTATTTGGTCTAAAAGGGAGCACACATCTCTGAAAATTGATCTGAAAGTAGTCTAAAAATGACAGTTCAATATTTAAGGCGAAAACACCAAATTCCAAAAAACTTCTCTAACTTACCTCCACTAATAACCTATGTGATTTCTAACATATTTCTAAATAAATTAATGTACCAAAAATGACCGTAGAAGATAAATTCTCTCTGTCCACAGGCCACAAGCCTCTCTGCTACATCAAACCCATCAGAATTGGACCCAAAAAGTCTTAAGGCCGGCCAGCACCATTGAATGCAGCAGCAACCTGACGCCAAGCAGTATCAGGTTGTGTGTCATATACAACATCCTGGTACTGGCCAGAATCAAAACTTTTTAGCATTGCCCTGAAGTTAGGAGTAAACAAGGGGAAAAAAAATAATTGGTAGGGGTTACTCTACAGTTTTCGAATTACCAAAAAGGTGATGTAAGGTTTTATATTTGGGAAGTGAAAATAAATGTGACCTTTATGGATACTAGCAAACTGACATGGCAAACTATTTTGCAATGCTAGTTGATAGTAAACTGAAGTGTAGCAAACAGTACCAGGCAGCTGCTGCCAAGTCACATAAGGGATGCATCAAAAGTTACATAGATGAACATGATAACAACGCAGTTTTATCTCCTCACACTTGTCACTACTCAGATTGCACATAGTTCCGTAGTGTGTACGGGTCCTAAGAACTTTCTCTCCTAACAACCTATGCTTGCAGGTAAATGCACACTTTGTGAACTTTGGAGGGCTTTCGCAGCCCAGGGGAACACCCAGTAGGCTTTATAAAACTTCTAGAGCTTATATCTAAGCACTGGAACAACAGACTGAAATAACCGTTTAATATCCTGATTAAGGGTAAGAAGCCCTATTGTACCCTGCAGCTGCTGACCGTTCCACTTTAATGGCAAGTGTTTTATGTCTTTAATTCCCTTTCCCCTGTTTTCCTTAGCCCCATAGTAGCTTCATAGGCCCATAGTAACATATGTAGTCTTCTGCCTTTGTAGTTTCAATCCAGTATATTAAGGTCAATATAGAGACTTGTCTAATGATCTTTGTACACCCAGGACGGTAACTTGTGTATGACAGACATATTACTTATTGATAAGATATTGTCCTTTGGTCCATTCAACCTAACATGAGGAGAATGCACAGTTGTCTTCTGTGTGCTGCAAGGTAATAATACAAACCACGGAGCAGTTTATATCAGATGCTGTGTATGTTTCAGCTGTCAGGGCCCTACCTTTAGGGCCCCAAAAGCTTTGCGGCTCTGCTGCAGGACCATCCAGGGAATTCTAGACATCTGTCCTTGATTCCCGCTTGAGCACACCATTCAGCTGTGTGTGTGCCTTTGAGATGCAGCATCTCTATAACATGCAGAGAGAAGAAAGAAGAGAGAAGAGCGCATGCTAGGAGAGGAGTAGCAATGAGCTGATGTGTGAGGTAAGTTTTTTTTTTATGGGGTCACATGGTGTCATGGGGTCTTTTTCTATACAGGGACTGCAATGTGGGGACTTTTAGTTTACAGAGGTTGCACAGGGGGGGCTATTACTATATAGGTGCTGCACAGATGTACCAAGTAGTATAGCAGGGTTTTACAGAGACGGCTTTTACTATATGGAGGGTGCACATTGGGGGCTATTCCTATACAGAGGCTGCATAGAGGGGGCTATTATTATATAGGTGCTGCACAGACATACCTAGTAATATAGCACAGTTTCACAGAGAGGGCTATTACTATATGGAGGCTGCACAGAGGGGGTTATTACTACACAGAGGCTGCATAGGGAGGGTTATTACTATATAGGTGCTGCGCAGACGTACCTAGTAGTATAGCACAGTTTAACAGAGAGGGCTATTACTATAAGGAGGCTGCACAGAGGGGGTTATTCCTATATAGAGGCGGCATAAAGGGGGCTATTATTATATAGGTGCTGCACAGACGTACCTAGTAGTATAGCAAGGTTTCACAGAGAGGACTATTACTATATGGGGGCTGCACAAAGGGGGCTATTACTATATAGGTGCTGCACAGATGTACCTAGTAGTATAACAGGGTTTTACAGAGAGGGCTATTACTATATTGAGGCTGCACAGAGGGGTTATTCCTATACAGAGGCTGCATAGAGGGGGATATTATTATATAGGTGCTGCACAGACGTACCTAGTTGTATAGCAAGGTTTCACAGAGAGGGCTATTACTATATGGATTCTGCACAGAGGGGGCTATTACTATATAGATGCTGCACAGAGGGGGCTATTACTATATAGATGCTGCACAGAGGGGGCTATTACTATATAGATGCTGCACAGACATATCTAGTAGTATACCAGGGTTTTACAGAGAGGACTAGTTCTATATAGAGGCTGCACAGAAGGGGTTATTCCTATACAGAGGTTGCACAGAGGGAGCACATCACTATATGGGGCTATGTGAAGGGGGCCTAATACTATACAGGAGCTGCACAGAGGTAGGCCTAATACTATATGAAAACACAGACTGGCCTAATACTATATGGGGAGAAAGAGGGCATGAAATACTATTAGGGGGCATGGTAAATTTACACATAGGAACATGGTATATTCTTATATGGGAACACAGTATATTAATTCATAAATGGGGTACAGTATATCATTAATGCATATTTGGGGACATATATAAATTGTATCTGGGGCACAGTGGTTTATTTTCATATTCATTGTGGGTCTAATCAGTCTAGCCCCAGGAAAAAAAAATTGGTAATATAAAAATAATAAATAATATCCCCCTGCCACAGCCCATCCAACAGCTCCTGCAACCACTGCAGACAGTAGTTGGCAGAACAGCAAATCCTTTGTGGTGGACATGTTACTGTAACCAGGAAGCGGTGGTGAGCATACAGTATGTCATGTGGTTAGTGACAATTGTACAGATTACAATGCAATTATAAGTGGCTATGAACATTCTGTATAGATGGAGGAGTGAGACTTTTGAATTATTTACCCGGCTCGGGCCAAGAAACAGTGAATATGTCATAAATGTTCATAATTGGAAGAAATCAGTGGCCGATTAAAAAAAATTCCAGACAGTTTTAGTTTCTGCACAGAAGTAATGCAAATTGAGAAATACATAAAAATAGCAACAACAAAAAAAGTGACTGTGACCTATTATAGGAAACCAGGTTAACGGACTCGCTAATTGCACAATTCATTAGAGGAGAAAGGACACTGTAGCACAATCTCAAAAAGTCATTGATTTTAGTGGATTCATAATCTACCACAACAAAAGACATAGAAAAATTAATACATCCAAAACACAGAAGATTCTCCACCTTATGTGCATTACAATAAGTGGAGTAACCCTACAATAGATACCCTTCTATTCTTATTAAAAGTGACAGCTAGAATCTCTAATAATATACTTTCCACCTACCAGCTGACTGACTCCGTTTTCTTGTTTCATTGTGCAATGTGTCCTCGTGTTCATTGCCAAATGTTATGAAGAAATGTATGAGTGGGACCAAACAGGACTGCGCATTAATCATTAAACATATCTCCATTTATTGGCTACAATTTCACTGAATAATTTTTTATAACTATAAATCATTAACAATAATCAATGTAAAGTAATCTGGTTTATAAGCAATTACAGGCAATTACTTGAAGAACACTTATGTAATGGATTTGGCAAAGTTAACCTCATCTGGACAGTGTTAGCGAGCCCCGTGACTTGGTATACCTCCTTTTTTGTCAGGCTGTCCCCATTGTCACTCATGTGCCAAGTTGCTGGGAGAACCAACAGCTAGAGACTGCGCTGGGCCAGATAAGTATGTGTATGGGGAAGGCGGGGGGGTCATGTGGCCTCTTCTTTGGCTACAAGAGAGACTAGCAGGGCAGGAAGCCAATGGCCAATGGTATTGTCTTTCAGTCAGAGCGCCCCGGCATTTTACTGTGAGCATTCATCATGAACACTCAGTTAAAGGGTCAGGGGCCTGCGGGTACCTGTTAGTGCATGGGCCCCATAGCAGTGGCCTGGTCTGCCTTTATGGTAGCCCTAACACTGCACTTGTACATGAATCAATGCTCACTGCTGTACAGGAGCAGGAGGTCCAGCCATTGACAGAATTGCCTCCTCTTGGTGTATAGTTCTATCACCTGTTTATAATAGTGCTGCATCTTTTTCATTTACCATCTGTGTACAAGTCTAGGAAGGAATATTGTTTCCATAGAGATTTCATAGAATACACTTTTCAGCAGACAGCTTGAGAATATGATAAGACTGAATAAGCTGTGAAGTGTAGAAGTGTCACCTGTGCTCCACATATAACTAATACCAACAGAAATGCAAAGCGAAAAGGCAGAATACTTATGCAAAACATTGCATTCAGATAACTGGAGTGTGTCCACACAGCGGCCGGAACTACCTGTCCTGGGGCCTCTCATACTATTTACAAGTCTAACAAGGAACACTATTTCCATAGAGATTTCATAGAATCCACCTGTGGGCAGAAAGCATGAGAAAATGATAGGACTAAATAAGATGGAAAGTGGAGACATGTCACCTGTGCTTCATGTATAACAAATGCCATTGGAAATGTAGAGTGATAAAGCTGAATATTTATGCAAAAATGTACTGAAATAACTGGATTATTTTTATAAAGTAGCAATGTATCAAAAATGGAACAAAATGAAGAGCTGACTATTAACTGATCCAATACTCAATTAGAATATAAAGCAGGGAAGAACCATCACTTTTCTCACTGTTTGGAGGGGAGCATAAGCGGACTTGGAGGATATTGAGCTCTGTAATCTTCTGGGATCTCACTTCAAATGGAGTATATGGCCAAGTGGCTATGTTCTCTGCGGGAAGGGTCCTGCTGAAATCCAGGCTTGGTGGGCGCCTGTAATGGCCTCCCAAGTCCTGCAGTTGGGCAGTAATATTGATAGCATAGTGGGTATTGATGGTTACTGCACATGCAAGTCACTGTCGGGGGACTTTATGACTATTTACGAGGGGCTGTCCATAATTTTTTTGCTTTACGCAGAAAGAAACAAGATAGGAAGATGAAACCTTTCGTTTATTTCACATTCTCTCCATTGATTTCTACATGCCTCTTTTATTGGTATTCCAAGTTCTATAAGCCTTGCAAATAGAAGGATTTCGATTGTGCCCCAAACCAGTCATCTGTAGCAGCTATAGTATCAGAAATTATGTGAAATTTGGTACCCTTGAGGTGTTTCTTCAGGTTTGGTAACAGATGATAGTCAGAGGGAGATGGATCTTGTGAATAAGGTGGGTGGTCAACTAGCTGGAAGACTAGCTCCACCAGTTTTGCAGTGGTCGCTTGTGCAGTGTGAGTGGAGGCGCTGTCTTTCAGGAACAAGGTTCCTTTGGACAGCTTGCCGCACCTTTTGGTCTTCAGAGCTGACTTCAATTGGTCCAAAAGTTCAATGCTATACCTTGCATTGATAGTGGAACCATTTTAAAGGTAGTCCACGAGCATCACACCCTCCTTATCCCAGAGCACAGACGCCATCACCTTAGTGGCTGATTTTTGCACCCTGGGGAACCACTGTGCCTCCACTCTTTTGACTGCTCCTTGGTTTCAGGGTCATACAAATAAATCCAGGTCTCATTCATAGCAGCCAGTCGATACAGGAAGTTCTTATCAGTCTGGAAACGCTGACAAATGGACCAGGAAGTTTTCACTCACATGCTTCTCTGATCTGTTGTCAAAATTTTGGGGCCCACTTTGCAGATCGCTTCTTCATGTTCAAATGTTCATGGATAATGACACAAACACATTTAGGAGAAATCCCCATGATGTCTGCTATTCCTTTAGTTGAAATTCGATGATTCTTCAGTATGAGGTTGTGCACAGCATCGTCGATCTCCGGAACAACAACCACACTCGGTCGCCCCGGACGTTCCTCATCATTGGTGCTGAAGTGGCTGGTTTTAAATTTGGCAACCCAGCTCTTACCTGTAGAATATGAAGGGCATTGATCTCCCAATGTCTGCGACATATCACCATGAATATCCTTTGCAAACTTTCCTTGCAGAAATAAGAATTTTATCACTCCTCTGCTCTCATTTTCTGTGAATATTGCCTAAGACTCTGCCATTTTGTTTTCCTGTGTGCCTAGATCACGGTTGCCATAAGTTACATACACATAAGGCTTTTATGTGATGTAACATTGGTTACCATAGAAACAAAAAAAAGGACATAAAGCCAAAGACTTATCAGCAGCCCCTCATATATATATTCTATTTCATCCCAATATCTATAAAGTGGTGCATTGGATTGAAAAAAGAAGACTGCTGTGATCAATGTCACCAATACTATTATTGTGTGACGGTAGGTTAGTACTGGCTAAACATGTTTGTTTCGACTTTTTGCCCAATATTTAAAGATTTTATATAGACCATATTGTATCATAATAATCATGTTAAAGGGGAACTCCGGTTAAGAAAGATTTAACCCAAAACGAGTTTAAAAAAAGAAAGATTTAAACCTGTTTAATCCCCACCTATAATCTAAGCTTGTTTGTCATAGGTTTCTATTACATGAGTTAGGCCGTTTGTCTGCAGCACATCCTGACTCATACCCTGAAGCTGCAGAAAAACCTCACATCCTGGTCCACTCTGTCTCCACTCCTCTGTCCTCCCCCTCCCTTCTGAGGTCACATGATCTCTGTCTCTTCTGTTTCCAGGCAAACTGTAACACCTCATCCATAACCCCTCCCACCACTGACATCACACAGTTATCACCTGGCCAAGGGCAGGGAAACAACTCTGTTTCATTTCTCTGTTTCTCTAATCTATGTAGATTAATAGAAACAGCTATAGACAGAGATAGATAGATAGATAGATAGATAGATAGATAGATAGATAGATAGAAGCAGATCGAGCCAGTGGTGGGCAGGTACCACAAGACAGGGGCGGGTTCCCGGCAGTTGCGTCTGAGGTGCAATGCATGCTGGGAGATGTATTTTCCTAGCCAGATGCCATGATGTAAAACTGGGATCCTTTGTAAATGCTTGAATCTGCGGCTAGGAGCAGCGTAGACAAGTGGGAACTATGTCAAACAATCGGTGGGGGATCAGTGAGTGCACCTATTTGCTTTTTGTGCATTTTATTTTTTATGGCATCACTGGAATAACAAGCAAATAATAATCAAAACAAGGAAAGTGCTTTTTGCCACTTCTTCCCCCAAGCACCTGGCACAGATACACTCTAAAACCACCAACCACACTCAGGGTCCCATTAGACAAAGCGATTATTAACAATTAATGATTAATGATTAACGATCGCAAACAAAATCATTTAAACTGAAATCGTTCACCATATAACACAGAATGATAGTCGTTAGTTACCATCGTTACTACGATTGTTTACACCACCTGATCCAAGCAAATAAAGGAACAATGTAGAATTACACTGAACGATTAGTGATCGAATGTGGAATTACAGCGAACGATTAGTGAATGATTAAAAATAATTTTTGTGTCAGCACCAAATGAAAGATGAAAGATTTCTCATTGGTCTCGTTTGATTGTTGCCTGCATTTACTCAAAACAATTATCATTTAAAATCCAACATGGAGAGAGAGGAGCGGCTGCACATCACACCTATGGCCTCCCTTCCCTGCATCTGCACGCTTTGCGGGAGTGGCGGTCGCTGACCGACGCGGTGTGGAGTTAGCGTAGGGGCCCATGTGAACCAGGAGACCTGCACGTTGGTACATGGGGCGATATGGCTTGATCAATTCATATTTCAACATCCTGAAGTTGGTTTTTTAAAATAGGCTTTGCAGCATTAGTATCAACCATAGGTGTCATGTGCAGCCGCTCCTCTCTCTCCATGTCCAATTATCATTTAAATTCGAACGATATAACAATAATTTGCACAATAATTGTCCCTTGTAATAGGGTCCTAACCCTCATTTTTACCCTGTTACATCTTAGTTCTTGACCAACTATACAAAAATACCAAATCCATCCAAAACTTTAAATACTTAGAGGAGAATTTACTAAGGTGCTTGCCCCTGTTTTTTGGTGCATTTTAATCCAATTTTTCAGGCCTGTGCTTTTTGCAAGCTGTTTTTTCACACTAAAAAAAAAGGTAGTGGACTATCTTTGGCAGTCCCATAGAGTTTCATACATGAATGTTGCTCTGCTCAAACAGTGCCCCTTAGGACTGCCATTCTTGTGTTCAGCGGACAAAACCTTTTAGGTCTAATATACTGTGCTTCAAACCTGTTTGTGGTGAAGAGTGAAGATTGTTGCCAAAACTACTTAGGCAGTAAATACAAGTGGCCATTCACTTCTATTGTGGACCTTTGGAAGTGCAGTAATAGACTTTTAGTAGAAAAATATAAGACAAAGTCCAAAATGATATCTGTTTATAAAGCAGTGTAGCCAGCCAAAGGCTTTCCCTCTATAAATGACATCCAACAAATGAGTTACATTAGAGGGGTTTTCCTACAAATAGAAGTTATCATCTATCCTCAGGACAGGGCATAAGTAATTGCAGGGGTCCAATCACTGGGGCCCCTGTAATCTTTAATCTCCAGAATAGGAACCCAACCAATCTGGTGTTTAAGGTAGCCCTTTTCCCTCTCTTTTAAACCCCTTGGATGCTGCAGTCACTGTTTCCTGCACCATCTAAGGGTTTTTAATGAGATATTTAGGGGGGAAATATATATATATATATATATATATATATATATATATATATATATATATCAACTGAAGTTATGCAGATATGTACAACAGCTCTAGTTAGAAATTTTCAAGCCTTCTAATACTTATCAGCTACTGTATGTTAAGAAAGGAATCCATGGCATTATTTCCAATCTGATACAGTGCTCCCTGTTGACACCTCTGTCTGTGTTAAGAACTGTTCAGTGCAATAGCAAATCCCCAGAGCAAACCTCTTCATTCTGCTCCTGCAGGGAGTGCTTAGCCAAATTGGGAAAAGCATGACTTGCTCAGGGGTATACAGCCGCTGATAAGTACAGGAAGGCTTAAGGGTTTAGGGTTTTCAATAAATCATTTTATAAATCTGGACAACTTTGTGGATTAAGCTGATTACAAATATATTTTTCCTGCAGAATACTCCTATTTCCAATACCACTGCCCACTGCAGGATGGTTTAAGCATTATAAAGTAGCCAACAACCTGTCATATATGGAGCAGGTATGGCATCCCATAAATGTATGGCAGATGTCACAAAGTGATTAATGTCTTCTCTCTTTTAGATGTAAATAAAACTGTTTAGTAACACTTTACACTTAATAGATAATCAATATTCCATCACCTCCTTTGATGGGAAAACAAGTCAAAATCTGAAAAGTGAGGAAGCTGTAATCCAAGTTGCTGTTTGCAGGATATTTACAATGCTGAGCTGTTTTTCTCTATTAATAACATTGTATGTGATGTAAAACTTCTGGTCCCTGCGTCGAAGTCCTTTATTTAGAGTTTATTTTGTCTTTGGTACATGTTGTGCTGATTAATATCAGACAAAAATAACCAAATAACCTTTCGATAAGTTTGTACAACCGATAGGATCAATAGGATCCCTGAACATGACTTGTCAGTTTTTGACTATTACCTTCCCTAAACCGAATAAACACAAATGAGGTTGAATGGTAAAATTTATTAATCAAAAATAACAAAAAAATAATTTAAAAGATTAACCATAAATATATGTAGAACTTTTTACACACACCCCTCCCCCCAATTGACCCTGTCCAGGGCGAGAACATAACACAAACTCCAACAAACTGTAAAAGAATGTAGTGACAGTCCTTGGCGGCAGTCTATTGAGCTACTAAAGCCTGGCAGTCCCTGGCACACACCAAAAATTACCCCTAGCCATAAAACTAGCTCAGAGGCACCAATAATTCCTGCAGATGATAAATGTAGGATTCATCCACCTGCTAATATGGGAAAATACCCCAACAAGCTCCCAAACTATAGCCAGACTGCCTAATCTAATTTTGGAGGACATATACCCCAGTGCATCCCCCCAAGATTCCCCAATTAGAAAAACTCCCTCCACCAGCTATATTGACAACAAATGAGCCTTCACTTAAAGGACAACTCTGACGCTGATAAAAAAAAAAAAAAATGAACTGAAGCTCCAGTTGGTATTTTCATTTTTTCTTTACTTCCTGGTTTGGGCTTCCCATGATGTACTTTGTCTCCTGTGATGTCTAACTGACTCTGTAGAACTGTTAGATGGCTTACAGATTGCTCAGCCAATCAGAGTTCCATCAGGTTGGATGGGGACCGTTAGCGAATGCCATTTTCAAGTCTCTCCAGAGTATTTTTTGGGCTCAAGTCAGGGCTCTGGCTGAGCCGCTCAAGGACATCCATAGAGTTTTCTCTAAGCTGCTCCTGTGTTGTCTTGGCTGTGTGCTTAAGGTGATTGTCTAGTTGTGAATGTGAACCTTTTGCCCAGTCTGAGGTCCAGAACACTCTGGATCAGGTTTTCATTAGGAATTTCTCTTTACCTCAACCCTGAGGTTCTCTGTTTCTCAACCCTGACCAGTCTCCCTGTCCCAGCAGGTAAAATACACCATCACAGCATCATTCTGCCACCACCATGCTTCACTGTAGGGATGGCATTGGCCAAGTGATAACACAATACTTGGATAAGGCCAATCTTGGTTTCATCAGACTCTTGTTTCTCACAATCTAAGAGTCCTTTAGGTGCTTTTTTGCCAACTCCAGATGGGCTTTCATGCGTCTTTTGAGGATAGGCTTCTGTCTAGCAAATATGCTTTAAAGCCCATATTGATGAAGTTCTGCAGTAATGGTTGTCTTTCTGAAAGCTTAGTAACCTCCTGGTAACCTTTTTTTTACTGGGGCCCTTTTCCCCCAAACACAATTTTTTATCAATTGTCTTTTAATGAAAGACTCAACAGCATGACATCCTCTTTGAGAACAAAGAGACCAAAGACCATAATTCATGAGCATGAGATGGTGGTCATCATTTTAGAGTGGACAGAACTCCGAAGAACTAAAACTGCTAAAACATTATAGACAAAATGTTGAAAACAGCAAGGAAAGAGAAAAAAGGGGGTAAAAAGATGAAGGAGAGGGGAAAGAATAATAAGAAGAAACGAAAGAATATTGTTGGCGGCATTTAGAAAAAAAAAAAGAGGAACAACCAGAAAGACATAAAACTTTTTTTTATTTTGGCTTAAAGCCTCAGAACTGTGAAACAAAATCTGAAAATTGTGCATTGTAGGCATAATTTTATTGTCTGATAGTAAAAATGACACGTTTCGCGTTAGCTTGATGCCCCGTGATCAAGCTAACGCGAAACGTGCAATGGGGAGGAGGAGGACCACGCAGTCACCGGACTTAAGGTATACCCTGCACCTTTGCATGTTACTTATTTGGAAGCTGGTTAGGCACTGTCGCCATTACTGTGTATATTTGTAATTACCTCAGCCGCCCATATATCAGAGATTTTGTACATAGCCTCTTTACAGCACTGTGCACTTTAGCATATACTACCTTTGGACACTAGATCCTGCAGCACTGTGCACTTTACTGATTTTTTCCTTTGTTTGGGCGCCTGAATAATTGTATTACGCTTCGCCTCACTGCTCTATCATGTCCTAGTGATATCTGTGGCCCACCTATGTCATCTGTGCAAATCTGTCAATATCTTGGAATTTTAAAATATGTGTTTTTATGAATGTTATATGAATTTTCAAATAAAGTGTACATTGTTCATTATACTTTGGTGTGAGCTATCAGTTTTGTAGGAATTTTCTGTTTTAGAAATAGCCCTGTTACATATTTTGGTCTGTGTAGGAAAAGATGAGTCTTAACCCTGTATATGTGCAATAATTTATAGATCTTGTATAGAGGTCACAGCTTAATTGGAAAATTGATTACAAGTATTGACTTACCTCTCCCTGTGCTCACGGTGACTGATGGAGCCGGCCACAGGACCTCCGCTGAGTTCCATGATCTCCGGAGCTGATAAGTCATGACCCTGCTGATGGACTGGCGGGACACCGCTCCAGTCACAGATTGGCTGAGCAGCCAGTCCATCAGCCAGGACAGACCTTTTTCCCTGAGTTGTGACATCATCACAACTAGGGGGAAAAAGCCTTCCGGCGGGGGTCTCGTGGCCGGTCCCGCTGCTCACGCCAGGCACGAGGAGAGGTAAGTTAGAATTTGTAATCAATTTCCCCCCTTCCGGCTGCAGGATTTTATAATCCGCCGGACTTCTGTAATCTTACCAGCCTGGTCTTTGAAGATGATGGGAGAGATGTGTCACAACTGTCAGAGTATTTGCCCACAGCAGCCAATCAAATTCTTCCTTTCATGTTTTCAGGGATCATATGAAAATGAAAGTAGCAATCTGATTGGTTGCACATCTCCACATCTCCAATGTATTTAAAGTAAAGAATAAGCAATTTGTATGTGTGTATACTGATGTGGATAAATAGGAAAATAAGAACAATAGCCACAGAACATGACACATTGGGATTCTCAGCCATGGTTATATTTAGTCTCCAGATGTCTTGGCCCTTATACTCTGCAGTTTTCTGGATTTCACCTGTTCTGGGCAAGATGCCAATGATCTAGGCAGAGAGAAAAAAAAGAGCAAATTGCTATCCACCACAATCTGTCCACCCCTCACCCACGCTGCTCCATTTATGTGGTTAACATCACTTTATTGTCTGCAAAACATTGGGGGGTCCAGGGGCTCGCTGCCCCTCTAGGAATGAATGTTTTGCAGATTTTTATATGCTACCTTATCTTAGCAGGTGCTGACATAGTGCCCAAAGTCATTACCCAACACAGACATACTCAGTCAACTTCTTCAGGATGGGCACAGCACAACTTTCTTACTGTCAGGTTTATACAGTGTTATTGCTGAACATCCCAGCTATACATCTTTATCCCGCCCGGGGATGCCAACGTATAGTGTGGGGTACAGCAGTGAGTCCGTAAAGCTGGCCTACTGGAAGCCTACTGGTCTGGAAGCCGAAAACAGACAAAGTCCAGAAGTCCAATCAACTATAAGGCTATGTTCACACTGCGTATGAGTCCGGCCGCATTTCATACGCCGCCGTACATGTGCGGCTGAAACTACGGGCGTGGGAAAAATCGACATGCGGCCGGATGCGTACGCATTGTTTACATGCGCGCAGTACAGTTATGCGTACGCATTGTTTACATGCACGCAGTACAGTTATGCTTCCCTAGCTTGATTCGAAGCGATCTGAAGCAGGTCATTTACTTGGAAATCTTCACCCAGCCCAATAAAACTCACAGAACCTTTTGGATCGAAAATCAAGTTCAATTTGGCTGAAATAAGTACTTCGTACGGGGCCGCATGGAAATCCACGGCCGTGAGTTCGAACATTTCCATACTCAAATAATGGTCTTGTTCATTTTTCACTGCGCCGTATACGATCCGGCTGTAAGTTCATACGTAGTGTGCATTGTGCGGGCGTATATCGTATACTTTCAAGCGAACACATCAACCTCAAAACTACGTGCGTATATTCGCGGTTCGCACTACGAGCGGAATTATACGTAGTGTGAACATAGCCTAAATATGAATTGCACAAATAGCTATTTACATGGTTTTAGAAGGTATGTAGACAGGGTGCATCGTGGGGCTACGCCATTTACACAGCTCCCATTAAAAGTCAGTGGGAGTTTATTTAACCCCTTTAATCTGTCTGTTTCCAGTTTCCCGACTAACTCCAGAGGTCACAAACAGTCCAGAGGAGGCTGGAAAGTCTTTACAAGACTCAAAACCGTGTAGGAGCATTCCCATCTGATCAGTAGCCTACATTTGGAGAACACCCATGTCAGCATGCTGGCACGATATACTGCACTGTATCTGTGCCAAGTCAATTAAAGGGGTAATTCAGCAAAAAAAAGTTTTATTTCAGATAAACTGTTGCCAGAAAATGATATTTGGAATTTACTTCTATAAAAAAAAAAATCTCAAGTCTTCCAGTACTTATCAACTGCTGTATGTCCAGCATGAAGTGGTGTTTTCTTGCCCATTTGGAGAACAGAAGTTTTCTAGGGGGATTTCCCACTACTCTCGACAGTTTCTGTCATGGACAGAGGTGGCAGCAGGGAGCACTCAGTCAGACTGGAAAGACTACACTACTTTCTGCAGAACATATAGCAGCTGAAAAGTACTGGAAGTACTAGATTTTTTAGTAGAAGCAAATTACAAATCTCTGGCACTTTCTGATACCAATTGATTTGAAAGAAAAACAAAGACTGATGTCATAGTACAGAGATAATGTGCACAGTGATGTCATAGTACAGAGATAATGTGCACAGTCATGTCACAGTACAGAGATAATGTGCACAGTGATTTTATAGTACAGAGATAATGTGCACAGTGATGTCATAGTACAGAGATAATATAAACAGTGATGTCATAGTACAGAGACAATGTGCACAGTGATGTCATAGTACAGAGATAATGTGCACATGTCATAGTACAGAGATAATGTGCACAGTGATGTCACAGTACAGAGATAATGTACACAGTGATGTTACAGTACAGAGATAATGTGCACAGTGATGTCATAGTACAGAGACAATGTGCACATGTCATAGTACAGAGACAATGTGCACAGTGATGTTACAGAACAGAAATAAAGTGCACATGTCATAGTACAGAGATAATGTGCACAGTGATGTCACAGTACAGAGATAATGTACACAGTGATGTCATAGTACAGAGAAAATGTGCACAGTGATGTCATAGTACAGAGATAATGTGCACAGTGATAGTAGAAAAAAGGGAATCCCACAGCATCCGATGCAAAATAAAGTGTGTTTATTCACACATCAGGGTACAGAAGTGCAACGTTTCGGCCAATCCTGGCCTTTGTCAAGCATATACATGGTGTGTGAACAGGGGATATATATATGTGCAAAACATAAAAGAACCAACCCACGGGGAGGTACACGGGAGGGAGGGGGGAGGAGGAAGTGAAGACAAAAGAAGAGGGTAGAGAGAAAAACCTGGGATGGCACAGCTCGTAAAAATCAAGTATAAACATCTCATTTTGATGGTCAGCACAACCTGTATGTTTCAAATAGGTGTGTGATCATATGCGGTAAAACTTCTGACACCTACAAGCCGGGAATAAGTGCGCAACATACACATACATATACAATACATTACCGGGTCTTGGATGTAGCCGGCATGACAGGAGACTCTGCACGGAGAAGCGCTGACAGCTTCCGGACGCCAGGATCAGCTGACCCGTGTTGCCGCGCGCGTGCGTAGTCACGTGACCGGCAGAGTGACGTGGACCAATAGCAGATAGAGAGGGAGGAGCTGAGTCCCGGTAGTCATGGTGCTGGAGAAACATAAACAACGGGCTGTCAGAGCAGCCCGGTGTTAATGTCAGGAAGGCAACGGGGGCACCGTGTGTCAGGCTGGAAAGCTTCCAATAGGCAGAAGTTAGATAGAAGAGCATGTTAGTGGAGAAAGCATATGAGTCCAAGTAATGCATCACAGGAGGTGGCCAAATAATTAAAAGTCCACATAGAGGTGGACAAATAGAGAAAGTATAAGTAAATCCAGGGAACATGACCCGACATTGCAGGTCTGCACTGTAGATGTCAGTGCTGTGGGGCATAATAAAGGATCACAGTGGTGATCTCGCGATAACACACATCAATGCCGTAGGTGGCAGCAAAGTGGACTAAGTAGTGGTTAGGTGACCATGGGAGAAGTGACCCGACATCGCAGGTCTGCGCTAAATGTAGTAGCGCTTTGGAGCTACACCAATGGAGAGTGGCCAAACGGGGTGGAGCCTGTGATGGCCGGTATATGTAATATTAAATGGGGACATGAAACAACATACCCATCCACTGGACTCCAGAGTTCATGAGTAGTGGGAGAACCTACCGAGAGCCGTTGTCCTATAACAAACCCGTGCATGGCACCACAGTGTGTGTGGACTGTCATATAAGGGCAAGCATTAGCTCGGGATGGACTATAAGGCTCAATTCCTCCGCACCATATCATAAGGGTCAGTGTATAACGGCTGAGGGGTACCCTGGCCTGTATGGGCACACAGCGGTCCGTGTGGATTACACACAGAACCACATGTGTAACCACCAAGCCAGAGCAACAAGTACCCCCACCATCAACACAAATATCCACCCAGGACTGTATAGGTGTATAGGGTAAAGAGATAATGATGGTCACTCCTGGCCAAGGTACTAGGTCACCATAACTAACTACGGACAAACTAAAATAAATCCATAAAAGACTCAAAATATGATGCTCAACAGTTTATTTAGAAAAAGCAGATAGCAAACAGTGCATAGAAAGGAAAAAAGAAGAGAAGCAAGAAGGGAGTTCCAGCCATCCACTCCGGATATCCCATATATGTGGCACAGCAACCGAAGTCTCTCTCATGTCCGGCTAAATACAAGACCAGTCTCAACAGCTGTAAAGAAGGGGAGACACAATGAAGTTAGTATATAACTTGGCACATATGTCAGGAGATTCACATAGGTGAAACCACATTATCAGGAAGAACCGCTGTGCTAATCCCCACCCCTAAAGCAGAAAAAAGGAGGAAAATTAACAAACACCCGTACATAAAATGTCCATATAGAGATCAAACTATACAGAGCAGTTGTAACCGAAGGTCACAGATGCGCAATACTGTAAATCCAAGAACAAAGCAAAAATAGTGTATGTACATGGCAATTAGGTCTAAGGTCAGATAGATTTAGGAAACATGTTTAGTCAGAGAGAAACTGAGGGGAAATGGAGGCAGGGGCAGGAGGGGGGGGGGGGTTGAGGGGGGGAAGAAAAGGGAAAGGGGAGAAAGAAAAGGGGGGGGGGGGAAGAGAAAGAAGGAGGGGAAGGGGGGAAGGGGAAAAAGGGGGGGGGGGAAGGGAAAGGAAGGGAAAGGGGGACAGTGGGAATGGGAAGGAGGGGGTAGGGGAAAGGAAAAACGGGGGGTGGAGAAAAGAGAGAAGGGAGGGGGGGGAGAGGGAAGAATGCAAAAAGATGAGGCTGTACAGGAACATAAATAGTGTAAGCATATATACAAAAGATGGAGGAGCCAAAATTGTATGATGAATGGTACGGCAAATGGGATAATGTTCACTGATGTATCCCATACATCTGGAGCTAACACTATCCAACAGGTAGTAGTCCAACTGGGCTATGGTCAGACTGTCAAAGGTTCCATCTGATTTCCATATTGAGGCCTTTTGGGTGTAAAGTGTCCAGATCAAAAATCCATTTAGTCTCTTTAATTCTCAGGAGTCTTTGTCTGTCCCCACCTCTCCTGAGGGGGGGAACATGATCAATGATCCTATACCGCAACTGGCTAATGCTGTGATTTGCCTCTTTAAAATGTTTAGGAATAGGGAGATCAATCATGTTTGTCCGGATCGTACTTTTGTGCTTGCTGATACGTGTTTTAGCACTCATGGTTGTTTCACCCACATATGCAAGTCCACATGGGCATGTGATAAGATATATGACATAATCAGAATTGCATGTGTATCTATGTTTAATGGGTATAGCTCTGCCAGTGTGTGGATGGGTGAAATGATCCCCCTTGACCAAATTGTTGCAAGCGGCACATCCCAAACAGGGAAAATTGCCCTTTTTAGGGGGAGCCAGATAAGTTTGTGTGCAGATGGGTGTGACGGGAACCTCTGTTTTAACCAGTATGTCTCTGAAATTTCTGTTTCTCTTGTAGGAGAGAAGAGGCGGTTGTGTGAACTCATTAATACGAGGACACCCTCTCTGGAGAATACCCCAATGTCTTTTAAGTACTCTACCTATTCTATTGCTGTGGGTGCCGTAGGTAGATACAAAAGGTATCCGTTTGTTTGGCTCCCTGTTACGGGCTCTGAATGTCTCTGTACGGGTTATGTCAGCAATACGTAACCTGTGTTGGTTAATTACAGAGGGAGGATATCCCCTCTGTAAAAATTTGTCACACATTCTATCCAATCTGTCGTCTATTAACTCCGGGTCACTCACAATTCTTTTTACCCGTAGGAGCTGGCTCCAGGGCAGGGATTTGACCATATTTCTCGGGTGGTTACTGTCAAAGGTAAGTAAATTGTTCCTGTCCGTCTGTTTGGTGTAAAGATCCGAACCCAGTCTGTCGCCAATTTTGTATATGAGGGTATCCAAGAATTGGATTCGTTCCGTGGAGTGTGTGACAGTGAATCTGAGTTCCGGATGTGTACTGTTAAGTGTATCCTGAAAAAGAAGTAGTTCTGTCAATGTGCCGTCCCAGAGTAAAAACACATCATCAATGTAACGGAGCCAACTGCGTACCTTTGTCATATGTGCGGATGTGTATATGTTGGTCTCCTCAAAAATCGTCATATAGATGTTGGCGTAGGTGGGCGCCATGTTGGAGCCCATGGCTGTCCCCCTCTTTTGTCTGTAATATTCACCCCTAAATTCGAAGTAGCTGTGCTGTAAGATGAATGAAAGCAGTTCCTTGTACACATCAATCGAACACAAGTTGGGATTAGATGCCATACAGACATGCCTTAACAACTCCACTTTTTCCCCCAGCTGTTCTAAGTTTATTATTGAACTGCTTTCATTCATCTTACAGCACAGCTACTTCGAATTTAGGGGTGAATATTACAGACAAAAGAGGGGGACAGCCATGGGCTCCAACATGGCGCCCACCTACGCCAACATCTATATGACGATTTTTGAGGAGACCAACATATACACATCCGCACATATGACAAAGGTACGCAGTTGGCTCCGTTACATTGATGATGTGTTTTTACTCTGGGACGGCACATTGACAGAACTACTTCTTTTTCAGGATACACTTAACAGTACACATCCGGAACTCAGATTCACTGTCACACACTCCACGGAACGAATCCAATTCTTGGATACCCTCATATACAAAATTGGCGACAGACTGGGTTCGGATCTTTACACCAAACAGACGGACAGGAACAATTTACTTACCTTTGACAGTAACCACCCGAGAAATATGGTCAAATCCCTGCCCTGGAGCCAGCTCCTACGGGTAAAAAGAATTGTGAGTGACCCGGAGTTAATAGACGACAGATTGGATAGAATGTGTGACAAATTTTTACAGAGGGGATATCCTCCCTCTGTAATTAACCAACACAGGTTACGTATTGCTGACATAACCCGTACAGAGACATTCAGAGCCCGTAACAGGGAGCCAAACAAACGGATACCTTTTGTATCTACCTACGGCACCCACAGCAATAGAATAGGTAGAGTACTTAAAAGACATTGGGGTATTCTCCAGAGAGGGTGTCCTCGTATTAATGAGTTCACACAACCGCCTCTTCTCTCCTACAAGAGAAACAGAAATTTCAGAGACATACTGGTTAAAACAGAGGTTCCCGTCACACCCATCTGCACACAAACTTATCTGGCTCCCCCTAAAAAGGGCAATTTTCCCTGTTTGGGATGTGCCGCTTGCAACAATTTGGTCAAGGGGGATCATTTCACCCATCCACACACTGGCAGAGCTATACCCATTAAACATAGATACACATGCAATTCTGATTATGTCATATATCTTATCACATGCCCATGTGGACTTGCATATGTGGGTGAAACAACCATGAGTGCTAAAACACGTATCAGCAAGCACAAAAGTACGATCCGGACAAACATGATTGATCTCCCTATTCCTAAACATTTTAAAGAGGCAAATCACAGCATTAGCCAGTTGCGGTATAGGATCATTGATCATGTTCCCCCCCTCAGGAGAGGTGGGGACAGACAAAGACTCCTGAGAATTAAAGAGACTAAATGGATTTTTGATCTGGACACTTTACACCCAAAAGGCCTCAATATGGAAATCAGATGGAACCTTTGACAGTCTGACCATAGCCCAGTTGGACTACTACCTGTTGGATAGTGTTAGCTCCAGATGTATGGGATACATCAGTGAACATTATCCCATTTGCCGTACCATTCATCATACAATTTTGGCTCCTCCATCTTTTGTATATATGCTTACACTATTTATGTTCCTGTACAGCCTCATCTTTTTGCATTCTTCCCTCTCCCCCCCCTCCCTTCTCTCTTTTCTCCACCCCCCGTTTTTCCTTTCCCCTACCTTCCCATTCCCACTGTCCCCCTTTCCCTTCCTTTCCCTTCCCCCCCCCCCTTTTTCCCCTTCCCCCCTTCCCCTCCTTCTTTCTCTTCCCCCCCCCCCTTTTCTTTCTCCCCTTTCCCTTTTCTTCCCCCCCTCAACCCCCCCCCCTCCTGCCCCTGCCTCCATTTCCCCTCAGTTTCTCTCTGACTAAACATGTTTCCTAAATATATCTGACCTTAGACCTAATTGCCATGTACATACACTATTTTTGCTTTGTTCTTGGATTTACAGTATTGCGCATCTGTGACCTTCGGTTACAACTGCTCTGTATAGTTTGATCTCTATATGGACATTTTATGTACGGGTGTTTGTTAATTTTCCTCCTTTTTTCTGCTTTAGGGGTGGGGATTAGCACAGCGGTTCTTCCTGATAATGTGGTTTCACCTATGTGAATCTCCTGACATATGTGCCAAGTTATATACTAACTTCATTGTGTCTCCCCTTCTTTACAGCTGTTGAGACTGGTCTTGTATTTAGCCGGACATGAGAGAGACTTCGGTTGCTGTGCCACATATATGGGATATCCGGAGTGGATGGCTGGAACTCCCTTCTTGCTTCTCTTCTTTTTTCCTTTCTATGCACTGTTTGCTATCTGCTTTTTCTAAATAAACTGTTGAGCATCATATTTTGAGTCTTTTATGGATTTATTTTAGTTTGTCCGTAGTTAGTTATGGTGACCTAGTACCTTGGCCAGGAGTGACCATCATTATCTCTTTACCCTATACACCTATACAGTCCTGGGTGGATATTTGTGTTGATGGTGGGGGTACTTGTTGCTCTGGCTTGGTGGTTACACATGTGGTTCTGTGTGTAATCCACACGGACCGCTGTGTGCCCATACAGGCCAGGGTACCCCTCAGCCGTTATACACTGACCCTTATGATATGGTGCGGAGGAATTGAGCCTTATAGTCCATCCCGAGCTAATGCTTGCCCTTATATGACAGTCCACACACACTGTGGTGCCATGCACGGGTTTGTTATAGGACAACGGCTCTCGGTAGGTTCTCCCACTACTCATGAACTCTGGAGTCCAGTGGATGGGTATGTTGTTTCATGTCCCCATTTAATATTACATATACCGGCCATCACAGGCTCCACCCCGTTTGGCCACTCTCCATTGGTGTAGCTCCAAAGCGCTACTACATTTAGCGCAGACCTGCGATGTCGGGTCACTTCTCCCATGGTCACCTAACCACTACTTAGTCCACTTTGCTGCCACCTACGGCATTGATGTGTGTTATCGCGAGATCACCACTGTGATCCTTTATTATGCCCCACAGCACTGACATCTACAGTGCAGACCTGCAATGTCGGGTCATGTTCCCTGGATTTACTTATACTTTCTCTATTTGTCCACCTCTATGTGGACTTTTAATTATTTGGCCACCTCCTGTGATGCATTACTTGGACTCATATGCTTTCTCCACTAACATGCTCTTCTATCTAACTTCTGCCTATTGGAAGCTTTCCAGCCTGACACACGGTGCCCCCGTTGCCTTCCTGACATTAACACCGGGCTGCTCTGACAGCCCGTTGTTTATGTTTCTCCAGCACCATGACTACCGGGACTCAGCTCCTCCCTCTCTATCTGCTATTGGTCCACGTCACTCTGCCGGTCACGTGACTACGCACGCGCGCGGCAACACGGGTCAGCTGATCCTGGCGTCCGGAAGCTGTCAGCGCTTCTCCGTGCAGAGTCTCCTGTCATGCCGGCTACATCCAAGACCCGGTAATGTATTGTATATGTATGTGTATGTTGCGCACTTATTCCCGGCTTGTAGGTGTCAGAAGTTTTACCGCATATGATCACACACCTATTTGAAACATACAGGTTGTGCTGACCATCAAAATGAGATGTTTATACTTGATTTTTACGAGCTGTGCCATCCCAGGTTTTTCTCTCTACCCTCTTCTTTTGTCTTCACTTCCTCCTCCCCCCTCCCTCCCGTGTACCTCCCCGTGGGTTGGTTCTTTTATGTTTTGCACATATATATATCCCCTGTTCACACACCATGTATATGCTTGACAAAGGCCAGGATTGGCCGAAACGTTGCACTTCTGTACCCTGATGTGTGAATAAACACACTTTATTTTGCATCGGATGCTGTGGGATTCCCTTTTTTCTACAGTTCAAAGCTCACACCAAGGATTGTGAGCCGTCCTGCGTGCATCCTACCTCTATTCTTTGATCAATTTTTTGGAGTATCTCCGAGGTGCTGTTGGAACTCTCTGTTGTTTTGGAATGTGCACAGTGATGTCATAGTACAGAGACAATGTGCACATGTAATAGTACAGAGACAATGTGCACAGTGATGTTACAGAACAGAGATAAAGTGCACATGTCATAGTACAGAGATAATGTGCACAGTGATGTCATAGTACAGAGATAATGTGCATAGTGATGTTACAGTACAGAGATAATGTGCACATGTCATAGTACAGAGACAATGTGCACAGTAAAGTCATGGCAGGGGTATATTGTACACCATGATATTATAGCAGAGGGATCATGAACACAGTGATCTCACAGTACAGAGATAATGCTGGCAGTGATCTCACAGTACAAGAACAGCATGATATCATAGCAGAGCACACAAGAGAGGTCAATTATATGTATACTGTGACGTTATAGCATAGCAAAAAACCTAAAATAATGCTACATAAATGTATAATGCAAACAAGTGCAGTACAGAAATGAATGTAATGATGTCATCAATAGGAATAAAACTCTGAAGCTTCTGAGAAGATGATGCACACAGCATGGAAAACCACAGGGATCCATAGTATATATATAAAAAAAAGCAGAACTGTGCCCACCCTCCCTTTAGGTTGTTGGGATGTTCATGCAACTAGTCCCTGAGGCTGTGATAAGGGCTCCTGGGGAAGGAAGATTTATCCCAGGATCCTACCCTTCATAGTCTCTGGTCATATCTTACATAGGGATGTCGTCTCCCCAATAAAATTCTCCTATGTCACAATTAAATTGAAAATAAAATCGGGGCACCAGGACCTCCTGCCCTGGTATGGTGGGATGATGATATGCAGTACCTGACAGGGTCCTAATTTTAATGCCTCCTATAGGCTCTTCACCTTCTATGTACAACACTGGTAGAAAATGTAACATCCCTTTAACAGAGCGTAAAAGAGTTGAATAACACATTCAGCTCTGCTGCATCTATACTGATTAGCGGGTTATGCGTCTATGTACTCACCATCATTCCAGCTTCCTTAGAACAAGAGTTCTGAAGAGGATACTGCACTTTATATCTTATATTATTTCTTCCTAGGAAATGAGTATCACATGCTATGGAGTAACAGCATTTCCTCATTGTTGCATACTGACTCTTTTGATTTCTTGTAATTGACAACGTGAGTTCTTTACTAATTTTGTCTCCTGAGTTGGGGGAAGAAATTCCTGTAATACTTTGCCTGAATAGACAGCGAGGACCCGAACTGTAGAGTTCTTATATAGGGTTTTATATAGTAACAAGTCACTAAAATATATAGAGATCTCTATCCTTATAACTAAAGCGTATGGTATAGTTGCATATCCCCTTCCAATATATTTAAAAAAATTACTTTTTTTCTAAAAAAGAAAAGTACAAAGAAAGTTGAGCTCAGCAATTGTTTAAAAGGAACTGATCATCCCAATTGAGCTCATATGATTCCCTGGATCGCCCTATAAAGCTCATGCAGCAGCCACGGCATTTACTGGCCGTGGCTGCTGCAGGAGCTTTATACCGGAAAAAAACGAGTTTAATAACCGAGTTGGAGAGGTAGTCATCTGGGCGGCTCCCCATCCGTCACTAGTCACCGCTCTCTGTCAGTGCACTCAGAGGGGATGATTGACAGCCAGAGAGGTTGGTTACTGGCCTCTCTGCCTGTCAATCATCCCGCCGAGCGTGCCTACTCTGGTAGTCCCGTCTCTTAGTTATAAGATTGGTGGTTTGTGCAGTGCAGACTAGTATAGTCTAGAAAGCAATGCAGTTGAGGAGTGTTGCGGAGTATCTATTTGTTATTTACTGTCCAAGCCACGTCTGCTTTCTACTGAATCTGCCATTTGTTATTTACCCTTGGTCCCCGGGTCAAGACCTGTCTGCTGGCACCCATACGTTAATCTACTGTGCTGCCTATATCTGGAACATACAGTATTTAAGGACTACAGAGCTGGCACAAGGACTTTGATTGTAACATCATATCAAGAAGGGACAGCGTTTGACATCTGAACTATCTGCTACTACAGCGATAGCACAAGCTCACACCTACTCAGAAGTGGATGCAGAGAGGTTTATCGGTGGCATATGCCGTGGTGGGATCTTAAAATTATAAATTAATGTTCAGAGAAATTATAAACAACTTTGATGGGAAACACAAGGGCGGACAGAGACTGCAGGGAGCATGAAGGAATGAGCAGGGCAGATGTGGGCACATAATGCAGCACTCTCTGTCCGGGGAGAGAGGGGTTACAGCTATGGAGAGATTACCTCCACAGTCCTGTCCCCTGATGCAAGCCCCAGCCTGAAGTAGATCTGCTATGATTTGGAAGGTGAGGGAGACTTCCTGGGTCAGAGTACAGAGCTGTAGACCCCGCTATGCAGACCATTCCCCTCCCCCACTCGTGCTCCCACCCAGTACAGGGAGCTCTTAAACCAAAGCAATGCTCTTAAACCAAGTCACAATTTTGAAAAACTATGAGCTCTTAAACCAAAACGCTCTTAAACCAAGTTACTCTTAAACCAAGGTACCACTGTAGATTTGTGTCTGTATTTGAACATATATATGTAACCAATTTAAAGGTATAGGCACACTACTTAATATCCTTAACCTATATAAGAGCTGAAATAGCTATAATAGAACAAAGTCCAAGGCACAATCAGTATGAAGTATTCAAAGTCTTCTTTTGGAGCAAACACTTACACTGCAACATTTTGCATTCAGAGCTTCCTCATGCTGTATGAGACACAATACAATACAGAGTAAGTACATAGATATATATGTTATGTTACATTGCCCTCTGCTGTTCTCTCACGTGTACTGCATATGTATTTACATTGTGCTGTCTTATCACTGGTCACCAGTACATCACTCTGTTCAGACCTGGAACTGCAGCTCAGATGGTCACCTAGCCAAGTCGAAGAGAAGATGCCATAGGGCTCCATCACACTTTGCATTACTTCATTCCAGATAATACAAACAGTGGCATACTTACAATGATTGTATGCCGTGTAAAAAAAGATGACTAGGTGTTCTGCTTCTAGGCAATCTGACAGACAGTGTTCAAATACCAGAGGGCATTGGAGGGGACCTATATACTACTACATGGGTGCCTAGAGGGGACCAATATACTACATAGAGGCACAGGAGGAATATATATAGTACTTAGGAGTATAGAGGAGACATATATACTACATAGGGGGACAGAGGAGGCATTTATACTACTTTGGCGCACAGAAGGGCATATATAGTACATGAGGGCACAGAAGGGGTATATCTGTACTACATGGAAGTACAGAGGGAACCTATATACTACATGAGAGTACAGAAGGAACATATATACTACATGGGAGTACAGAGGGAACCTATATACTACATGGGAGCACAGAGGGAACCTATATACTACATAAGAGTACAGAGGGAACCTATATACTACATGGGAGCACAGAGGGAACCTATATACTACATTAGAGTACAGAGGGAACCTATATACTACATGGGAGTACAGAAGGGACAAATATACTACATGGGAGTACAGAAGGGAACCTAAATACTATATGGGAGTATAGAGGGAACCTATATACTACATGGGAGCACAGAGGGAACCTATATACTACATTAGAGTACAGAGGGAACCTATATACTACATTAGAGTACAGAGGGAACCTATATACTACATGGGAGTACAGAAGGGAACCTATATACTACATGGGAGTACAGAGGGAACCTATATACTAGGTGGGAGCACAGAAGGGACAAATATACTACATGGGAGTACAGAAGGGAACCTATATACTACATGGGAGTACAGACGGAACCTATATACTACATGGGAGCACAGAAGGGACAAATATACTACATGGGAGTACAGAGGGAGCCTATATACTACATGGGAGTGCAAAAGGGAATCTATATGCTACAGGGGAGTACAGAGGGAAACTATATACTACGTGGGAGTACAGAAGGGAACCTATATGCTACATGTGATTACAGAGGGAACCTACAGTATATACTACATGGCAGTACAGAAGGGGCATATATACTACATGGGAGTACAGAGGGAACCTTTATACTATATGGGAGTACTGAGGGAACCTATATACTACATGGGAGTACAGAGGGAACCTCTATACTACATGAAAGTACAGAAGGGACATATACACTACATGGGAGTACAGAGGGAACCTTTCTACTACATGGGAGTGCAAAGGGAACCTTTCTACTACATGGGAGTACAGAAGGGACATATATACTACACAGAGGCCCAAAGAGGACCTAAAAAAATACATGTGGGTACTTAAGGGACATATAGTATATACTACAAAGGTGGACAGATAAGGCATATATACGATATGGGGGCACAAATCCTTCAACTGTGAATTCATTATGGATTCTGACTTACACATTGAAAAGCATAGGAAAGCTTCTCTTTACAGGAGAGTAAAAGCACAGACTGATATATCAAAGATATACCACGTGTACCATGCAGTGTAGCTGGCTATACTTTTGTATACAGCAAAAACACAATATCTTGCAATGTATATAGATAGATAGATAGATAGATAGATAGATAGATAGATAGATAGATAGATAGATAGATAGATATAATGTAATGGTAAATGGTTTCTGCTGAATGTCATTTGTTTTTATCATTCATTTCACGTACTATATATATATTTTTTCCCCTTAAACATATACATTAAACTAGCACTTTTTCCGCCCAGCCTAAGGTATCCTAAGGTAAGCAACATAAGCGTATATATAAAATGAATAGTTATGGCTCTAGGAATGTAGCGAGGCAAGAACAGAAAACATTGCTGTATCCCTGCCAAGTTTCTTATAAATTAAACTTTTTTTCACAGCATTGTATAATGTAATAAGATTAACCTTGTAATATATGTAAAAGAAATGACTCACTTCTCCCCTAGGATTCACACTTTGCATAAGTAAAATATTCTTTGATTTCCCACAGCTTTTTATTTTCTACTCGGTTCTGTTGCCGCAGCGGATGGGTTGTTGTTACATTGCTCATAGCTGCAGAGCAGGAAAGAGATTTATGCTATTACTATATCTACCACACAGAGCATTGCCTACAGAGCTGAAAACAGCAAGCTGTCCATAGATATACATGGGAGTCTCTGTAACACTATTATAACTGTGGACCTGGTACCATTTCCTGTCTATGCAGTGGTCGGCATTGCCATGTAAAATAACTGCACAGAGTATTTCAGACGAGGACATAAACATCCCAGCAAAGTACTAGCTATAAAGTAATAAACAAAGTCCCAGAAACAAATACCTTAAAGCAGAGAAGCAGAAGTCTCAGGCTGCTAAAGTTACATTGTGCATAGTCAGGCACGTCGCTGCACACTACAGTTTGTGGTCTGAAACTTGGCAAGAGATCTAGGACACGCCCGATTTTAGCACATATTATAATAGTGAATAGGCTGGCAGATTACTGTATTGTTTTGGGCTAATGCTTATCTAAGTGAGTGACAATACAAGGTAGACCATATGAAAAAGAGAAACAGCGCCATTTTTGTCCATGGGCTTGGTCTGGTATTGCAGCTTATCCACATGTGAGAGAATGGTTCTAAACTCCAATACTAGGTAGAAACCACTACCAAGAGTGGCACTGTTTCTGCTGAAAGTCTGCTCAAACATACAGGATTGGGAAAAGATTAAAGCGATTGTACCAGTTCAATCCTCATGCTAAGCTTTTTATACAACCTTATAGGCGTCACCGGGCTGATTCCGCTGATATGGTCCTTTTTTTGCTCAGTTCCCGCAATCGGATTTATTTTAATATACAAATGAGGTTAGTCAGTGGGCCCAGCGCCCCGATATCCCCTACCCTGGGTGACGTGCACCTTCTGAATCATGTCTGGCCCCAGCCTGGCTCTGCCTCAGCAAGTCGCCCAGGGATATTGGGGGGATATTGGTGCACTGGGGGTGCTGGGCCCTCCTCCAGTGCACCGAGCGACCTTATTTGGATAATAGCGCAGATTGTGGGAATCGAGCAGTGGATTGAAAAAAAGACCACACCAGCGGAAGCAGCGCCCATGAGGCCGTAGAAAAAGTATGGTGCATTTCTAAGCATAGGATCTGAGGAGCTCAAGTGAAGATTGGGTTCTTGGTCACCTCACTTACCAACACCCTTCTCTCCTAATCACTTACAGGATGCTTGATAGGAAGGCCGCTGTGTTCTTGGGAATTTCAATTTACCACAGGTGCCTCCAACCAAAGTGTAGATCCATCTTAAAGCGTCTCTGTACCCACAGCTTGTACTGTTGGATATCTGCTTTTAATTTAAGATCTGTCCTGGGGTCTATTCGGCAAGTGATACAGTTATTGTCCTAAAAAACAACTTTTAAACTTGCAGCCCTGTGTCATATTGGCCCTGAGTGTCTGTGCCCTAGGCCTGCAATGCCTTTTCATCCCTCCTCCCTGCCCTTCTCATCATTAGGAATGCTCCAGGCAGGATTTCTCCTATTCATCACCTGTCTGAATAGGAGGGATAGGAGGCCCCAGAGCTTAATTTCAAGTGTTATGCAAAGGGTCTGAATACTCAGACTTTCTGAATGTACTGTAAGTATAAACCTAGTTGAAAAGGAATTGTTAAAAAATATTTTTTATTCATAGAAAAAAAGTAAAAAAATAATTATATGACTATTGGTGAAGTAAAGTGTTATGATAAAGCAGCTCACTGTTCACTGTATGAATTGATACATTCCTCCCATGTTCAGTCGGCTCTCAATAAGTTTTATACATAGGAATTTACAAACTCCTAATCCAAACATTGTACATTGTAGATCCCAGAATATCATATTAAAGTAATGAAGCTAAGTAGAAACAGGTGTAATCCCTTCTTATGTAAAATTTCATGGTAACTAGTATATGACACATCCAACCTTGCAGAGTGTTTACTATACAAACAATAGAAAGGATCTGAAAGCTGTGAAGTGGTCCCGTCCATTATACATCCACATAGAAAACTAAGCCATATGGTAAGCCTGATGCCAGTCTAAACCAAAGACACTGGGCATACCAGAACTGCCATGAATACATACATCACTAGATTGTATCTGGGAAAAGAGTCAATTGAGGTTCACACCATACAATGCTTCCGTCCATTTTCCTTGATAGTTGCAATCATCTCTTGCCCTCCTGGCTTTCCTCATAAGGAGGGATAGAGAGGCGGTGCAAGCCTAGGGCACAGACACTCTAGGCCACACCGATTTGACACAGGGCTGTAAGTTTTATAGGACAATAACTGCATTGCCTGCCGAACAGACCCCAGGACAGATCTTGGGTTAAATGCAGCTATCTAACAGAACAAACATTTTTTTTTTTTTTTTGGGGGGGGGGGGCAGACTGTGGTTACAGAGTCGCTTTAAATGACCCATTACAGAAAATGGTTTATGGTCAGCTTCAGAGGGAATCGGTGTACTACATTAAGTGGTTATAGAAGTAAACCTGTGTGAGATTAAGGTTGTTGCTGGATATTTTTTATTTTATTTATTTTTATACAAGGCTACCTTATAAAAGAAAGTAAGTGGTACTCACCTGCTTGATCCCTCACTGCTGCCATTCCAGCAATCCCCTGTCATTATTGATCATTGTTTTCAGGTCCTTGGCTCCAAGAAAAATCTGACTGTGTCAAAACATGGAGTCGGAAGCATTGCTCAGCCTGAGCCCTTCATTTTTTTTCCAGTGCCAGGCAACGCCTCTAAGTAAGGGTTAGATTTCATTTTGGATTTACTTTCAGTATCCTCTTAGAATAATACACCAAAATATGTTATTAAATAAGTTGTCCAGGTTTACAAATAGCACCACTCTTTGGGTGTTGTTTTGCATCTCATTTCCATTAAAGCGACTCTGTACCCACAATCTGTCCCCCCCAAACCACTTGTACCTTCGGATAGCTGCTTTTAATCCAAGATCTGTCCTGGGGTCCGTTCGGCAGGTGATGCAGTTATTGTCCTAAAAACAACTTTTCATCCTGCAGCGCTGTGTCTAATGGCCGGTGCTTACATTTGTATATGCATTAGGCTGGCACCACCTCTCCGTCCTTCCTCCCCACCCTCATTATTAGGAATGATCCAGGAACATTTACTGCTGTTTGAGCTTTGCACAGGTGTATTAACGATCCAGCCCATGTGCCGGGCTACCACAGGTGGGGAATAGGAAGCAATCTGCCTGGAGTATTCCTAATGATGAGGAGGGTGGGGAGGAAGGACAGAGAGGTTGTGCCAGCCTAATGCATATAGAAATGTAAGCCCCGGCCGTTAGACACAGCGCTGCCGGATTAAAAGTTGTTTTTATGACAATAACTGCATCCCCTGCTGAACGGACCCCAGGACAGATCTTGGATTAAAAGCAGCTATCTGAAGGTACAAGTGGTTTGGGGGGTCAGATTGTGGGTACAGAGTCGCTTTAAAGTGAATAGAGCTGGATTGTAGCTCCCCACACTGAGGACAGGGGTGGCGTTATTTTTGCAAGAAAGTAGCTGTTTTTTTCTTGTCCTAGATAACCCCTTTAACCATAAAAAGTTCCAAGCAGAGATCTTGAAAGCGGTGCAGTAACCTGGGGTTGCTTGGTGGGCCCAGTGTTGGGGTGTACCGACTAGGCACTTGTCACAGTGGCCAGGAGTGGTATGCCCACCCCCAGGTATAGTAACACTGGCTTTGTAAAGGTAGGACCAGGTGCGTAGGTGCCGCTGCAGAATGAATACAGAGTCCAGGAACAGTTTACCTAGAGAAATCTTCACTGCAATACAGCTTATATTTTGAGGGTAAGGTGCAATAAGTAATAAGAAAATAGTACTGTCCTTTCTTGTAGTGGACAACAAAGAGTAGTTAGCTTGGGGTGTGCTTGAGGTATCCGTAGTAAGTATTACTTGTGTAGAATAAGTCCGTAGAATAAGTCTGTCTTGGATCCTTGTCTAATAGTAAAGAACTCTGCCAGGGCAACGTGTAGTATAAGTTAGTGACTTGCTTGAAGATTCTTGTACTTACGGTTTAAGGCTATGTTCACACTACGTACGTCTCCGGACGTAGCGCGTTCTGTGAATAAGCGGCCGGAGACGTAGTTTGCGTACAATGGAAAGTATACGATGTATGGCGGCACAGTTCACACTATGTAAGAACCTACGCGAGAATCGTACACGGCGCCGTAAAAAATGAACCAGACCATTGTTTGAGGACGAAAATGCCGTAACTTACACCCGTAGCGTAACATGCGGTCCCCTACGTAGTGGTGATTTCTTTCCTATTCATTTTTCTAGCTTTTTGTGCCGATCCAAAAGGTTCTGTGGGGTGTCCGGGGCTAGGCGAAGATTTCCAAGTAAAAGACCGCTGTCAGATTGCTACGTAGGGCGCTCGGGAAGCGTAAATAGACTTCGGGCGTAAGTTCGCGCTCCGTACATAGCCGGCCGCAAGTAGCGTAAATCCCCGGCCGGCTATGTAGCGTAAATCTAACCTCTCAAGGTTCCCCGACAATGTGGAGCAGGAATCAGTGGAGTTCATTGGCTTGCTTGCACTTTGCTCCACTGCAGACAAAGCCTTTGTTTTCTTGGATTGTCCTGACTAAGCTATAGAGGTTACCCCTGGCGTAGACAAGGTATCCCACATTACAGTTACCCCACCTTTGGGTTTAGCACTGCATACTTTCACAAAAACTCCAACAACTAGAACTCCTTTCTCTCTCTGCCACTAAACTGAACAAGAGCTCTCTCACAAGGACTAGTAAAGCTTAAATAGGGGTGACCAGGACTAACCTCCTATTGGTGGAGAAAGTGCTGGAGGAGGTGCCTATTGTTCCCTGGACCCTAGTACTGCGGTGCACTGCTGTGAGGCTCGACCGATCACTTGACAAGATTGCACCACGGTGGTGGCTGGTCAAGATACAGCCCAGCCAGATGTTGTACTGTCGTGACGCCAGTGCCAGGTGGGCACACAGGTATGGTAGTCGGTGACCTGCCGGGCTATGAGAGGGTTCTCTTGGGTGCTTATCACGGTGGTCCAGAGTGGAGTTGTGACCCACCCGGACTATTGGTACCGCCATCCACAGAAAGGGGAGATGACCCAAGGAAGGTGCAATTACTGTGTCAGTGTTTAAGTAATAATCAATAAGTCCTGTTACCATTAATAAACTTTTCTTTACTTCAGGAACACTTGATACAGTAGTATACAGTTGACTTGTGACTTGACAATATACTTTGGACTTGACTGACAAGACTTGTGCTGAGAGCTTGAGAGGTAGAATAGCCGTGCTGACTTGGTTGCATGCTGAGAAGTAGAGTAAGTTCAGAGAAGTAGACAGGAGAATGTCACAAGAGTCCGAACCCAAGTAGTAATGTGCTCTGCCGGAACTTTAGAAGTAGAATAAGTAGAATATTTGAGAGTAGAGAGAATACTTATGCCTGTGTTTTGACTTCTTGTCTTTCCACCACCTATTGCCCCCCAGTGACGGTTGACCCATCCTATGAGGGTGACACAAGCCCCAGACCTTGTTACCTGGGTTGAGCAGAGTGGTCAGGTTTACATGGTTACACCCGCGCTGTGAGATAGAGTATGTAGGCTTCTAGCAACTTTGCTCTATCCAGATCAGTTCCTCTTGCTTCAGGATACTGCCCTGCACCTTAGACTTGTTCTCGGCATGGGCTGGGATGATCTCTGACTTTATCCTCTCTGTGAGTGTTTAGCACTGCATGAAGTGCTGCTTTCAAGAAAAGAGTGTCCGTGCTTCCCATGTCTGTTTGTCGACTATCACACTCCAGACTAGACTACACTGGACGTTTCCTCTAACAGGAAACCTGGCATAAGCCAGGGCCCAACTTGACTGCTGTAGGGACCGTTCCGTTCTGGCTTGTGTCCTCTTTGTAAAGAAACCATACTAAGACTGACTAAGTGTGAGACCACTTCCTCTCCTCATGTTACAACTTCCTACAGGGTATATAATACCTGCTGTGAGTGGATGAGAAGAGAGTGCAAAGGAGAAAGAGAACAGAGATATGTGGATAAGAGAAAAAAAACTCTCATTGGTACACAAATCACAAAAAACAATAACCCCTTGAGTACTACAGCTGTGCAATACATAGATACAAGATATACATACTAGTGACATCTAGTGGCAAAACTTAGGCACTACTTCATCACCACTTTTACTTAGAGTACAGGCTTTTGCGAGGGACGTACAAACTAGTAACACCTATGGTGGGACACCAAAGTACTACGTCTTACTATGTTGTATGCCCATTCATTTGCATGATCAGGGCTAAGCACTGTGTATTCAGCACAGTAAGGCGTAGTTTGTCCATTCTTCTGTCTTTCCTGTTATCTCAGATAGTTTGATTCTTTGTTGTCTTCTTCTCAGTCTAGCCTTGCTCTCCTTGTATGAGCCTGCTTTCCTGACTTTAATATTGGAGTTTGACTTAGCATTGACCTCTTCTCAGCTGTGTCGCAATTCTGACCCAAGCTCTTTTGGTTATTATACCAGCTGGCTCCACTAGTCAGTGACTGCTCTGGAGACACAACCTTGAGATCTGTTCTTTGGTGCAAGTAAATTATTGTTCTCCTTCACATATAATTTACATATTTATGTGATAAACATTTGATTTTCCCAACTTTGCTCCAAGGGATACCCCCTACAAAGACTAAAGCTGGGTCACTATCTAATGAACATGTACCAGCAAAAATACTAAGGCTTTATTTACACATCAGTATATTTTTGTCATGTCTGCATATTTTTGCGTAAATTACTGAAGTAATTATTATTATTATTTATTTATAATGTCCATAATATCAGCAAAAAATTGGGATCCCGTAGACATCTATTGGTGTGTGTGTGTGCCGCAAATACAGTCCACGCTAGGACATGTCCTTTTTTTCAGCAGGTCCTCAATAATTGCTGATCTGAAAAAAAAAAAAATGAGGATGTGCGAATAGGCACATAAAAACAATGGGATCCAAATTTGTCTGCAATCACAGACAAATTTTGTGGACATGTGAATGATGCCTAAAGCAGGAGAAATACCAGATACATACTTACCAGAGGATCAAAACCAGTTAGTTAAATTAGGGTGAATCTTGTGAATTCTTTGAGGAGTACAGTTTTTAATATGGGGTGATTTATGGGGATTTCTAGTTTACAGGCTTCTCTAACCCACTTCAGAAAATAATTGATCTCTTAAACAAAAATAGATGTTGGAAATTTTCATGAAATTTTTCATAAATAATGATTTTTTTTTAATTGCTTCTGATCAAATTCTTTGGTTAGAATAGGGATGGCAAGGAAAGCAAAATTTGAGGAACTAGAAATTAACTATGAAGATAAAATCATTTTTAGGTTTACAGTTCTGTGTGGATTCATCCCTATATTCCCCAGATCAAATATAACACAGTCTGTTTGCTGTAAGACACATTCTCTATCTATCTTCTTGATGAACAGTCATATGAACCAGCGTGGCTGCTATAAATACAATGCCCCGGGCCAGATGAGCTCCTGACACAATTTAGCCTGTGTATTTTGTCTGCAAAACCTAAAACTTTACAGTTCTTCTGAACTACACTACGGACACTTTTGTGTAGGCCGAGAGTCCTGCCTGGGCATTAGGTCTAGGAAATAGCTAAAGAGACACCTGTGGTAAAGCCACAATCAATAACACAAGTGAATATGTATATGTATATGTATATGTATAAACGTTGTTGTTTACAAATTCTGGCCAAAATAAGTGGCACACTGGACTTTCTCCTCATTTATTATGCATTTTAGACACCTTTTTTACACTTTACTGGGTTCACACTATGTATATTTGAGGCTGTATTTGTGAGGCTGTATAGCAACCAAAACCAGGAGTGGATTGAAAACACAGAAAGGCTATGTTCACATAATGTTGTAATTGAGTGGATGGCCGTCATTTAATGGCAAATTTTTGCTGTTATTTTAAAACAACGGCTGTTATATTGAAATAATGGCAGTTATTTACCGTTATATGACAGCCATCCACTCAATTTCAACATTATGTGAACAGATCCTTTCTGTGTTTTCAATCCACTCCTGGTTTTGGTTGCTATGAGGACCTGACTTGAGGACCAAATACTGCCTGAAATATACATAGTGTGAACCCAGCTTCACATGGCAAGGTTTATGTAAAAATGGCTGAAAATTCTGGTGGACTTTAAAGCGACTCCGTACCCACAATCTGCCCCCCCCCCCAAAACCACTTGTACCTTCGGATAGCTGCTTTTAGTCCAAGATCTGTCCTGGGGTCCGTTCGGCAGGTGATGCAGTTATTGTCCTAAAAAACAACTTTTAAACTTGCAGCCACGAGCCCAACGGCCAGGGCTTAGATTGTGTATGCATTAGGCTGGCACACCCTCTCTGTCCCTCCTCCCCGCCCTCATCATCATTAGGAATGCTCCAGGCAGATTGCCACCTATTTACCACCTGTGTGAATACTGAACATGGGCTGGATCGTTAAGACACCAGTGCAATGTTCAGACAGGAGAAAATGTTCCAGTGGAATTCCTAAATGATGAAGAGGGTGGGGAGGAGGGACGGAGAGGGTGGTGCAAAGTTAGGGTACAGACACTACAAGCCCCGGCCGTTGGGCACGACGCTGCAAGTTTAAAAGTTATTTTTTAGGACAATAACTGCATCACCTGCCAAACGGACCCCAGGATAGATATTGGATTAAAAGCAGCTATCCGAAGGTACAAGTGGTTTGGGGGATCAGATTGTGGGTACAGAGTCGCTTTAAGTCAGATAATAGATGGTATAAACTATGAGTAGACAGATTTATCAAATAGCCTGATAAACATGGCACATTTAAAGATTGTCTAGTCTAGACTGTCTAGGTTTGCACTTTATTTTAGTAAATGTGGGCCGGTATCTTACCAGACAAAAATGCTTCCTTCTCCTGTTATAAAGCATCTCCCCCACTCTCAAAATCAGCAGGATGGAAGTAGACAAATGGATGGCTTCCAAAGGCGCTTGTACCCTTCAGGATCCAGGAAAAGCTGAGTCCAACAGAAAGTGAACAACAACTCTTTTATTGGTAAAATGGCCAAGCGTTTCAAGGGACTTATTGGTGCCCTCTTCATCAGGTCCTTTGGAAGCCATCCATTTGTCTACTTCCATCCTGTTGATCTACTTACCGGCCCCAGGAGGGTGTTTTGGAGGGTGGCAGCAGCTCCTCATCTACTTTCACGCTGTATCCAGGTGAGCAATACAGAGCTGTTTTGATTCTTAATAAGTTTTTAAAGGATCTAACCGCACATGCAAGCGCCCCTGCTTTATTCTTTTCTTTCATATATACTCTCAAAATCAGCTTTTGTTTACTGGTCATGATTTGCAATCTGATCCCTGAGGAAGTTACTGTACAAGTCTCTGGAGGGGGGCAGGGGAAGGGGGTGCAGAGATCCACTCTAAAAATCCTGACTTCTTTTATACTGGTTACAAGTTGTTATCTATCTAATCTCTGCACTAGATGGGGGGGGGGGGAAGAGGGAGCACAGAGAGAGAAAGACAATAGGAAGAGAAATCTGAAAAATACCATAAACAAGATTAATAATGGCCAAATATGATGTTGCTCCTCAGGGGCGGACACAGACTGCATAGGGCCCCTGTGCAAAAAATTTGCCTGGGCCCCCCTCCCCCCTTTGTTTTCCTCCAACCTTTTACTCTTCGGGCACCCCTACCAAAAAACGGCTAACAGGTGACGTCTTCTTTGATCTGAGGCGTCACTTTCCTTTTCCTCTTCATGTGGCCCGGACCACCATGACAATTTCTTCAAGCTACAATTCATCTCTTCAGAGCCTGCAAGACAGACATCTAAGGCTCCGCATTTATGCTTCAACTTCCTTCCCTTTCTCCTACCTATAGGATCCCATACAGTAGTAATTCCACTTATTGGTGTCATGTGCAGTAAAGTGAGTAGGTAGGATCCCCCATATAGTCATAACACTATCTTCTATGACCTCCCATACAGTAATAACATCCCCTTCTAGGACCCCCCCCCCATATATATTAATAATGCCCCCTGCTATGCCTTCCATATTGTAAAAATGCCCTCTGCTGTCCCTTCCATATAGTAATAATGCCCCCTGCTGTGCCCCCATATAGTAATAGTGCCCCTAGCTGTGCCCTATATAGTAGTAATACCTCTGTTGTGACCCCCTACAGTAACAATGCCCCCTGCTGTATACAGCCCCATACAACTCCCCTCTTCATCCTCCTGCCTCTCCATCATCATAATACTCCCCCCTTCATCCTCCTGCCCTGCCATCATCATACTACACCCCCCTTCCCCCTCCAGACCCTCAATCATTATACTACTCCCCCTTCATCCTCCATCATCATACTACTCCCCGCTTCATCCTCCTGTACAGTAACTTGTACAGTAACTACTCCAACTTGTACATCCAACTACTCCAACTTGTACATCCAACTTGCACAGTAACTACTCCCCCCTGCCATCATCATACTACTACCCCTCTCATCCTCCTGCTCCTCCATCATCATACTACTCCCCCCTTCATCCTCCTGCCCTTCCATCATCATACTTCTACATCCATCATCCTTCTGCACCTTCATCTTCATCTATTCTTACCTCACCAGTGTGGTCCCTCTAGTCCCCTATGGACTCCTCTCCCTGCTGTGCATGAGTGACATCACTCGTGCTGACAGGGGGCGGAGCTTCCGGGACATACTTGGGACATGGTTTTGCCGGGGCTGTCTCCTCAGAATCGGGACAGTCCCGGCAAAACCTGAGGGTCCCCACCTGTTCCCCTCCTCACAATCCGGACACAGAAATCCACCGCTTTCGGGTTCGGTCTCCCAGTCTAGAGGCTCTCTGGTGTCTCTGTTGGGTCCTGGTGATATACTGTGGCTCTTGCCTGCTAGTAGTATTTCACTCTTATTGGTTATTTATCACGTTTTTGTATCACTGTACATTTAGTTATATCATTTGGTTGATATATGCACTTGCACTTTATAGGTCTTTGCAGGAAGAATGTTTACTTTGCACTGTACCAGTTATATCTGATTGACATTACTATACACCAGGGAGCTGCGTTGTATATATGGGCCAGGGAGTGAGTTGTTGGTTATTTTCCTGACAACTCTTGTATCATGTGGGTTGATTTTAATTGTTTTTAGGGGGGTTCTATCATGTATTGTTGTCGTATTATTTTGTATTTGTGATTTTCAATAAAGTATGAATTCTAGTTAATATGTCATGGTGTGCTTACCATTGTTTCTCTATATCTTGGTGCTGGTTGGTAAATGAGCTTTTTCATATAGAGGTTTAGCACCCGGACTTTGTACATTGGGTTGTGCATCCCTACGTTCTTGCTAGAAATCCACTGCTTCTCGTTTCCCTCTGTGACAGGAGAAGAAGCCCCAACTCACACTGTAATGCGAAGCTGTAATGGACTGCTCCTCTCCCCTGTACTGTACGACATCCGCTGGGTTGACAGGTCCCTTCCCCAGACAAGGTCACAGCGTCGTACACGCAGTCTGTTGTATGGCATTGTGTCCTGGCCTGGGGGAGGGGCCTGTCAACCCAGCGGATGTCGTACAGTACAGGGGAGAGAATTACAGTGTGAGTGGGGGCGTCTTCTCCTGTCACAGAGTGAAACAAGGGAAACGGGTGGGGGCCCTCAGTAACACGAGCGGTGGCACACACACTGATTGTAACCTGCTACCAGGGCCTGGGACAATCGGTGTGTGTGTGTTTGCAGGTGCTGGGCTGGGGCCCCGACCCAGTCCGACATGGATTATAGCGGCAGGGCATCCCTAGAAGCTGCAGAGCGGCAGCTTCTAGGGATGCTGAAAGGGGGACAACTAAGCGGGCGGCGGGCCCCTGTGCAGCCGAAGCGGCTGCACAAGCGGTATGTCCGCCAGTGTTTCTCCTCATGTACACACAGGACAGCTTATCCTGAAAAGCCATTTCTTAGGGGTCATATTGCAGCCGCAAACAAGCCTTAGAATTAGTAGTTTCATCAGGAGTACTTTTCCTTCTACTTCCATAATATAGTATTTGTGGTTGACCTTTGATAGTGTTTATTCCAATTAATGTTATAAACTACGCCTTGTGTATAGTAATTATATATTGACTGGTGGCAATAAAGGGAACCGCCCAATGTTATAACTGTCAGCATTAAAAGAAAGTATGTACCTGCAAAAACTCGTCAGTTTTTGAACTTCCTGAGTCTTATGCATGATCAACAAGTCTCATACCGGGACTCGGGATAATGTCCATTTATCCATTATTATTTATCTAAATTTTGCTCCAACAGCAGTGTCTAAATACACCCTAGACTAAATATTATAGTAATTTCCAAATAGGGTCAAGAGTTTCTATTGTACTGGTGCCATGGGGGCCACTGCAAAAATGGTATTCAAAAGTGGTTGCTGCAAAATCTGCACTAAATATAAAAGTTAAAAAAAATATTTAATTTTAAATTTTTCATTTTTGTAGAGCAGTGCTGAATATTTTTCTCAAATACATGTGGGATCCAAATGCTCACTACACCCTTAAATGAATTCTGTGAGGGGTGTCGTTTACAAAATTCTGGAGAGTTTTCACTATACTGGAACCACAGTTACCACAAAATATGTGCTAAATATTCTAAATGGCTCTCCTTCCCTTCTGAGCCCTGCAGTATGCCCAAACAGTAATTTATGACACCATATGGGTTACTGCTGTAAATTTTGCAAAGCAAGTCCCCCAAGTGTTCCTGTTTAAAAAATTTAAGCTGAAACTAAATATTCTTGGGGAAAATTAAAATTTTTCATTTTTATGTCTTGATTCTAAAAAAATTCTATAAAAATCTGTGGGGGCCAAAAGCTCACAAAACTAGCTCAGGTCTGTATGTAAGACACGGTGTGCACCAGGGCCACACATGGGACCATTCTAAAACATGCAGATTTGGGGTAATATATATACTGAATTTAATTTTTCTGTTATTACCTGATGTGTTACTTAGCAAAAAGATGACATTTTTAAATTTTACATACAATTTGCTTTCATTCTTGTGAACCATCTAGAGGGTTTAAAAAATTTCCTAAATCTTGTTGTGAATTCTTTGAGAAGTGCAGTTCTTAAAATGGGGTGATTTATAGGAATTTCCTGCATACTGGCCTTATAAATGCACTTAAGAAATTATTTTGGTCCCTTAAAAAATCAAGTTGCAGAAGTGGATAAGCTTTGTTTGGTGAAATCAATATACCAGCAAACTTTGCTAAATCAATTATACAAGTGAATATTAGAAATGTAATATATCTTATCAGAAAAAAATGCTTCCTTTTTCTGATATAAAGAATCCACTCTGTCTGCCACTCTCAAAATCAGCTTAGTAATAACTTTACTGGTAATAACCTGATTCCTGAGCTAGCTACAAGTCTCTGGAGGGGGAGGAGGAAGATTTGAGGAGAAATACAGATAGAAAAACAGCTAAAACACAATTTGCAAAGCAGAAAATTGCTAAAAAAAAAATCCTACACCAGATTATAATAATAGCCAGATATAATACCACTCCTCACGTACACACACAATCAGGATAGATTATCCTGAAACGACAGGTACATTTTAATCCTTACTGCCCGGCCATATTGTAGGGTAGATGCATGGTTGGTACAGGTTTCATCTGGGGTGATTTTCCTTCTATTTTCAAAATATATTACCTGTAGTTGACCTTTGATGGTGCCGAAATCCATTCAATGTTATTAACTACGGCTTGTGTATTATAATTATGTATTGATTAATGGCAAAAAAGGGAACTGCCCAATGTTATTACTGTCGGCAAACACAGACTGTATGTATCTGCATTAAGCGGTTACTGAATTTATGGACAATCTCTGAAAGCTGCAAAAACCTTCATTTATGAACTTCCAGAGTCTTATGCATAATCAGCAAGTGTCATACCACATTGCATACCATAACTCGGGACAATGTCCCTTATATTATAGTTTCTTGGCAGATCATTTCCACCAATAGCAAATATTCTATTGTCTCTGCATCCTGCTAGGCCAGAACACTCCTATTCTGCTGTTAGTATCTCTAGGCTATGGCAACGACCCAGAGAGAACTCGACACACAGGTGCAGGGGAGGGCTGTACATCAGAAATGCATGGTCATATTTCCCCAAGAACCCACCCTGCTAAGTGTCCGGTTAGATGGGATGTGGGGTGCCCTTGTGGTGCATTCATCAAGCTGGATACCGAGATTGTACATAACGCAAAAAAAAAAAGATATTTAAAGAAGGCAACTAATCCACAATTTGGGGCAAAAATAGGGTGGGAACAGGGGGACCACCCCCTAGAGGTGAGGTTAAATATTGGGGTGCCTGAAACTCCTAGATTCTTTGTAGTCCACACAGCAGCTGTAGTCCTGGGTCTTTTGCGAGTGGTTTTCTTCCAGTCAATTCCCAAATGATGCTTATTTACTTTGTTGCTGTAGTGCCCATTGCAGGTCGCTGTAGTACTGTAGCTTCAGCAACCACTTGGTAACTAGGCCTGAAGCCCGGAGGGGTTCTTGGATAACTAGGAGGCCCATTTTTAACTCCTCCATTCAGTTTTTATTGTGTTAAATTGCTGTTCTCTTTCCTTTTAAATTCTCCCCCTCTCAGAAGACTAGGATAGATCATAAGGTAGGTGGTTTGGGCGGCGGCCTGGGCCACAGAATTGAATTTGAAAAGGCTCAGCTTAACAATATACAGTGCTACTTTGGAGGCCCAAATACGTGTTTTCCTAATCAGATCTAGGGTAGCTTCACACACACCGCATCACAGCGGATGTAATGCTGCACATCCGCAGCAGATTTGATCTAAATAACTGAACACAGCATCAAATCTGCTGTGGATCCTGTACGTGTGAATGCACCCTAAAAGGGGTATTTCGCTGTTGATTTTCTGTACAACTATGCCCAAGCCAGATGCTAACTAGAGATGATCAAACATCGGAAAATCTTAAGGCCCGCTTGTTAACGATCACTAAACAATTGTTTTTAGTGAACAATATATGTAGAGTAACAATTATTTTGCAGTCGTTACATGGTTGTTTAAAACGCTTGCCGGGGTGATACGACACACCTACATGTTTTTTTTTCGACATGCTAAAAAACTATTTTGAACGACAAGATAACGATTTTGCCTTTGTTGTTCGCTCGTTTACACCAATTCCACGAAGCAATTATCGTTAACGAGCAGTTGTTGGAGCGAGTTTATGAACGATAATCGTTCCGTGGAATAGGGCCTTTAGGTTCTTTCAAACTCGAACCTTTCGCATTTGATTCCCGATGCCTTCCCAGTCCGCGGTACCGCCTGGAACTCGGGGATACAGCCTATTACTTAGGCTGAATCCCAGAATTCCAGGCGGCACCCGGGCTGTTCAAGTTCGAGTTCGATAGAACCTAAGATTTTCTGATGTTCAATCATCTCTAATGCTAACTAGAAAAAAACACATGCTGTCTTTCTCAAGGAGCTCAGGATCCAGCTTGGCCAACTTCTGGCATCTGGGGCAGCACAGGAAGGTGGCAACTCTATGGGTTAAAAGGTTATTCCACGCAAACATAACTTTTGATATGTTGCTGCCCATGGTGAGACTCACAATTCATTCTATGCTTGTTGTTGTTAATTCAGTCTCCTTCCCCCAGGTCTCTGCTGTTGCTTTCTGCTTAAAACACAAAAATCTGTATGTAAGCCTTCATCTCTGTCTCCCCCTGCCTCCCCAAAAGACAACTGATGTAAAAAAGTCCTTCACTGACTTTATCTACAACATAGTAGCTTCTTTGTAATGCCGGGAGGGTTAATCACAGTGAGTTCATTAGTAACTTGACCTCAGAATAACCCTCCCAGCATTACAAAGAAGCTACTAAATTAATGCCGGTTAGCTGTCTCAGAAGGGAGGGGGGAGACAGAGAAAAGCTCTCACACAGATTTTTGTGTTTCAGCAAAAAGAAGCATCTAAGAACTGGGGGAAGGAGACTGAATAGATAACAAAAAGCATGGAAGGAAGTGCTAGTCTCACCATGGGCAGCAACATATGAAGTTATGTTGGAGTGGAATACCCCTTTAAGGTCTGAACTTTGGATCAGTGAAACATTTTTTCCTTTTTTTAATAAGCATTCTGCTGTAAATATGCTGGTGTGCTTAGGACCATTGTCCTGCAGTATAACCCAATTTTGCCTAAATTTTATCTGTTAGATAGATAGCACCAAGTTTGACTCTAGACTATTTTGGTACACAAAGGTGTTCATGGTTAACTCAATGACTTCAAGGTGCTAAAATAATCTACCTACCTATATGGGTAGAATGAGGATGACTACCATTCAGAGGCTGTTCATGTGGCTTGCTACAAGTTTTATTGAAAAGTGAACCAACCAGCGTCATTAACCTACTATATATTGGTAATACAGCTAATCACACACTATACAAACATACAGCGGTTTGCAATAAATTAGAATATCAACAAAAATGTTTTGTAGTAATTCAATTTAAAAAGTGACCTCATATATTCTTCAGAGTCATTACAGAGAGAATTTCTCTAGCGTTTATTTCCATTAAAGTTGATGATTATGGACTACAGCCAAGAAAACCCAAAGTCAGTATTTCAGAAAATTAGAATAATTAACTCAAAACACCTGCAGGGGCTTCCTAAGTGTTATAAAAGGTCCCTTAGGGTCCTTTTACACAGAAAGATTATCTGCCAAAGATTTAAAGCCAAAGCCATAAACAGACTATAAAACAGAGATCAGGTCATAAAGGAAAGCCTGAGATTTCTTCTCTTTTCAAATCCATTCCTGGTTTTGGCTTCAAATCTTTGGCAGATAATCCCTCTGTGTAAATGGACCCTTATAGTGCGTTTACACAGACAGATTTATCTGACAGATCTTTGAAGCCAAAACCAGGAGCAGACTATAAACAGGGATCAGGTCATAAAAGGAAAGACTGGTATCTATCCTCTTTTTAAATCCATTCCTGGCTTTGGCTTCCAAAATCTGTCAGATAAATCTTTCTGTGTAAACGCACTCCGAGTCTGGTTCAGTATGCAACACATAGAGAAGACTGCTGACTTGACAGATGTCCAGAAGGCAGTCATTCACACACTCCACAAGGAGGGTAAGCCACAAAAGTTCATTGCTAAAGAAGCTGGCTGTTCTGGCTGTATCAAAGCATATTAAAGGAAAGTTGAGTGGAAGAAAAAAGTGTGGCAGAAAAAGGGGCACAAGCAACTGGGAGAGTGGACTGCTGCTGGAGTCAGTGCTTCAAAAGCCACCACCTGCCTCTCCTGACCAATAAACAACGCCAGAAGCGTCTTATCTGGGCCAAGGAAAAGAAGAACTGGACTGTTGATCAGTGCTCCAAGGTGCTGATTTCCGATGAAAGTAAATTTTGCATTTCATTTGGAAATCAAGGTCCCAGAGTCTGGAGGAAGAGTGGAGAGGCTGTACACAATTCAAGCTGCTTGAGGTCTAGTGTGAAGATTCCACAATCAGTGATGGTTTGGGGAGCCATGTCATCTGCTGGTGTAGGTTCACTGTGTTTCATCAACACCAAAGTCACCGCTGCCGTCTACCAGGAAATGTTAGAGCACTTCATGCTTCCCTGTGCTGAAAAGATTTTTGGAGATGGAATCTTCCTCTTCCAGCAGGATTTGGCACCTGTCCACATTGCCAAAAGTACCAATACCTGGTTTACTAACCACATGCATCACTGTGCTTGATTGGCCAGCAAACTCACCAGACCTTAACCCCATAGAGAATTTATGTGGTATTGTCGAGAGGTAGATGAAAGACACCAGACCCAACAATGCAGACGAGCTGAAGGCCGCTATCAAAGCAACCTGGGCTTCAATAACCCCTTTGCAGTGCCATCAGCTGATCGCCTCCATGCCACATTGCCGCATTGTTGCAGTCATTCATGCAAAAGGTGCCCTGACCAAGTATAGAGGGCATTTACTGTACAGACATTTGGTCGACATTTATGGGTTAAAAAGGTCACTCTGTATGTAAGGACTCTATAGAAAATATGAAGTCACTTTTTGAATTGAATTACTGATAAAAAATATTCTAATTTATTGCAAACCACTGTATCTATTCCCTGGGTCCCTGCCCACCATGCCCTGTAAATCTACTTTTATTTACTCCTGCAATGTATGCAAATACGGCTGAACTAGGCATTGGGGGCGAAATGGCTTAACACTCCTGGCCTATCAGCCTAACATGAGTCCTATCTGTAGGGCTGGTATACTGTTATCGTAGAGGCCACGAGCTGACTATTAGTAGAATAGGACTTTAGAGGTCCTTTTTTTTCTAATTTGTATAATCAGCAACTTGACAGTCCATAAATACTCTGTTCCAATGTCACAATCTGCTGTATTGGGAAAGCCATTTTTTTTTCTGTTTTATTTTACTGGGCCTGGGATGTTTTACACCTTTTATATATATAAAAACTGTTAAAAAAAAAAAAAGGTTGGTTTTGGACATGGAAAATACACCGATTTCCGGAGTCACTGTTTCTGCCCAAAACCTGAATGGGTCAGTGGGACTAAAAAGTAGTGAGTATGTCCTAGAAGAATGTTGGTAGAAAATCACCACGTGGTCGGTGTAGTCCACAGTTACATTATTTCCTTTGTTATTTTAGGATATATTGTCACATTTCAGCATGTTCAGTGCTAAAGCTCCCATTGTCAGCCCAGCACAGCATGTGACCAAGTAACTATACCCTAAAGTGGGAAGACTATTTAGCGATCAGGTTTATAATTTGATGTGAGTACTTTCCCACCTTTGTATACTGTATGGCAGCGTGGCCACCACGGGATTAACATCATGTGCAGTGTCAACAGACCTATGACCAGGCAGATGTGGCTCTACTTCTGAAGGTTATTTGGTTGATTCCCAAGACTTCTAGCTGTGTAACTTCTTAAGTAAGGCAATTTTTAATAAGGCCAATCATAAGTCTGCTTGTGTCCAAAGCCATAGTTAGGCCTGTAAACAGAAAGACTGAGCTCTTCTATTGCTTTAAAATAAATATGACTGAATTTTCCCCACCAGCTGCCATGGTTCTTCAGCAACCCTTTAGAGTGGAGGCAATTGGATGTTTTTGAGCTCCTAAGTTCTCGCTCCATGTTGGATACTTGTTTCTAAGGCTGCATTCACACATTCAGTGTTCTGTCCATGATAGACGGACAGTGAATGCCAACCCTGGACTGTTTCACCGCACGGCATGATGTGTCATCATCCCGGGAGCGGGGGAAACTGTTTGAATCTCCACGGCTCTGTCATTACAGTGCTGCAGTGATTCAAGCTGTTTGCAGGGAAACATGCCTTTACGGTCAGTGTTTCACAGCCAACACAGAATTCTCTGTTTCAGGGGACAGAACAAGATCTGGACTGTTTACTGGTCACTTCCTCCCTTACTTCTCAGGAAAATCATAGCAGGGCACTTCTGCCATGACATGACATAGCTGCTGCCAAGAGGAGGAGAAAGCCTCAAGACACATGCTAAGCTATACCCGTAATTCCTGCAATTTGTCCTAATCTAGCTGTTACTAGAGCCTGTTACGGACAGCAGTCTCAGAGGAAAGGGAAACACCTACTGGCCAAGAGTTTAGAGCTCTTTTTCCGGGGAAAGAAATCACTTTTTGTAAATTAAATTGTATTAGAGAGTGCACATCCTTTGATTAGCGGTGTCTAAGTTAGATGCAGCCTTAAGCAGTCCTGGGATTCATGGATACAGCCTATGGCTGTATCTTTTTTTTTAGGCTGCATCCAACTTCTTCAGCCACCGGTAACCAAATGCCACATACTCTGGTATGGACACCTCTACTAACTATCATTGTGCTTGCACGGCAGGATGCGCTTTCAGAACAAAAGCGAGCTAAAAGCTTTATAGCCTTGCAATGTAAGTATATTACAGTGCAAGTCTATGGCACTTGAGACAGCTCCATACACTGCTCGCTTTAGAAGCCACTATGTACCTCCCAGTTTTTTGAAAGAGTATCCTGACATGCAAGCAGAGGGATACAAATAAATTTACAAAATGTTAGGAATCACTTAGGCTATGAAACAAAGGGAAGTTTTTGAAACGACAGTGCCCATTTAAGTGTAGAGTACCAATAACTATATATATGTACTAAGAAACAGAATTAAGGCCCAGTTTCCCAGCACTTTCTATGAAGTCACCAAACCCTCAGCAGCAGAAGAGACTCACAAAGCAAAAGGAAACTATACATAAAAAAGTTTATTTTTTTTTTCTTATGCACCCGTTTCTCCTTGGAAGGGTACTTTTTTTTTTTTTCTTTTTGAGGCAACAGTTTCATGGACAAGCAGAGCAACAAAACACATTAGATGCACACCGGGATTTTAAAAATAGGTCACAACTATTGTCACCATGGCCGCAGATACAGAAATGTTCTGTAAAAGGAAAGAACAGTGAGAAGAGGTCTGCATTCTCTCATGCTGAACATAGCACGCACATATACAGGCTCTCTCCAATAGGAACCCTCCTGCAACTTTCCCTGTAAGTGCTACAGTATCGGCCTGTTGCCTCTGGAATGTCGATGACAAAATCTGACATGTAAGAGCTATTTACCTGCAAGCAGTCACTGACTAAAGCTTTTTTTTGTGTGTTTTTTAAAGTATGTGTTATAGACAGACACCACCTATGTCTGGAGAATGAGAATGTGGCCACATAACCACGGAGCATAGAACAGAAATATATATATAATTTTTTTTTTTTAATAGAATTTCCAATTGCAGTAGTCCTAGCTATGTTATGCCAGTATACGCTCAGTACTCATTTGTAGGTGACTGTCCATTGTTTGACACAAGCATCGTGGGACACGGTGGCCAATGTGTGCTCGTCCAGCCAAGCTAAACCGCTAACGTGGTGTAGCCGATGGGTATCTGTAAAATTAAAGGAGGGTGGATTAGATAGGTCATTATAAAACGTACAGTCTGCTAATAAAAGTCTCAATAGGAGATCCTGGTTTAGGATTTGATATATTAGTTCTGTTCTATTATGTCGGGGCATCTTGTTATATATTGTATATAATATAATGCACATAGGCACAAATCTCATAGAAAATATTATATATATATTATATATATATTATATTTCTATGAGATTTGTGCCTATGTGCAAAATATTATATATATATATATATATATATATATATATATATTATATATATATACATATATATACACACACATATACATACATACACCATTTTGAATATAACCCATTTTTGTATATAACATGTACAACACAGCACTGCCACCTAGTGGCCAATTGTGTCATGTTTAATTTAACTACATGGAAATTCTCTTTATTTCGAGTAGTAAGGCAAGACAGACTATTTAGTGTCTTCTTCTATACTGGGTAAATGTATTTTTCAAATGACAATCACTTTCTCACCAATAGAGGTCTTACCTGGCATTTTTAAACGTGCATCAGAGTCACTCACGGTCCATACAAAAACCATCATATCCATGCCCCCGGTGGCAAAATGTTCATTGTCAGGGGACCAGGCTACGCAGACTACTTTTGCATGGTGTCCATAAAAGCGGTCCTTCTCCTGGTGATGAATAAAAAGCAAAATGATTACAGAGACATGCAAATAAACTCTGGGGGTAACCAAGAATATGCAGATCGGAGGGCAACAGAGCCACAGGCGTTACTAGTTGAAGGTATTTTCCAGCTCAGAAATGAATAATGTGTTTGGTTTCCCCCACCAAAAATAAATTAAATCATAATGAATAATACTTACCTTGCCCTGCTCCCATACAGCACCTGTTCATGTCAATCCAGTCTCCTGTTCTATCAGGAGCAGCAGGGGCTGGGCTAGGCAAGAATGTTTTTTTTTGTTTGTTTTTTAAATCTTTTAAAGGCGCACGGCAGAATATAAATTTTTAGCCTACATCCAGAATGCCCCCTTTAAACACATTTTTGCCTATACATTATGTAAAAATTATAAAAAAAAATTATATATTATTAATAATAATAAATACTTTCTATGACTCTGGCTTATTGTTATTAAATAGAAACATTCTGGTTTAACCCCTTAACGACATCGGGCGTAAACTTACGCCCTCGCGCCCTGGTACTTGGCGCATCAGGGCGTAAATTTACGCACAATGTTTCCCCGATCGCTGCGTGTTCGCACACAGCGATCGGGGAAGATGGCCTGCTATAAATCATAGCAGGCCATCATAGCTTCTCGGCACGGGGGGGTGGGGGTGGGGTGGTTAACACCCCCCGTGCTTACGATCGTCGCTATAGGCTGATCAATTCAGATCAGCCAATAGCGGCGATCGGAACCTTTCGGAAAAAATGGCGGTCGGTGCTGTCAGAGGACGGCACCGACCGCCATTACTGTAAAAAGTAATGGTGGTCACCGTGCTACCTGCCCGATCGCCGTGAACGACCGGCCAATCACGCCGATCGGGCCGGTGGCACGGCGATCAGAGTCCCACAAGATAAAAAATACCTGCCCTGGACCCCTTAGCTAGGTAGCTGAGGGGTCCAGAGCAGGTATTTGTACATTACTCACTTGTCCCGGGGTCCTGATCGGCGTCTTCCGGGTTCGCGGCGTCCTCCGTCATTCCGTTCGGTCTTCGGGTCTTTCCGGCGGTCCCCGTCTTCTTTCGGCTATTTTCGGCTCCAGCCTCGTCATTTTCCAGAATTTGCGCTCTGCTGTCCTCTAGCGGCTGATATGTGTAATACACTTATCAGCAGCTACAGGGATTTTCAGAATGTAGAAAAAGTTTTTTGTTTTTCTCCAAATTTTTTTTTTTTCTATTTTCCGCACCCTATCGCCGCTGAGTGTTGATCAGCATCGCACGAAAGTGCGCTGCTAATCAGCAACTCCTCCTTTTTGGCGTAGGGTGTTTTTTTTCTATATTCTACTGCCACGGTCTGCTGATAAGTGCCGCACATAAGTGCGGCATTTATCAGCAACTCCTTTGTTGGCGTAGGTTTTTTTTATACTTACTGTAAAAAAAAAAAAAAAACACGTAAAAAACACTACGTTACACCACACTACATTGAATAAAGTTTAACACTACACCACTACATACCCCATATACCAATCCCCATATAAAGATGACCCCCAGGGTGTTTTCGACGTCAGAGGGATACGTTATTATTGCCTCCGACACCGAAACAGCCAGTGAGGATCCTTCTTTCCTCCATTCATCCTCATCCTCCTCATCAGCGTACGCTGCCCCCCAGACACGTCTTTTCCGCCAGTACCGTCCCAATAAGAGATGACGGTATGGCGTGAAATTCTACAAACTCTGTGAGCGTACCTCAGGGTACACTTACAGATTTAGGGTAGGTGCACACTGCGGAATGGCAAAGGATAACCCTTCGTGCATTCCGCAGCTGGCACCCGCCGGCGGACTGATGCGGGCGCATGTCTCTACCCGTGTCATAGACTCCATTCTATGCACGGGCGGATTCCGTCGTCCATCCAAAGAATGAATACGTTGGACGGAGAGCGGAATCCGCCCGTGCATAGAATGGAGTCTATGACACGTGTAAAGACGTGCGCCTGCATCAGTCTGCCGGCGGGTGCCAACTGCAGAATGCACAAAGGGTTATCTGTCGCGATTCCGCAGTGTGCACGTACCCTTAGAGTGTATGTAGGAAGGGACACCCGAATGCAGCCCCCAGATGACCCCTCCCCCCCCATCCTCGGAACAAGTGGGAAGATCGTCCGGGAACTGATCTTCCCACTGCTGGATAAAGGTTACCACCGGTACGGGGATAACTTTTATACCAGCACCCCCTCTTCCGGTCCGTCACTGCCCGAGCTACTGTAGTTTGCGGCACAATCCGAAAATATCAGAAGCAGTAATAGAGCCCTAATAATTAGTAGCCATATAGCGGACCCAGCGCTTCTGGATATGAAGGACCCCGTATCGCACCAGGACAACATTTTCCAGGTGACGTCCCCCACACTGGAGAAACGGAGACCCCAGAAGAAGTGTAGAGTGTGGTGTAACAGGGGGATCAGGAAGGACACCATTTTCCAGTGTGACACCTGTCCTGATCGCCCCGGCCTCTGCATACTGGATCGCTCCAAGGCGCACCACACGTCACTGGAGTTCTACATTATCTAAATTCTGTCCCTTATTCCTATTTCAGGGGTCACGTTGATCCAGGGATTATTCTGATTGCCATTATGGAGTCGGGAAGGAATTTTTCCCCTGTGATAAAGCTACTGTCGTCTGCCTCACGAGGGTTTTTTGCCTTCCTCTGGATCAACACAGATAGAATTTGATGGACACCTGTCATTTTCAACCTTATAAACTAATAATTGGCCTAATACCCCCAAATAAATTAGAATTGTCCCTTTTTCCCAGCTAAGTAGGTATGGCCGCTATTCCCATTAGAGGATGCCATGATGCAATTACAAAGCCTCTGTGCGGCCAGGACCACAAGTGACCCCATTCTGGAAACTACACCCCATAAGGAATCTAACAAGGGGGGCAGCGGGGATATGGCCCCCTGGTGACGGCCACATTTGGGACGTGAAAATGAAAAAAAAAAAAAAATGGTATTTTTTATTTTCTCGGCACATTCTACGTAAGTGACTGTCACCAGTGGGGTCCATATCCTCACTGCACCCCTTGTTAGATTCCTTATGGGGTGTAGTTTTCAGAATGGGGTCACTTGTGGGGGGTTTCTACTGACCTGGCAACACAGGAGCTTTGTAATTGCGACATGGCCTCCATCCTCCATTCCAGCCTCTAAATGGCGCTCTGTCCCTTTGGTGGCTTGCCCTGTGCCCATATGGCACATTATGCCCACATGTGGGGTATTTTCGTACTCAGGGGAAACTACCCTACACATTTTGTGTTCATTTTCTTTTTTAACCCCTTGTGGAAATGGAAAAAATCAAGGCTAGACCAACATTTAGTGTAATTTTTGTAAAATTTTTACTCTAAATCATTAATCTTGTCATGATTTTTGCATTTTCACAAGGGGCTAAAAGGGGAAATTGCTCTACACATTTATTGTTTTTTTTATCTGAGTACGGAAATACCCCACATGTGGACATAAAGCGCCATGCGGGTGCAGGGTAAGCCTCCAAAGGGAAGGAGCGCCATTTGGTTTTTGAAGGCTGGATTTGAATGGAATGGATTTCGAGGGGCCATGTTGCATTCAAAAGGCCCCTGTGTTGCCAAGACAGTTGAAACCCCCCACAAGTGATCCCATTATGGAAACTACACCCCTCAAGGAATGTAACAAGGGGTGTAGTGAGCATACGGACCCCACTGGTGACGGGCACAAATGTGGAACAATGTGGCGTGAAAATGAAATATTACATTTTTTACACTATAATGTTGGTTTAGCCTTGAATTTATCATTTTCACAAGGGGTTAAAAGAGGAAAAAAAAAACACACAATATGTGTAGAGCAATTTCCCCAGAGTCCGTAAATACCCCACATGTGGACATAAAGCGCCATGTGGGCGCAGGGCAAGCCTCCGAAGGGAAGGAGCGCCATTTGGATTTTGGAGGTTGGATTTGGCTAGAATGGATGATGAACGCCATGTCGCATTTACAAAGCCCTCGTGCTGCCAAAACACTGGAAACCCCCCACAAGTGACCCCATTCTGGAAACTGCAGCCCTCAAGGAATCTAACAAGGGGTGCAATGAGGATATGGACCCCTTGATGACGGGCACATTTGTGCCATGAAAGTGAAAAAATGAAATTTTTTACTTTTACGTCACATTGTTCCACATTTGTGCCCGTCACCAGTGGGGTCCATATGCTCACTGTGCCCCTTGTTAGATTCCTTGAGGGGTGTAGTTTCCAGAATGGGGTCACTCGTGGAGGGTTTCCAGTGTCTTGGCAGCACGAGGGCTCTGTAAATGCGACATGGCGCTTGAAATCCTTTTCAGTGAAATTCAGCTTCCAAAAGCCAATTGGCGCTCCTTCCCTTTGGAGGCTCGTCCTGCGCCCCCTTGGCACTTTATCGCCACATGTGGGGTATTTCCGTACTCGGGAGAAACTGCGCTACACATTTTGTGTCTTTTTTTTCCTCTTTTCCTTTAAGAAAATGAAAAATTAAAGGCTAGAACAACGTTTTAGTGTAAAAAATAAATTTTTCTTTTTTCACGCCATATTGTTCGGAAAATCTGTGAAGCACCTGTGGGGTACAAATGCTCACCGCACTCCTTGTTACATTCCTTGAGGGGTGTAGTTTTCTAAATGGTGTCCCTTTAGGGGTCTTTTTCAGGTTTTGGCATCCCAGAGCCTCTGCCAACCTGAAGTGGTACAGTCAAAAATGACCAAATATAATAACGGAGGCGTTGAAATTCACTAGGCGCTCCATTATATCTGAGGCTTGTGGTTGCGTCAAATAGCGCAATAGGGCCACATATGGGGTATTTCTATAAACTGCAGAAACGGGGCAATAATTATTGGGGTGCATTTCTCTGGTAATAGGTTTATAATTATGAAAAATATTGGATTACAATAAAATCTCTGCACAGAAAATTTACATTTTCAAATTTCTTACACACTTGGCTTTTATTTCTGTGACTCCCCTAAAGGGTTAAAACACTTTCTGGATATGCTTTTGCAGAGTGTGGGGGTGCAGTTTCTGAAATAGGGTGCTTTGTGGGGCTTTCTAACATACAGGCCCCTCAAATACACTTTAAACCTGAACAGGTCCCTAAAAATATCTGATTTTGAAATTTTACTGAAAATTTGGAAATTTGCTGCTAATGTTTTAAGCTTCCTATTGTCTAAAAAAATGAAAGATCGTTTAATAAATGCCGCCAACATAAAGTAGACATGTTACTAATGCTATTTAATATATAATTTATGTGGTATAACCACTTTCTGTATACGCAAAAAAGTTTCAAAGTTGGAAAAATGCAGTTTTTCACATTTGGGTTTTTTTCATAAAGATTCGTTATGAGTATCGACTCCAATTTACCAGAAATATGAAGTACAATATGTCACGAGAAAACAATCTCAGAATCAGCCGGATAGGTAAAAGCATCCCAAAGTTATTAATGAATAAAGTGACACTGGTCATATTCATAAAATTTGTCTCTGTCATTAAGGCCATTTCAGGCTCCGTCCTTAAGGGGTTAAAATCCAGTTCTGTATGATACAGTGTACCGAGCCACACAGCGCATTATCAGAAGGGGAACTTAGTCATATTATATAATAAACCTAAAGCTAAGAACAAAGCTTGCGGCTGGTTTTAGAAAATTGTAACATTACAATAAAATTGAGTCATCCATTTATATTTCCAGAGCATAAAAATATAAGTGTGAACCCGGCGTCACATTCTCCTGCATATGGTAAATGTTGGCACCTGCGGTCCCTGTGCTGCCATATGCTGCTCTGTATTATACAATTACGGCCCCCTTGAAGCAATGTGGAGGTGGAATACATTTGTGTGCATGAGCCCTCGGAGACTGTTACTTTTCGGATGCAATCCCTGACACATTGCTCATCTGCACTAAACGTCCTTGCGTGAACCCGGCTAGATTGATAGAACCCAATCTGCTCAACTAAACATAATTACCTACTGTGATATTATTACATTTTATTGCATTTCATTCTCTGTTTAATGCACGGGAAGCTATGCAGCAGCATCATTACAGCAATGGAGAGAGTGAGCAGAGATTTCACTGCCAAGAATTATGTAAGTCCTGACTTAAAATGCTTTGTGCAACTAGAATACAAGATGAGGTTCACAGCAATTCTATATTACTAGGAAGAAAAACGGTCTAAGGACCTAAATGGGAAGGGACACTATTGAAACCAGAAGCTACTTACTGCATATCCATCAGCCACAGTGAAGACAGTCACCCCTCTGTTCACATCAGTGGCAGCAAGAAAGGCACCATCATGGGAATAGGCAAGGCTGGTGATAGCGGCCTTAACTGCCAGAGACTTCCCCTCATCCTTCAGAGTGTTCCCTTGAATGGAATAAAGATGGACGTTCCCATCCTGTCAAAAAGGAGAAGCATTCATTTTAAATGAATGGCATCCATGAAATCAATGTTTAAGCTGGGTCCACCAAAACAGCTCTCCATTTAAGGTCAAGAACAGGGAAGTCAAACTCAGGCCCCCCAGCTGTTGCAAAACTACAAGACCCATCATGCCTGGACAGCAAAAGCTTAAGCTTTGGCTGTCCAGGCATGATGGGGATTGTAGTTTTAAAACAGCTGGAGGGCATGAGTTTGACTTCCCTGTTCTTGACCTTCTGGTCAAGAAGGAAGGTCCTGAGCGGTGGATCCTCTGATGTATAATATCATTTCTTTAAATGCTAAGGAATCAATTATACTACTTCTATATCATGGGAATATACATTATCACCCTAAAAGTGATACTATCTGACAATGCACCTCCTGCACCAGAAGAAGCTGCACTATAACCCATATACTTTCCAAGGGTTAAACTACATTGCCATCTAGTGGCTAAATTATCAATCACAGGAGAAAAAAAAAATTACCTATAGGAACAACTTTTTATACTGGCTCAGATTTAAAAGGGGCTATTTCCTGGTTACCGATGACACATAGTGCTCAATCAATGACAGAAATCAATGACAGCTGTGGCCAGAAATTAGCCGAGTGGTTCATTTCCTGTAGGGACGACTAATCAGCAACCAGAAATTAACAGAGAGGACCTGAAGTGAAAAGTGAAAAGAGGAAAGTGTAGGGAAATTGGGGCAAATGAGGACAGGTCCACCCCTCCCCATATAACCCCCTTTAAATAAGGGTTATATAGAGGCAATTTCCAAAATATATTAGGCACTTACAGCACCACCGACTGCAACGTCTCCGGAGCCTGGGTGAATGGCAACAGCTTCTGGCTCATAGTCCAAAGAATCAATGACAAAAACCTTCTTCTTATCCTTTAGCAGCACAATCTGTGGATACATAACATATAAGTTGCAACATTTAAGACACTGAATACAGGTTACACTGTGCCAAGCAGGTATCTTTTTGGTCTCGGATATTGGGGACGTTAGCTACACGGACCGACTACTTTACCCTAAACCACTACTGAGAAAGCCTATGTACACTGTCTGTACACATCCCCACCCCAGATCTTCTACTATGCACCTCAACCTGGAAGAGAATGTAACAAAAACACTTGAATGAGCACTTGATATGTTAAAAGTTTTGATCTGTCAGGGTCTCCCCCACCGGTAAGGAGAACAAGCCGGGAGACTTCCTGGCTCCATTATAAGCCAGAGGCTGCTGGATGGAGATGATTGACATGGAGGAAGTGCACTACCGCATACTTCTCCTGACCGATCAAAACTGTTGGCATGTCCCAGTGACACATCAAATGTTTTTCAATCTTAAAAAAAAAATAAAAAAAAAATTATGCATATATAACTGGGTGAGATAACCGTCAGCTGAACTATCGTTCAGCCGACAGTTATCAGGTGGTGTTCGGGTACCACAGTTTAGAGCAGGGAATCCCTTACCCGGCCAGAAGCAGGAAACTTCTGCTCGAGAGGGAGCCCTGTCTGTACTGCTGCTGCTGAGCCACTCAGGGGTTAAGTTGTGATGCTGTGCACAGAATAAACTCTTAACCCCCTATGAGGAGCAGAACACCAAAATGATGGATGTGGTGCTCCTCTTCCTGGCTCCTGTCTGTATATTCATGTGCACTGCAGCCTCTAGCAGCGATGTCACAGGAGCCAGGAAGAGGAGCACCACACCCATCATTTTGGTGTTCTACTCCTACTAGTGGGTTAAAAGTTGATTCTGTGTACAGCATCACAACTTAACCCCGGCTAGGCTGGCAAAGTGAGACGGCTCAGCAGTACAGACAGGGCTCCCTCAGGAGCAAAAGCTTTCTGCTCTAGACTGCCAAACCCTGTGTGTAGCTGGGATTCCCCACTCCTGCAGTAAAGAGCCGTGTGTAGAGATGAGCGAACCTCAAGCATGCTGACAACCTTAGAGCTTTATCCAACTTCAGCAGCCCCCGCTAATTAAGTACCGAACGATCAGGTTCAGAAGGACTCGAGCATGCTCAAGGTTCGCTCATCTCTAGCAGTGTGCAATGCATTGCTCCTTAAAGGCTCTACTTACACGGGCCAATTAACGTGCAAAAAAAAAATGTTAAATCATTTTAAACTTCAGCAATAATCTTCTGGTGTAAACGTGGCAACGATCAAACTATGTACAAAAATTTGTTCAGTGTGGTTGATCGCATCTTCTGAGCCAACCTCAAAATCATTGTTAATGGTTCCCAAAAACTTTTCAATGTAAACCACTCATCGTTCACAGACTATAGATACGAACGCAATTAATTACAAGTATTCACAGAATAAATACGAACGCAATTACAATCACATTAACCACTTTTCATAGGCATTTAAATGGCTATCGTTTAAAATAGTCACTTGTAGTTCGCTAAACAGATGATTAAGCAATTTATCTGTGCAAGTAAAAGGACCCTTACTGCATGCTCAGAGACTGCAAGTGGTGATGCAATTGCTCCATAGACTACTATAGAATCCGCCCCTTCTAGGGAGAAGACAGCAATCGGGGAGGGGGGGGGGGGGGGGGGGGGGGGGTCTTAGCATTCAGACCCCTGTCAATCATAACTTGCCTCTGACGTGTCAAATGTAATTATGTAATGTAAATTACAGTACACATTAAAGAGCATTGAAAAATGACTGGGGATTGATCTGGCTGAAAATGTGACAGACGTCCTTTTAAAAGATTAAGGATCCGAGACTGAAAGACAAATTATATATTTTACTTATTTATAAAAAATGACAGATGGGGCAGGTATTTCTAGGGTCAGGGTCTGCCAATACTTTGACTTGTTGGGTGGCAAACCTCCAGGATTGTGCACAGATTTATCTACATGACATAAGGCTTATGCATTTGGCAGCTCTGCTCACAGCCTGTATGGTACTACGTGTACTGCTCCACAATTCAAAATTAGGCTCCATTATTTAATGTTAGTTTTTCACCTCTATGTATACATATACCTCCTATGACTCAGCTACAATATGGCTGTATGCATGAGCACTTACATCTGGGATATAGAACGTAACTATACTTTCCCTAATGGCCGGGACAGTATCATAACCACATGTGGTCTTTATCTGATCTATATTTAATTATGATATCCAGCTGAAGCCTTGACCTTTGTTTTAGAGATGGTTCTTTGTTTTGCTGTTATAGTAACACAACTTCAGAATGAGCCCAATAATCTTATCTATTGACTACTGTAACATCTAATGTAATCAAAGTCCCCGATGTGAAGAGAAATACTTAAATATTGCAACATGTGGTATTAAGACGGGGAGTTTTTACCTTATTGTCAAGAAAATGTCTATCCAGGGGGAAATGTCCCTATTGGTAAGAAGAGGTCATGTCCATAGCAGGAATTGAACACATGTACTTGGCTCCCCAACAGTGTCCTCCTGTGTGAGGAGCCACAGCCTTATGCTTTTCAGTGGGGAAGATTTCTCTAAACCTACAGTTATAGTCAGCCTAGAACTCCAGCAGAGTTCATATACTAATATGTTGCAGTAATGGTGTTGGTACCTTATAGTAATAACAACCCAACCATTTGCGATAAGAATAGTTGTAACTTCTTTTATAACTATATGTATATCTTTATTATAATCAACTTTTGTATCTTCTCTTATTAATATAAGCTTTTAGGAAGATTTTAGTATAGAAATTAGAAAAACATTTTTATGGAGCACAGGGGTTGAGAACCCAGGGTGGTGGCAGCTACTTATGTGCCAGAGTCCAGCCACTTACCTCAAGACCACCTAGCCTTATACATTTTAACCATAGAAACCACTAATGTTGTTGTTATTTTAATAGGACTTCAGTCTGATTAGCAGATGGGAAGTGATGTCATGATGACACCTTGAAACAGGGAAATCCTTCCGGGTCAATCATTTTAGTTTATGTATAAATACTAGTGTGTAATGTACTTAATTATGCCTGATGAAGAGGGTGGTTAACCCTTGAAACGCGTAGCAATAAAGAACACATCTGGTTGGCAAAAATACTGGAAATCTCTGCATCTTGATTGAAGTGGAGTGACTGTGCCTGGAGGTTTGAGCGCCAAGGAATCCACCATTGTTGCAAGGTCATTTGGATTTCAGTCCTGATCCCACATCCAGGGACATCGGAAGGTGGAAGGCAGCAGCCCTCCTTATATACCTACAAGCCTACATTAGAGTCGTGCCTAATACGTACGACCTAACAAGGTAATGGGCATTTGTGTGAATTTACACATACACATCTCACAGGGTTAATCCGCCTGCACATGCAGCGCCACTGTTTCCTTTTTTTCTTTTTATGTACAATAACCACATGTGTAGTTAGAAAAGAACTAAATGTGTAATGGACGTACCTGGCCAATGCACACAGTGACCGCATACCCTCCGGTGCCCGCAGCAATGCTTTTCGGTTGAACATCCAATTTGACACAATTCTGGGGGCTAAAGTCGGGGGGAAAAAAATAAAAACATAAGAAAAACTAAGTCATAAATGGCTACTTAGGCTGGATTCAAACTTATGTCAGGACCTCTGTTGCAGACTATTTGGCGCTACAAAATAGAGTTGGACGCCAAGAGACCCTGAGAGATCCCACTGACTTTAATGGGGTCTATCTAGTTTTCATCTGGCGTCCATTCTGCAGGATTAGACCAGGCAATAAGAAATACTACTAGCAGGATATTTTGTCTGCTCAGACACTGTAAAACAAAACAGAACTTGTGAGGGAACTAAGCCGTAAGTGTGAATCTAGCCAGTCCAGAGATGCATTAAAGCAAATGTACCAACATCACTTTAGGATCTTTACATCAGTAGACGGGCGCCGATGCAGGGATGCTGGCGCTGTGTACCTTTTTTTGAACCGCGGCCTGGTTTCGCGTACAGCGCCGGTCTATTCCCGGTCCGGCATGAAGTACTGGGGATGGGCCCGCCTGCCCCCAGTGTGACCCCCATAATTCTAATGAAGCTGCGTCGCGGAGGGGAGGGCAGAAAAAAAAAAAAAAAAAAATGGACCGCGGCACTGGCGCAGGTCTACTGATGTAAAGATCTTAAAGCGATGTACCTGCTGGTAAATTCGCTTTAACAATACTACAGGCTTCAGAGCTGAACTCCAACCAATCCCTGCTCATAGCTAGTTCTAATCTGCTTAGAGGCCTCTTAACCCAGACACTGTACAACCACCTGTATAGTGAAAAACACAGAGCCCCCTAGGTATCACTTTTGCCTAGTGACATGGTGCAGCATCCTGCTGGAAAAAGCATTGAGGACCACCAGATGGCTCCTAGACCACTGGGAGAAGTTGCTATTGGAAGATGTTCAGATATTATTCTTTATTCACTGAAGTGTTCTTAAGCAAAATTGTGGATGAGCCTGCTCCCTTGTATAAAACCAACCCCGTACATGACCAATAACAGGATGCTTTACTGTCGGTAGGACACGTGACTGTATGGTTGGTGTTGCTGCAGATCACTATTCAAAAAATAAGAGGCATCACGAAGATCACTGGTAATACACGAACCTGTAGGCTTTTTCCGTCACATTAGTGTAACGCACTGTATCGTCCATGCTGCAGGTGACCAGCTGGTTGGAGCTGTCCATAGCCATACTAGACACCTGGTTGGTGTGGCCTTTACCAGAGAAGGAGTCGTTCTCGCCTGTCTCAGCATCAAAATAATGTATGGCAAATAGTTAAGAAAAATATACATATTGGGGGTAATTTATCAAGCTTTGTGCAGAGGAGCAGTCGCCAATAGCAACCAGATTCCTGCATTTTTAAAAAGACTTCAGAAAATTTTAAACTGGGATCTGATTGGTTGCTGCCGGCAACTGCACGAGATTTAATAACTCTTCCCCTATAAATTTATAATGGAAAAGTAGAATCAATTTGTAGTGTTCTAGCAGTATACTGAAGTGGGTTTCCCTAAGGCTAGGCAGAGAATGGGGACTGTATTTTATTGGTATATGTGTATTAGTATGTTTTGGTTTTGTTGTGTATTATAGAGATGAGCTGAGGTACAGATGGGTCACCATTTACATAACAGTCAACATCAGAGGGGACCACATACTGTGAGGAACTGAGGAGATTATTAGGAGCCAGCTCACCAAGGACCGAGTTAGCGCAAGAAGTTAGGGCCCTACTCCACGGGATGAATATCGTTCAGATTATCATTATATCATTCGGTTGAATAGCAGTTAACGATTAATGACCAAACCAGAAATTGTTGATCATTTAATAAGACCTGGACCTATTTTTATCGTTGCTCGTTCGCAAATCGTTCGCATTGAATAAGATGTCGTTCAGTCGTTCGCAGTAGTGACGAACGCAATAGCGACGACAAGACTACCGCAAGAACGATCATAAGTAACAATTATCGTTCCATGTCAATGGGCAATAGCGGTCGTTTGGATCGTTTATCGTTAACGATTATGCGAACGATAATGGTCCCGTGGAATGGGGCCCTTAAGAGTAACTGAAAATATAGAAAAAGTCTGTCCTCTAAACACTACAGATGGCAGCTCATATGTATTTATTAGGTATGAAAAGGCAAATTGTAATGACAGCAGGATATTAAAACAAATGAGAGTTGTAAAGCCAAGGAGCTCATTTTTGTCAGGAGAGAAAGCTTGATCTTCTTTACTCTTCAAGGTACACTACACTAAGGGGCAATTCCTTGACATGCCCTTAGTATTTTCTGGGATACTGTCACAAGTGACCCAGCTCTAGCTGACGGCCATCTTGGAAGGTACTCTGCAGATAGAAACTAGGCTATGTAAAGTCACTGTTGCACCTAAAAGCTTTGATTCCCTGTTGTCTGCTTTACTCTGCACCTCATCAACATCAAGGGCGACTCCACCATCACCTCAGGCAGTGGGGTAATAGAGAAGCCCCAGGGGGAACTACAAGGTTCAACATCACTACATATAAACACCTAGGTGCAGTCCCTCTCTTTACCCTCTGAGGCCGTTTTACCTCAGGAAGAGGGAAGAGTTACTTCCACTCAGCCTGCGACAAGGATTTTATTTATTCAGCGATTCTCTCATGTTCCCCTCCAGCCTGCTACATTATACTACAGATATTACGATACAACAATGTATTGGGCAGATTGTACATCTGTACACACTCCCCTGGCTCTCCTCCTTTACAGCGTCCAGATACACATTAGACTGCTGAGCTGCTGAAATCGTACAGTATGTATGGGCAGCTTTAGAGAATAGTATATTCTATGAAGGCTCATAAGCCACCCTGTATACACTGCTGCTCTGTTCACACGAATTCTGTATTTATATAATGTCATTCTGCATGAGGACGAGAGACCTAGGCCACTTTGTAAGAAACTATCTCAAGATTTCAACTTATTACTAGAGATAAGTGAACTTAAAAAAAAAGTTTGGTTCTGCGAACTTTAAAACGTAAAGTTTGAGTTCATCCGAACCACACTACAACAGCTTAACATCTGCTGGCATTTAGCCATTTAGTGCGGCTGAAAAAATTCACTCATCTATACTTGTCCATGCTCCCCACAGTCAATAGTCCCCTGCAGCCGCCAAAATCCTGTTCAGCCAAACATTGAGACGGCACAGCACCGCGGCCATCGACTGGCTGAGTGGGCTCTCGAGAAAAGGATGACAGCCTGCTCAATTAATCACTGGCCACCAGTGCGGACAGGTGAGAATTTTTTTTTTTCTCTTCAGATGTGCATTCACAATCTTTCCAAACATTGCAAAAACTTTTTTTGCGAATTTTGGAATCAATCTCGGTTCACTCCTCTCTACTTATTACAAATCACAGAGCAGGAGATGAAGTATCTGATCAGTAGGGATGTAACTGTTCGGACCCCCACCCATCAAGAGAACAGAGGTCGCTCGTCTCTGACTGCATAGAGTAGGGATGGGGAACCTTTGCCAGTTACAAAACTACAATTCCCATGATGCCTGTACAACCAAAGGTTTTACTGTCCAGGTATAATGGGAATTGTAGTTTTGCAACAGCTGGAGGGCCGAAAATTCCTCATCCCTGACTTGGAGCATGATGCACGCTTTTATCTTTATCATGACTAACGCAAGTCCCTGTAGTTGGATCTGATCAGATACATATTAACTATCCTGTGAATAGGAAATCAGTTATAATCTTAGGACAACCTCAGGACAACCTCTTTAAGTTTTCTTTCCTACCTATCAGAATGTTTTTGCATATCACTAGGATTTGTCACAACATACAACATTGTAAAAAGGATATTGATATGTCCATCGTGACTGCCTGTATAAATAGTGGATCGCCCATCGCTCTTGTGGACGGTCATGCACTGAATGGACTTGCTGTGTCCCTAAAGGAAAAAAAAATAAAAAAAATCATTATCCAGAGAAAAGCTAACTAGAGATGAGCGAACCGGGTTCGGGTTCGAGTCGATCCGAACCCGAACGATAGGCATTTGATTAGCGGGGGCTGCTGAACCTGGATAAGGTTCTAAGGTTGTCTGGAAAACCTGGATACAGCCAATGACTATATCCATGATTTCCACATAGCCTTAGGGCTTTATCCAACTTCAGCAGCCACTGCTAATCAAATGCTAAACGCTCGGGTTTGGATGGACTCGAGCATGCTCCAGGTTTGCTCATCTCTACTAACAACCACATTTATCAGGCCCATAAATAAAGAGAAAGCGTATTTAATGTCTTCCATACCTTGACCACACGAACGGGCCTGTCTGGGTTATTCTTGTCCAAATAATTGATGTAGCCAGACAGAGAGATGCTCAGCAAGTAATCCTTCTGCCACAAGCATCCCAACTGCTGATCGAGCGTATCTGTCCCCAGCCTGAACGTGGTGACTGCTGAGTTAGCCGATACATCCCAGATTTTAGCAGTTTTATCCCCAGATGCAGAAAGGAGTTGGGTGCTGTCAGCACTCCAGCTAATCTGCAGGAAAACAAAGAGCCATGTGTTATATACAGCTAGAGATCCAGCAAGCACAGACCATTTATTCAGTGATAGGGCAGAAAACTCTAGACTTATTTTCCACCATACATAAAGTTTCAGGTTGATCGGTATGGTCATCGCAACATCTAGGGCCCATAAATGGTTTTCACCTAATAAGGCATAATCATGACAGATTTGGACCATCAGGGAAGGAGTCAGGGTGGCCTGACAGTGTAGGGCTGCCCTGTCTCCTGAATATAGGACGCAGGCACTTTTTAGCAAGATATTTTGTTGCTAAAAAGTGCGTCTTATAAAGCGAAAAATACAGTAGTTCAGGAAGTTCCATAGGGTCCTATTATAATTCACTACACTGCTTTTATTAGTTTACAAAATTCATCTCCATATAGCGCAGATGAAGGGGCAGACCCGGACCCCCACCGATACACACTTTTGACATGTCGCTATGACTTTTTATAAATGACAGTCAGACTTAAACACATAAGTGTCCCAAAAATAATAAAAACTTACGGCATAGATTCCTCCATCATGAGCTTTTCCATCCCCGAGGGAGGAGATTTTCTCTGCAGTTTTTCCATCATACAGGAAAATCTATGGGGGGAAAAAAAAAAAAAAAAAAAAAAAAAAAAAAAAAAAAGAGAAAAACACATTACATAATGAAATTATATTGTGTTATACCAGCGACCTGGTCTCCAGGCCAAATATCACTCAAAGCTACTGGAGAAACAAACCTTGAGCATGCTCTAGTTATGTCCGAACCTGAGCCTGTGGCATTTGATTACCATTGCCTGAAGCTGGATGCAGCCCTAGAGAGTCCTGGAATACACGGATTTGGCCTATGGTCGTATCCAAGTTTTCCAGGCAGCTTTAGGGCTGCATCCAACATCGAACTTCGGGCACCAAAAATCAAATGCCCAACGCTCGGGTTAAGACTAACTAGAGCATGCTCAAGGTTTGTTTACCCAATTGCTACCATTCTCCCCCATTTCCCATATATTACCTGGCCGTCTGCACTGGCTGTTGCAAATCGGTTGCCATCGGGTGAAAACCGCACACAGTTCACAAAACGGTTGTGGTCCTTCAATGGAGACACAAGTATATTAGATGGCTGGATACCACAACAGTATGAGAAAGCACTTGAATCTACTATGACCGACAAAAGTTTACCATATATTAATAAAATGCCAACTGATAAAATGATTGAGGGAGAAGGGACAAGACTCTTCCTGAAAGCTGTCTGTAAGTGTATAGCCAGCTCCTCACCTCTTCTAAACCTTGAACACACAGGACCCACTTCCAATAGTGTGAACGAACTCCAACTGATGAATTTGTCCCATAGTAATTGGTATAGAGCAAATATCTTTATTCTGTGTTCTTTAAAACCAAAAGGAACAAGTAGTGAGTGTCCTCAGGCCAACACATTTCAGACAGGATCCCTGTCCTTAGTCAAGGCTGACCAGCTTGTTACAATGAGCACTTCTTATAACCACATGGGGTAAGCATGTCTTCGTCATTACGCAACAAATTAGCTACATGTGTTCTGAATAAAATACAATACATAACACAATGTCTAGAAACATGGAAAAATGCTGTATACAAGATATGTATAAACATGATTATACAAGACAAAAATTAATTCTTATTCAAACATCTATTTAGACTCACAATTTTAACCTCTCAGACTTATTGACTAGTAGTGCAAAAGTAACTCCAGTTTTAAATAGATTTATGAAGAAAATTTATTATTGTCTTTTTGTATGATCATCTTTATACATATCTTGCATGCAGCATTTTTCCATGTTTTTAGACATTGTGTTGTGTATTGTATTTTATTAAGAACACATGTAGCTAATTTGTTGCTACTGTGCACATTGTAACAGGCTGGTCAGCCATGACTAAGGAAAGGGATCCTGTCCGAAAAAGGTTGGCCTGAGGACACACGCTTATAATTCCTTGTGGTTTTAACACAGAATAAAGATATTTGCACTACACCAATTACGCTGGGACAAATTCATCATTTGGGGTCTCCCTGAAGGCTGTATCTCTGTCCACGCCCCATTCGGACAATGAACATTTACCCAGTGCTCTAAGCTGATAAGCGGCAGTGACACCAATGTAGTATCCATTAGAAGGGGTGGACTGGCCAAGAGGGGATCAGTGTACTAAGGGCGGTAGTCCCATCCCCAGTGCACCAACCTGCCTCATTAGCATATGGATTAAACTACAAAGTACACAGACACTTCTAACCTGCTGATAATTTCCATTTAACCAGCATGAACATACCCCCATTTGCACTGATCGGCTAACCATAGCTGGTCGAACTCCCAAAATCCGTAGCTAATAGCTAAAAATGAAAGGGAAGAAATGACTAGGTGAGTATTACATGTGGCCAGACGCCCCACAATGGATCAGCTGCTACTTTAAACTTAAAGATATAAAGGATTTTGATTCACGCGTTTTACTACACAGCAGTATATGGCAGATAGCTCGCCATGACAGCAGTATATGGCAGGCAGCTCGCCGTGACAGCAGTATATGGCAGGCAGCTAGCCGTGACAGCAGGATCAGCACACAGGAAGAAGCTTTAGTGGAAAACTAATGATTTATTGACAAAGGACATTGACTCTGCTTTCCAAGGCGGATTAGCAGTGTCACTTGTCACACCTCGCTAGATTACAAGTAAAGTGAATGAAGTGGTCAGTAAATATTAATACACTCATCCAGCAATTTACTAAATGCCAGTGGTTGTTGTGAGCTTGGAATGTAAGGACTCATTCACCCACAGACACACACACACAGACGATTACTCCACATTCCCTCTGTAAGGAGCAGATGCAGAATAAGAGCCAGTATTATTCTAGGCTTACGATAGCTGCTCATATGGAGAATTTTCTGTCCCATCATAGAGTAGCAAATATAATATATACAGCAATACGGCTACACAAGCTACATGTGAGCAATGGTTGATGGTGTAGTATAGTTCCATATTAAAAGGGGTAATCCAGGCTTAGAAAAACATGGCTGCCTTCTTTACCACCATTCTTGGATGTGCTTTTGCAATTCAATTTTTAGTAAGTGAATGGAGCAGAGGAACCTGAGGAAAGTGGTGGCACTGTTTTAGCAAGAAAGTGGCTGTTTTTCTAATCGTGGATATCCTTTTAATGGCCACAAAATGATATGTAAGGAGCTTTGATACCATTTTTGTGTTAAAGTCTGTGTGAAATATGCATGTAATACACATCCTACTATCAAGTCATTGGCATTGATTTTCAGTTAAATAATGGGAGATGGAAGGAATCCATGATTCTGTACAAATGTTAAATTCAGATTTTACCTGAAATTCTGTCAGTATTTCCCCACTATTTTTGGGACCCCCCAAAAATAAATCACTTTAATTTTTTTTTTTATTACATGTTTCTATAGAGGATAAAGGGGCATTAAAGAAAATTAGGAATAGGAAAAAAACATTATATCAACACAGCAAGCGGAGAAGCTGAATGGAGACAAAATAGAGAGCCAGCAGACGGCTTCTCTCTGGAAACAGACAGATGCAGGCAGCAGGTTGGGGAGGCATGAATAATTCAGAGGGACAGCCGAGACCACATCATTAGGGACACAAGAGGCGCTCGTCGAAAGACACAAAGAGGGACCCCAGTGTTGTTTGTCTGCCCAATGCTTGTTGACTGGGAACTAGAACACATAAGAATTAGGAGTGACAGGGCCAGACGTTATTGTAGGAGTAGGAGTGGTTCTGCTCTGTCACTTCAATGTACACACTGCTGCCCGACATCCCCAGTCTCTATAATCTACCATATTATTTTACATGGGGGGGGGGGGGGGGTATAGGTGCTTTATAACGATGCCGCTATAGCCACAACCTCGCCGCCTCATGAGGATTTATTATTCATAGTACAGCAGTAACGGCATCACGTTAACCCTTATTTGCCCAATGCCGTTCTAGGATTAAAGGATTACTAGACCTTGCTGCCCACCCGTATTAATATTCATGTGAATGTGTTACCAGAAAAGACCTAAACAGACACTTTAAGCACTAGGAATGGAGGAGATACCACCAAGAATATCTATAGAAACATAGAAGATTGTCAGCAGAAAATGACCGCTTGGTCCATCTAGTCTGCCGTTTTAGTGCTTACAACAGTAGTTGTCACTCCTTGGTAGATCCTTTTCCATGGTAAGGCACCTCTGCCATTACAAGTATGGCAAGATGTAACTAAAAGGGATCCTTCTTAAAGGAGATAACCCATAATTCTGAAGCCTAGGAAATTCAGTAATCTGTGTGTTTTAAAGAACCTGACAGGTCAGTAAATACTCGTATTCCATAGTATTATATAGCCGAGGGCTGACAGCTATTCCTCCTAACCCACAGTACATGTGTATGCTCAGCTATGCGACATGCCTAAAGTATGATTGAAATTTAAGTATTTAAAGTGGTATTCCTATCTGATGAAGTTGTCCCCTATCCACAGCTGATCCTGAGACCAGGGAGAACACTCATTTTAGAAACTATTTGGTCCACATTCGACCCACTTATCGGACCCCCACTGTTCGGATTGTTATTCCCAGTCCTGTGGATAGGGGTTAACGTTATCACATAGTAATGACATACTAATCCATCACAGGGGTAACACAGCCTCAGGAGCTCTGTGCATGCTATCCAGACTGCCAAAGGCTATTTAACCCTTCAATAGTGTAAACCCATTGGTGCCTCAAAAACACAATTATGGGGTACAAATGGGCTGTCACAGATGCCTGGGCCCAAACAAATATTCACTGAATGTTTATGGAAGGGGGGGGGGGGTTGAATGCTAAAATGGTGGCTTTTGATATAAATTCCAACTTTCCAAAGCAGTCAGCATTAACGTGTCTTGAGTATACAAGCCCAGGATGTTTTCCCTCCTGACATCACTGATCTCGTGTTGGTTTCACTACAGTATCCTCCCTGCACATAATCCCTAAGTAAGCAAACCCAGCAGGAGCGACCTGACTGTTCAGCCCGAGGTCAGCGTCTCCACACAGCAGAGGACCGACAGCTCACGCACTTACGCCAATTGTAAACTTGAACTTGAATGGTGGTCCCTCGAAGAAAGCCGAGCAGTTGTCATCGCTGCCGGTCACCAGGCGATAGGGCCGGGTCTGCTTGAGGTCCACGCTGTTAATCACTTTATTGTGTCCTGTGATTTCTCCAACTGAGGAGCCGGTGTCCCAAAGAAACACAGCTCCGAACCTGAATTAGGAGAGAAAGGAGCCATGAATGGGAGCAGTCACAGAAATATATAATCCCAAGCTTTTTCTATACATCTCATAAGACCAAAGGGGCCAAAGTACACAATATACGGCATATCAGTACTGTAGGACTTCATTATAGCAACACCCAAACACAACATACAGAAGAGTGGCGGAGCGTCTGCCAAAATCAGCAGCCCTGCACCCAGTGACAGTAACCTTCAGTCTACCTAATCTATAATGAACATATACTATGAGGATATTCAACAACATTAGGAACAGAAGTACAGACAAATCCTTGCCATTATAAAGGTTAAATGGGAGCTAAATTAAACAGACATGATTAAGGCTGCTGCTATGCAATCGAAACACGTTGGCTCTTACAATAAATTTATGGACGTGTTTCATAGCTGAAAGATTTCACTTCTCCTTACTTGCTGGATTTAGAGGCTTGTTCGTGCTATAAAACAGCTGTTTCCATAACTAAGGTGTTATGGAAACAGCACAGCTCACGGTGCTACACTGTTTAACCAACTCCTATTACTGTCAATGGGAGTTATGCTAACTGCATTCAGCTTACTAAATACACTGCATTCAGCTTACTAAATACGCAAATAGGCTGGAGGGTGTTGAGAAGCCCTCAATTTTAAGAGGAAAGACTTTTTGAAAAACCTGTGGATATGGTGCAGATAGGAACAACCCTTTAAGGGTAAATACACACATAGCAGGGCATTGCAGAAATTTACATGGCTTCTGCAAAAGCAACCCCATTCAGATGAGAACAGAACTCCAGCCATAGACCTATCAGCACCAAATTGGCCATGACATGCGCTAAAACAGGCTACAGTCCAGTTATTCGGATTTGGCTTTTTCAAAGGCCAAAACTCCAATTTCTGCTGTCAATATGCATCAGATAAATCCCACTGTAATGCAATAGGAATAATCACGGGGTTGCTACATGGAACCAGCCACAATAATACATGTGCTGTTCTATAATCCGACACACCTTTATTACTCTATGCTAAAAGTGATTGACTGTCGAGAAGTGCTGAGTAGTTCAACAGCTGGAGAGAGAGGTTGGAGACCACTGTACACATGACACGCCAAATCAATAAAAAGACTGGTGAAATTCTTAAATGCACATTTATAGGAGTAATACTCCATTCTTACATCACTCTATGGTGGAATCAGGGTTAATGATAGGTGCAGGGACTGTACATGTAAATACTGCAGGATCAAAGAATCGGGGATTGTGAATAACTAAGCAGTCTGGTAGAAGTCTATAATTATATTTCAAGGAATTTCAGTGGCTTTCAGGCATCTTCATGGCAACCAAACTCTTCAGGGATCTTCTATTCGTCAGCAGGAGTTGCGTGGGGGCTATGTACATGCAACCTGTCAAATCTCTCCTGCTATATACAAGTGGATGGTGAATCACAGATTTGCATAATGTTTTGTAGAGAAGATGCAAAGAAGGAACTTATATAACAAAGTGGAGAACACATGCAAAGTGGCCGGACACTGGAGTGCCGAACGTTGTATGTGCAGAAGACGAGACACAAAAAAAAGGTGGTGTAGACTGGTTGGCGCTGTGTATGTATAGTGCTGAGTCCAAGACTCTAGTTCTGTAACTAATCTGTTGTGCTTTCTGCCATTTCCACCCCTGACCTCCTCTTCCTCTTGTAGCTGGGTGCAGGAAGTCGTCAGGTCACAGCAGTCATATACTGCTGATGCCATCAATACTCACTAAGGGTTCATACTAGGATGCATAGTATCTACATTAAGTATCACAGCCCCTGCCCTTACCTTAACCTGACTTGTGCCGACCATGACCCCTGTGCATCCTGCACCGCAACATCAACACGGCTAAAATGCAGACTAGGCACTATGGAGGTGCAAGGGAACTGAAAATGCACTTCAAGTCTGTGGTCACACTGTGTTAGACAGTGTACAGCCAAGTTTATATAATGCAAATGCCAAGACAAATCCCAGCACATGCATTATAGGACCCCATATACCTGATGGAAGCCAAGAGCAGGGCCGTTTCTAGTGGCGGGCGGGCTGGGCGACCGCACGGGGCGCCAACAGCTAGGGGGCGCTGGTGTCACCCTCTGCCCCCCTCACCTTGTGGCGCACTCCCCGCCCGGCCGCTCAGCCGCCCCATCATCTTCCCCCCGCCGCCACCCCATCCGGCAGGATCGGGCCGGTCCCTCCAGGGGCGTTAAGGAGCCGCAACTGCCGAATTTCTTGCAGTACAGTGAGCTTCTGGCACAGGCAGCCTGCCACACACTGTCCCGGAAGCTCACTGCTGTAGCCCCGCAGCGCCCGGACTTCTCTCCTGTTTGGCGGTGGACATGTGACGTGATGACGTCACATGTCAGCTGCTGAGGAGAGGAGAGAAGTCCGGGCGCTGCGGGGCTACAGCAGTGAGCTTCCGGGACACTGTGTGGCAGGCTGCCTGTGCCAGAAGCTCACTGTACTTGCAAGTTCAGCTACCAGACCCTGGGAGACGCTGCTGCAGGATCCAGGACAGGTGAGTGTTTTTTTTTTCTCTCATAAATGCTGCCAAGTGGGGGCTACAAAGGGGCCCATACTATGGAAGGCTACACAGGGGGGAGGGCAATACTATGGGGGGCTACTCGGGGAGAGGGCTATACTATGGGGGGCTACTCAGAGAGAGGGCTATACTATGGGGGGGGGCTATACTTTGGGGGTCTACACGGTTATTACTATGGGGGGAGCACAGGTGGGATTATTACTATGGGGGGAGCACAGGTGGGATTATTACTATGGGGAGAGCACAGGTGGGATTATTATTATGGGGGGAGCACAGGGGAATTATTACTATGGGGGGAGCACAGGTGAGATTATTACTATGGGGGGAGCACAGGGAGGATTATTACTATATGGGGGCACAGCAGGGGATCCTACATACAGGGGGCAACCCACATACCTACTGACTTCACTGCACATGACACAAAAAAGGGGAAGTTTTGTGAAAGTGCCGAACCCAAGATGTTTGTCTGGCAGGTTCACAAGAGATGAACTGTTGCTGCAAGAAATCATCATGGAGGTCTGAGCCAGAAGGAGAGGAAAAGGAAAGTGAAGCCTCAGATCAAAGAAGTCGTCACCTGTGCGGCGCTTTTAGCAATATTCGCCCTGTAGTCCAAATTACCTAGAAACGGCCCTGGCCAAGAGAATGTAATTTTGGCATTTGTTTGAGACATATAAGGTGGGGTCTGCTGAATTAAAGTGTGTGGACCTCAGTTTCAATGAAGGGAAAAAAAAAAAAAAAAAAAAAAAAAGTATACAATACATGTTCAATTCCTCTCAATGAAATACCTTTATAGAACAATTGCACCTCCGGCTCCACCCGAGCTTTACAGAAGACAACTCCACAGCACATAGCAAATAAACCTTAACAAGGAAGCAGCCAAATGAAAGTGCTTATAGTCATAACAATAGTAGCTGTCATCATGGTAAAGGGAGCTCCTGATACAAAGGAACCAGCTGAAAGTAACAGTTACACAGATGACGCTCTGCGCTTCAGTCATATCTCTGAAGTACAGTGCAATGCCTCGCTTCTCTATGGATGGAAAAAAAAACAGGACCACACCAGTCCTCAGTACGTGCGATTTTACAATTCGACTCCATTCACTTCAATTGAAGTGAAGTGAGCTGCAGGACCACATAAATTAAGGGTAGGTGTGGTGCTGCTTTAAAAATAAAGCAGCCATGTTTTTCTAATCCTGGATGACACCTATAACCCCATTCTACAGGGCTTAGTGAGGGAAACAAAGCCATCGATCATGCAGGGATGGAGGTGTGCATACTGCTGCTCAGCAACGCCTCCATGGCACTTGAGCACAATAGAGACGACAGATTCCCACTATATTATATATATTAAACCTTCTCCATTTGGCGATGAGGACTGGTTCACACTTGTTCCAGCCCTTTTCAATCACACCACCAGTCTGATTGGGCAACCCCCTGGCCTTATTCACAAATAAAACAAACCTATTAATGTGCAAGAACCTAAAACACATTGCTATATACTACAAAGCAGAACTCCAATGTGATCAGACACTGTATAATACCGCCAATACCTCTCCACACGACTGGCTGTTCAGTCAGCTAAGAGTTAACCATCCTCTCTGCAGTGTGGTGAGGATATGGAAGCACTTACATGTGGAAGTCTTCCATTTCCTCAGCGCCTCCTGAGAGCTTACCTCCATTACACTAAATACATACATGGATTTATTCAGCCATTAAACCCATAACATACATATACCGTTTATGACCTGCCTGGGAGTGACAAGACTATTATAGGCGGGGTACAGGAACTTTCCACACAGCGTGCTTACCCATGCAAAAAGATTACATAGCAAGCATTAATGTTTATAATATTAATGACAGCGGCGGTACAGAGAGCAAGTGCAAAACAAAAACTGTCACCCGCCGCAACTGGTGATGTCAACACTTCAGACTCACGGCCCCTGCTTACACAGTACATAGGCCTTTATAGGCAACATTAAAAAGGGGTAATGCAGGATTTAAAGCGAACCTGTCATCAAGTTCATGCTGCCCACACCATGAGTCATCAGGGTGGGCCACAGTCTGTAATGATAGATCTGTCCCCAAACAGGTAGGAATCTACCAATCAAAGCTGGTAGGGCGGCAAGATGCTGCCAATGCCCAACTTGATGATTCATGTTTTGAGCACCATGAATGTGATGTCATGTCAACTTTCCTCTACAGTGCTGCACCTTTCTACAGGTAGTGTGTGGTAATGCAGCTCACCCTTATTCATGTCAACGGAGCCAAGCTGCATAGCCAGCTCTCTTTTAATTCGGACAATCCCATTAAAGAGTACCTGTCACTACAGCCGCTGCCGGGTCAGCAGTGAATTCCTCTTGTAATCCGGAAGTTTGGGTATCCATAATGAAACGCACGCAACCTCTATTCTGACCTTAAGGAGGTTGCACGCATTTCTGGCGCCATGGATACCCACACTTCCAAATTAAGAGGAATTCAGCACTAATCTGGCAGTGGCTGTAGTAACAGGTATGTTTTAACCTTCTTTCTGCACCTAAAGGTTTTTTCTACCATAAGCAATAATAGTTTTCTGATGCTTACTCTTGTAGGCCGTAAAAGTCAGACCCTTAGCTATATGACATTTATCACAAACCTATGGATATTTATGCTCCATATAATGGTCATACTATCAGGTATATATATATTTATTATGATATGTGTAATGTCCCAGTCCAGTATATGTTGTCAGGTGTCTGGAGGTATATTGTTGCCATTGGCAACCCCGGACTGTCTGTATTGGGGCCTATGTGTTTGTATCTTTTCCTGGCCTCTCTTGTGGTAATGTATTACATGAGCATTGTTTTCTGACATTGTATTTGTTTAATATGCTGTAATGTATTGACCTCTATTGGTACAAGTGTTATTACAGTTTCCATAGCAACCCACTAGGAGAATATTGATTGGTCAATTTATATGTTTGTATACAAGTGTTGAGCTTGATCAGTGCTCCTCCCTGCAACCTATCAAACAGTGATTGGCCAGGGGAAAGCTGGCTCCGCCCACCTTCTACCCAGAGGGCTGTGCGGTCTTGACAGTTGACAGTTGGTCCTCCCTGCATCACCCCAGTAATCCTGTCAGGCTTGAGGTTCAGCCTCCTAACCTGTTTCCAGGCAGCTATAAGGAATAATACGTGTCCTCAAAGTCTCAGCAGGACGTTCTCTGTATTTATTAGTGCCTGCTGTCGGATTGGTGGAGTGTTAGAGGGTCTCCCGCTCACCGTCCATATGTTCCTGGCTCTCAAGTCAGTGTGTTCATGCGTCTTTCTCCTGCTTGCCAGTGAGCGCTGACAGCGTCATTTCTTTCAAGTCAGTAACTTCAAGTATCCATTCACACGTACCTTAGAAAGGCTGGAAACTGCAAAGTCCCTGGAACAGGTCTGTCTACACTATTCCTGTAATCCTACCTATCTACCAAGTCCAAGTTATAATAACCAAGGTAACCCCCCCCTGAAGCCAAGGACTCTGATCAAGCCAGCAGATGCCCCTGTATTTGTTTGTACATAGTTATTCTTCAAGTAAAGTTTACATATACTTGCACCGCTACTGTGTAAAGACTTTTATTAAAGATATTCCCCTGTGTATATGCTGAGAGGGGAAGGGCCCCGGAACCCTCGGACCCCCCCGTGACAGGAAAGTTACAAAAGGTGAGCCCTAAGGTTGCACTACACCACCCAGCAACAACCTCTCAGTATATTACAGTACACCACATATGCACATGAACAAAACAAAGAAACAGCTGTACTTTAGCACTATAATCAGTCAAACATAGTATCAGTTTAACTATAGCGTATCCATCCAATGTTACTCTCTAACCGATCCTTAGACAGGGCATGGAGTGATGTAACTACACCTTGGTTATTATCACAGGTCCTATTATATAGCATACATATCAGAGTAGATGTTCCACTGATATCAGCAATATCTATTGAGTACGGCCAGCTTAACATTGGATGACAATTTAACCAGTCAAAACAGGCTCTATTACTATGGAATTTTTTCCCCACACAGGTTGGAACACGTACAAACCATTGTCTGGAACATTATGAGCCAATTCTTTGAGTGCATAACATACTGTTGTAGACTTAAGTACACTGTCAGCTGTCCAAGTCAAGAGGGTGAAGGAAATACTGCCATGCCAGCATAGACTACTACTACGTCTAGTTCTGGCCATGTATGTTGAACACCATCTAGAAACACAGGCTTTACACACTTTGTAACTTTGTAAAGTACACAGGCTAAGATTACACATACTAAAATACTTTGAGGACCACTGCTATAAACCAAAAAAGGCCAACAATGTCAATAGACAGACATCTAGCATTTTCCACAAGGCTTCCCAACCACAAGCAGCATCATTCACTTACGTGTCTCTTCCTTCTCCGACCACTGCGATTCTCTTGCTGTCCTCTGTCCAGGAGATGTCCTTAATCTTCCCTGCGAACGGCTGGTACTCATACTTCAGCAGATGCTCCTTCTGTGTGGTGTCCCATATTCTTAGCTTCCCGGTGATATCTACCATACAAGTACATTGATAGGTCCTGTTACTGTACATGCGACACCACTGAACTCATTGAATAATGTATTGGTGTTTGTACACATTGTGCTGCCATTCATTTCCACAGAGCTAGAAAAACGTCTACTCCTTTCACTTATTAAGCTGAACATAATCTGAGCCAGTCAGGTAGGAGCATGGAAGAGAGAAATACGGGTCTTAATGGTGTTAGACGGTTTAGAAAAGAAACTACAGGAGGTTGTACTGTATATAGGGGACCATGCATGGCTGAGCATTACACAGACAGCCTAATGATTTCAAAAGGTTTGCAGTAATACTTCTATTTGCCTGTGGTGGCGCTAAGGAGAAACTTAATACCTTCCCACACAGTTGAACCAGAAAGCCTTCTTGCAAAAAGGAATTTTTCAAAATGTTCAGCCCTCTTTTCCCACCATTGTGGCCATCTAGTTAGACCAGTTAGACCTAAGAAGGCTCAGTGAGAGGTAAGAGTAGTACCTGGCATGGTTCCACCTCCATTCAATTCCTATTATTATGAACTTAAAACGGGCACTTAAAGGACAACTCCCGCGGGACCCCCCCCCAAAAAAAACAAAAAACAAAAAAAAAACAGACACACACAGACACCATACTCATCATCCCTCCGGTGACGATCGCCACTCCATTCGCCAGCCGTCCGCCTCACCGTCACCGCCGTCCAGCGATGTCTCTGATTTCCGGGTCCTGGGGATGGAAAAGGCTGCCAGTGCGCTTGCGCACCGGCAGCCTTTTCATTGGCTGGAGCGCATCACATGGCTTCCAGCAACCTCAGCCAATCAGGGCTGACGAAGCTGGAAGCCATGTGATGCGCTCCAGCCAATGAAAAGGCTGCTGGTGCGCATGTGCACCAGCAGCCTTTTCCGTCCCATTCACTCTCTATGAAGACGCCGAGGAGGAAGAAGACCCGGACCGCCCCCCGGCTCTGACGTCGTCGTCACTAGATGCCGCCCGGGAGAAGAGGACCGTGACGATCGTAATAGGTAATGTATATATTCTTTAACTTCCGGGCGGGGGCCAGAACGGGTATTTAACCACATTACAAAGTTATATAACTTTGTAATGTGTGTTAAATAAGCTAAAAAAAAAAAAATTTGTGGGAGTTGTCCTTTAAGAGAAAATAATGTTTTAAAGATACAGATTTCTAAAATTACTTCTATTAAGTACTGGAAGTACTAATCAGCTGCTGTATGTCCTGCAGGAAGTGGTGTATTCTTTCCAGTCTGACAGAGTGCTCTCTGTTGACACCTCTGTCCAGAGCAGTAGCAAATCCCCATAGAAAACATCTCCTGCTCTGGACAGTTCCTGACAAGGACAGAGGTGGCAGCAGAGAGCACCGTGTCAGACTGGAAAACACCACTTCCTGCAGGACATACAGCAGCTAATAACTACTGGAAGATTTGAATTTTTTAAAGTGTACCTGTAGTTTGTAAATACTTTTGAAATGTCATAGAGACTTTTAATCATAGACAGTTTTGATCAGTCCGCATTCGAGTGTTCGGACGTGTACCAATCAGGAGAACAAGCAGGGAAAGGACTGCACTGTAGAGCATCCTCTTCCCGCTCGGAGTAAGAAGGAAAAAAAAAAAAAAAAAAAGTTAGGTTCCATATACTTACATTACGAGCCTGACTCTTTTTTTCTATTACAGAGTTAGAGTAGACCGTGACGCAGCGAGTTCTCTCCCGGTCAGTCTGCTAATCAGTACAGATCTGAACACTCAGACCCGGACCGATCACTTTTGACCTGTCTCTATGACGTTAAAAAAGTTTTTACAAATGACAGGTACACTTTAAGTTTAAGTAAAGAAGTCAAGTAGATATAACTTTCTGACACCAGTTAATGTCAGAAACAATTTTTGCCTTTTGAGTACCCATTTTAAAATGACTGAAGGTTGAAACATAGCAAGAGCCCATGCAGCAGCAAGGTGATCATTCTCTCCCCGCACAGGTTCTAGACTTTCCTGGTTGCCATGATAGGGAATTAGGACATTGTAAGGGTATGTTCACAATGACTTAAACAGGCGGAATTCCAACCCTGCCTGCCTGATGTCAATCCTTTGAGCAGAGAGCGGCGGCAGCAGAGGCGCACTAGCCCTCCCATAAACAGGCTACTGCACACTAAGGCAGGCGGAATTCCGCCTGATTTACTCAATGTGAACATACCCTTATGCTTACAGAATTATGTAGAAACAGACAACAGAACTTCTGATACATGTTATAGAGTATGTCAGCCAGAGGGATACTACTTCGCTGCTCTAACAGGTAAGTTACTTTGTATAAAGTATTACCGCCTCATCTTCCCTATTAAGGATGTAGGAACAGAGAGGAATACATCCGAGCCTCCCCTATATGATGTAGGCGTACACAATAATGCCTCCCAGTTGTCCCGAATAAGTGATGTAATCAGACATTACTACCTTCTAGTTTTCCTCAGTAAATGATGAGGACAGAACTGCCTCGGTCTTTCAAAAGCAATCATCCTGGCTAGGAGGCAGGGCACCTAAAAATGTGTTATTGGCCCTTACATTATATCTATGATGTTCTACAGAGCTCTGGGGCAGTCCATACTACAGAAACAATAAAATAAACGGAAAAAAAATTATATATACAGTGGTACCTTGGTTTAAGAGCTCACAGTTTTCAAAATTGTGACTTGGTTTAAGAGCTCCCTGTACTGGGTGGGAGGGGGAGTGGAGGAGGGGCATGGTCTGCATAGCTGGGCCTACAGCACTGTACTCTGACCCAGGAAATCTCCCTCACCTTCCAAATCATGGCAGATCCACTTCAGGCTGGGGCTTACATCAGGGGACAGGACTGTGGGGGTAATGTCTTTATAGCTGTAACCCCTCTCTCCCCGGACAGAAAGCGCTGCATGTATGTGCCCACATCTGTCCTGCTCATTCCTTCCTGCAGTCTCTGTCAGCCCTTGTGTTTCCAATCCTCTCCATTACTGTACAGTAACTTATAATATCACATTCTGCTGTTTCTGAATGTTTGTTTCATTTGTTATTCATGTTCATGTTATTCAGAGTAATAAATTATTATTTTTGGAGTGTGAAACCAATTGTTTGCATATCAGTGATTTCTTATGGGAAAATTTGCTTTGGTTTAAGAGTGGATTTGGATTACAAGCGCAGTCCCGGAACGAATTATGCTCGTAATTCAAGGTGTGTGTGTGTGTGTGTGTGTGTGTGTGTGTGTGTGTGTGTGTGTGTGTGTGTGTGTGTGTGTGTGTGTGTGTGTGTGTGTGTATATATATATATATATTTTTAAACACACACCTTCAGCACGGTCTAGTGTATATTTTTCTACCAATTTAGCTGAATTTACTACATAAGGGTTAAGCAGCAGTCTTTACAGTGGTCTTTGTGTCCCCATGTTATAGTAACCTACCTCCAGATGCAATGTAGAATCCACTGGGAGCGTATTTGGCAACAACAACTTGGTGGGCATGCTCGGTGTAGACATCTGCAATGGCTGGGTTCTACAATGGGAAATACACAGATTTACTCATAAAATACAGCTACATACAGATGGCAGATGTTTGCTCTCAGGTTCAAGGTGCAAAAAGTCCCAGCTTCACATTATACTGTATGTAGGCGGCATGGTGCTTATCATAAGGTAAACAGTTTAAGGCCTCATCTGTAGATCTGCAGTATGGAGGGGAGACCTGTTTAGCATGTTATAAATGAGGAATCAGAAAATCAAAAGCCGACCCACAAACCAGAGCATTAAAAATTCATCCTCGGATCCCTGCTTTATATCCATCCTCATTATAGACGCGTTACATGTAAGATCAACAGATCATAGGCTGCGATCAGGGATCTCCAGCTGTGCACGGGCTTACCGTAGCTTTAAGAGCATTAGACACACGCGGCCTGTCTGCAACGCAGCAGATCTGTTCTACACAGCAACACGGTCAATCCAGGATCAAGATTTACATCCCTCATTACACGCCACAAAATTAAAGCGATACGGAGGTCTTTTAGGTTGTCAAAGTTTACAAGGGGGTTTTTCCATTGTAATACGATACATTTTTACAACCACAAAACAGAGATAGATTGCCTTGCAGTTATCCCATTTCTTCTCTTACAATCAGGAAAGTATTGGGTAGTGGGTGGGGGCACAAAACACCTCCTCTTTCAATGGAGAAAATAGAGGGTCTCTCCGCTGTTGGAATACATACGCCTACACATGGCTTACATTTCCTACTGCAGTGCGAAGGCTAAACTCCATGCATGGATGCCTACACTAATCCAGAATGCAGAGAATGACTTCTGTATTAGCAAAAGAACAAGCATAAGGGCCCATGGTTGTCTAGTAGGAGGGCCCTGACAAACAGCAGCTCATATCACAGCTTACAGGACCCTGTGATCATAAGGAGGGGTGTGGGAAGATACTCTGCAAACTTTGCATTTGGACATGTCAAAAATTTTGATCGATCAGGGTGTTGGCAAAGAGACCCACAATTATCTCTAGATATAGCTGGGAGAAGGGTGCGGTTGTGCACTTTACTCCCGAGCTCGGCACTTAAAGGAGAAGTCCGGCGAAATTTTTTATTAAAGTATTGTATTGCCCCCATAAAGTTATACAAATCCCCACTATACACTTATTACGGGAAATGCTTATAAAGTGCTTTTTTCCT